>NC_138581.1:4421506-4637653 GCF_964289735.1 Phaethon aethereus | reverse complement strand
CCCCTTCCCTTCCCTTCCCTTCCCTCCCCTTCCCTTCCCTTCCCTTCCCTTCCCTTCCCTTCCCTCCCTTCCCTTCCCTTCCCCTTCCCTTCCCCTCCTTCCTTCCTTCCTTCCTTCCTTCCTTCCTTCCTTCCTTCCTTCCTTCCTTCCTTCCTTCCTTCCTTCCTTCCTTCCTTCCTTCCTTCCTTCCTTCCTTCCTTCCTTCCTTCCTTCCTTCCTTCCTTTTTAAAAATTTTTTTTAAACCCAAAGTGAATATCCTCTGTAGTGATTTTTTTTTTTTTTAATATCCTAGCTGAGTGGTATGGGGAGAAACAGGGGGAGCGGTGCCTGTGTTTTTCCTTCAGTATGAGCTCCTAATTCCCATCCGTGCTAATGGGACTGGCATGCATGCATCAAGGGGAGAAGAGACCCCTGAGGGTTCACAAAATATGCAGATGACTGGTTTTTAATGAATGCAAAATGTAAAACAAAAGAAGTATCACAGTCAAGCTGCTCATGCATAATAAAGTCACAGTGAAAAGGAGCAAATAAATAGAAAAGTCTTCTTGGCTATAACCATCCTTAATATGCAATGGACAATTGGGAACAGCAGGCCTTCTGAAGCCCACATCATCAAATAGCAAGTACATTTTGGCAACATGAAACCATCTACGGCAGCATTTCTCAAGCTCCGTCCCACCAAGTTATGTGAAAAATATGCAGGCCTCTCCCAATGTACATTTTTTAGGGTAATTGGGGAGGTCTCCCCGAGGAGACTGGAGCGCTCTGGCAGGATATTACAGTGGGGCCGTGGAGTTGAAGCCTGTGGAGAAGGGTGGATGCTCATTTCACCTTGTTTTGGGAGGGCTTTCACCAGGAGTTCGGTGAGGCAGGGCCGCAGACAGAGCAGTCATGCCACGGGGCAGGATGAAGCGAGGGAGTAGTCCCACCAGAAGTCAATGCAATCTGTTCACTTGCTAATTTGATGACATACCAGGCGGCAGACTTAATTAGACATAATTTGAGAAGTCCAGCATGGGAAGCTGCTCAGAAGCATGCTGCTCTCTCCTCCTCCTCCCTCCAACAAGCGCATCCCCACCTTTGCATCTCTTTGCACCACACAAAGCCCCTTCTGAAATGGGACTTCACATCGCTGTTGCAACTAAACGCTACCTGCTAGCGCTGTTATTCAGCTGGGTCCATAAACCCAGCTCGTGCCTCCTCCTCTTGTTGTGCCAGCTTCCAGTCATTGCATCCTTATCCCCCAATTTGACCCGCACGCTCTATTGGTACAAAGTCCCGCTCAACCTGAACACAACTGGGACAATTCGCTCTTCAGTCCGCTTATAGCACCTGTACCCAAGCATTGGAACATCCTAGTCCTTGGGCTTAGGTTTGACTCCTTAGAGGAATGTGAATTTTTTTTAATCTCAGATGTGACTGCTAGACGTTCTATGTATGTTCAAGTCCACTCTGTACTTTGCCTTGCCCTTAACTTGGAGTGCATGGCCACCTAAAAAACTTATTCTGAAGAGTTTCCTAGGGAGCATAAAATGCTCAGATGGAGGGTAACATGACCAAACCCCTCTACAGTAAAAACAGTTATCACATAATGAAAGTATTGGTGAAAACACAAGGAAGGCATACCACACCAAAATACGGTACTGCCGTATTTTGTTAGTTTTGTTACATTAGATACTAAGCTGTACTTAGTAAACTTCAAAATAAAAAATGAAACCTTAAAATAAAACCCCCAATAAAACACTTTGCAGCACTTAGAAAAATCAGAGAAATTATAATATCTGTGCTCTGTACCAGGCAACTAGGGGAGAGATTAAAGAGAACACATGTATAAATGTCATTAGCATGCTAGCAGTGATATAAAAAAACCTCCAACTTTTAAAATAAATGAGCTGCTACAAAATAAACTACCTTACGACAAAATGTACGTAGGGGATATACAAAGTAAATTAAAAAACAGATTAAAGCAACATCTGTATATTAACATCGTCATAAAACAGGATAGTAGTAATAGCAATGGCATGCAAAGGTATTATAAAATTATAATCTATCCAAGATGTTATGTCATCTTAATGAAACTGTACAGCCAAAACATCTCAAGTAGTATTCCTTTATGGTTCAAGAACACCCTTTGCTGCAGCTACGCAGAATCAGGCCAACCTCAGTCCTGGTGCAAGGGGCACGCCTGCTCGTGGGCTTGGACAACTGGGACCTGATGGTCAGCACATCCCATTAGCGCAGTGATTTGCCTTCAGCACACTTTTTTGCCTTTATGAATCCCATTTTCCCCTTTTCTTACGCTCCTAATTTGGGAGATGGAGTGTGAAAACATCTACTTGAATTTGCATCAGGACTTACCCGTGACACAGGCAGGACGGCAGCAAAGTCCCATTCCACAGGTGACTTCTGGAGAAGAACTGGACATGGTTTCTCATGGGAGAAATGGTTTTCCACGATTTCAGGTTCTGACACACCCTCCCACTGATGTCAGTGAGCTGAAGACTCATGTCCATTGATAAAAACTCGTGACTTGCAGCCTTTTCTGTCCCTTTCCTTGCCTCTCCTTGCTCTCTCTCTCTAAAGAGCCAGAGAGTCATGGACATTTTCTTTACAGAATTTTCACCACCGCTTGTTGATAAAGTCTGTTTCTTAACATTTCCATGACATCCAAATGAATGCTCAGCAATATTATGACATTTCCTTCTTCCCTCACCCCGAATCTACCAAAACTGCACAGATTTTGAATGGTTTGTGCTACTTTCTCAGTGGGGTTTTCTATCCTAGGTTTCCTACCGTGTCACTGAATACCTAAGTAAACCTCCCCAGTTATCTCAGTGTTGAGATAAGGGTTGCCTGGGGCAAGGGAGGCTGAAAGTTTTGCCATTCACCTGGTTGTCCTTGAACCCTAGTCCTTACACAAGGACCATGTCGGACCAACAAGGCCTTTGCCTTTCCTTGCTTCCCTGCTTAGAGTTTGGTCAACTAAAAATCTTGGATTTCCCATTTGGAGGGGAGGTCCCCATAGGAAGAAGAGGCACAAAACACAGCGTGGCATAAATGGGAATCCCTGACTACCAGGGAGGAAGCATGAGCAGACTGAGTCATCTGCCCAGGACTGACCTGGTCCCCATATAGGACACATACGTGCCTGGATTTATCCCACCTAAAAGGAAGTGCTTGCAGGAGACAGCTCACTTTAGAGGGTGTCTGCCCCATCTCCATCTCTCCTTGACAGAGAGAGACCTGCAGAGCGTGAGTTGGTCTCCCCTGCCCTGAAGTCTTCCACCAAGCGCCTTAAGTCTTTCACCACGTGCTTAACAGTAAGGGGATTTATTGGCACAGATTTATGAATACACCTAAAAACCTCAACATTCCCATTTACTTAACACTTACCACCAGTTTAAAGCCACCTACAAATTGCCATGGGAGGGCTATGGACAATTACTACCTCTTTCTGTTATTTACCAGCTGAGACATTGAAATAAAAGTTTACGCGAGTTCAAAAGAGCCCAGAAAAATTTACAGAAGAAAAATACACCGAGACCTATTGAATACAAAGGCTGGACCTTCGGCAAGGGAGGTCGCAGAGCCAGAGGACTTGAGAGGCTGGGAGAGCATCCTGGGGAGGAATCTCCGTGTGCTCACTGTCTTCCTATACCCTCCCCAAGGCACTGAGGGTTGGTCACTGCTGGGTAGTGGTCTGGATTAATCTTTAGTCTGTGCTCTTTTGTTCTTGCACTACACCCTTACCAGCAGCACGGCTAGCCAGCGAGACAGCAAAACATGCCCATCCTGCGCTTGCAACTTCCCATTAATTTTCCATTACATGATGCTACGGCAGTAGAGGGCTAAAAACGTCTCGCTGGATTACGACTAAAATCTCATAGATATTATTAGCATCACATAACGCAAGAGTCTACATTTGCTGCTATCACTAACTTAGCACATTAACGACTTATGTAGCAAGGCTAATGCTATAAGAATTATGCAATATATATCGTAATTGCTAAAGCAACTATGCAAGGCTAATGAGAAAGCGGAGAGCCTGCTTATCTGATATGAGGATGGAAAATCCTGATACCACGTGCCTACCAGTCTTTACGTGCCTTGTTTCCTTTCCAGGTGCCTTCTTCTCTTGCTCCCAGGAGAAGGGCTGGAGGAAAGGGAGTGAGCAAACAAGACAGCGCAGCAATGAGTGGGAGCAAGGGGTTCTTCATCTGTTGGAAATAAGCTTCTGGCACGGGTCCCACCTTGCAGCTGATTCTCCCTAAAGTGTTCCCTACAAAAGTGGGTAGAGATGGGAGAGATGCCCTGTGGTTTGGTTTCATCTGTTGCCCTGTGGTCCTGTGCTGTCTTGGGGAAGCTCCTCCTGAGCTGCATTTGGCTCAGCAACCGGCTGAGGCATCTGGGGTGGACACGGGAGAGCTGGAGAGGTACAAGAGTACCATGAGGTTCTCCGAAAGCCACGAGTGACAGGACTCAGGTCCAGCTTACACGCTGAGTTTAGCTGCTAAAGCTGCTTCTGCTTGTGCTGATGCGTTGAACCCACCTGGATGCTGCGGCTGCAAACCTCAGCGGGCAGCAGCGTCGCGGCGGTCCATACCGGCAGCGGGAAGACCCTCACTGCAGCCGGTTGCTCGGGCCCGGGCAGAGGGGGGTTGTTTTTGGCAGGCGGCTGAGCAGACGGTCTCAGGCAGGCTGCTGTTTGCATTAGGTGTGGAGAGGTGCAAAAGCAAAGCGCTACTCCCTTAACAGGACGATTTGAATCCAGGATGTCTCCTGGTCGCCAAAAGGCTGGTGGCGACTGAACCTGGCAGACGGCTGTAACTTGGCTCATCCCCGTTCTGCCCTGCGGTGGTGCCTGCTAAAAAAGCACATTTCCAAAGCCTCAGCAGTGCCACTGGGGTTACTACCAGGCACGAGAAACGCAGAGAACCACTTCTCTCAAACACGAGCCCAAGCCCGCAAGACCAGCGCGGGGGAAACACTACCGTTCCAGCACCTCCCGCGCCGGCTCTTCCTGCCTCTGCGGGGACCGGCCGGGCTGCGCGGCACCTCCCAGCCTCAGCCCGGCATCTCCCCTGCGGCCCGGAGCCCTACGGCCACCCCCGTTATGAGACCAGCTCCACGTGAAGGCCATGGGTCTATTTTTGTGTAGCTCCCTGCTAGAAGAAGGAGATATTAAGACCTCCCCCAGGCTTTAATGGCTGAGCCGTGCCCTGCTCATGCTCCATCCACCGCGAGCTTTGTGACTGGCTCTGAAGCAAATCTCTCTGCTGGTCTCTCTGTTTGGTTGGAGTTTTGGTTGTTTGTTTTTATTTTAATGCAATACCTCAAGTGAAACGCGGGAGGTTTAATAAGAGGGGAACGATCATTCCGTGGATTTCACTGCAGAGGGAAGAAACCAAAAAGGAGGGGTAAAAAATGGGAACATTCATGGCTTATGGCAAGGGAAATGAAATATTTAATAAGCAAAACGCTGTATGTGCAAGGAGGGCTCCCCCAGCCCCCCGCTTTCTTCCTTGGCAGAAATTAAACAACTTTTACACACCACGTAGTCTTCAGTACAGTATGCTAATGATGTCCCTGATGCCCTCTTCATCTGATCAAACTTAATTGTCTGTGTCAGGCTGCCAATTAACAAAAGGATCTCCTAGAGTACCAACTTCCAGAGCTACCTTAAAGGTTAATTGAATCATGTAAGCCCAATGCTCTGGCGGACCCAACTTCAGGATCCTATTCTAACCAGGGGTCTGTAGGGGTAACAAATAAAGGAAAAGTTTAATTGCTAAAGCAGCCAAATCTAACAGTCACATTAGGAAAGAAATGATCTTTCACAGCTCTCCCTCCCTCCCCCCCCCTTTTTTTTTTTTTTCCAAAGCTCTGAAATAATCTTGGGCTTTTTATATATATGAGGCAGTTTCTAGATTTCACTAGCAGGGGGTAAATAGGAAGAACCAAGTTTTGCTCTTCGATGTATATGCAAACTGGGTCAAAGAAGATACTCAGGTAAATCCAAAAGTGTGATTTATTCTTTTATTCACCCGCCATTTTCTGAAATGTTCCCTTACCAAATGCAAAGCGGCAGCGGGTGGAGGGTCACAGCACAGGAGCCACGGGGATGTAGAAGCAACAAGCACTGCCATCGCTCAAGGCATTGAATGCCAGCTAAAGGTTATCCCTGTTTCTTCTCCATCTGCCTCGTTTTCCAAGATATTAATTATTACCCATTTCTGATGGTTTCCCCCTTTTTTTATAAATGCATTTTTAAAGTGCCTTTCTTGCTGTGAGTAACTGTTACGGCTATTGCAAAGAGGGTGAACTAAAAAACTGAGTGCCCATAGGAAGTATTCAATAAAAAAAAAAAAAATTAGAAGTATTATGACTAGGATATAGCCTGGGTTGCGAGTAGGGACCCTGAAATGACAGGCTGGAGTTGGGGTCCCCCATTCTTTTGGGAATATTTACTTTTGGGAGAAATCCTGTGATGCTTGGATTGAGTGTGGCATCATCCCTATTTACCTTGGTACCCCAGAGCTGGGGTATGAGCCTGGGGCACCCCTCAGCATCTTATTCGTCTGGTCCTAAAAGCCCCTTCGGGGCCTAAAAGTGTACAAACCCACGATGGAAGTGGTGAGAAATAAAGGAAATACGAATATTTTGAAGAGTCTGAAGGGGGTCAGTTACAAGGAAATATGAAAAAAAAATTAAAACAA
This sequence comes from Phaethon aethereus, assembly GCF_964289735.1. Classification (NCBI taxonomy): domain Eukaryota; kingdom Metazoa; phylum Chordata; class Aves; order Phaethontiformes; family Phaethontidae; genus Phaethon; species Phaethon aethereus. The sequence continues at coordinate 4,630,936 of NC_138581.1, read as the reverse complement.
GCTGGCAAAGGTGTGCCCAAACTGCAGTACCATGGATGAGACAACCAGGGTCCCTGAGCTGAGTGTGATTTCAAGTTAACTCCACGAGTACGTAAAGAGTCAGAGGACCAAGCAGAAAAAGGCATCACTAAAGGTGTAAAAAATAATACGATAAAAAAAAGTCAAATATCAAACAAAAATACCTTGCCAGCAGGATTTTCTGAAGGCATCCAATGGCAATGCTTAGCAGGGTTGGCTTCCTTGGCATCCTGCTAACCTGTTGGGTCTCCGCGTGCTTCTCCTGTCTTCACTCCAGAAGTGCAGGGAAGTGGCTGGTACCCTTTTCCATAGCTGAAAAGAACGAGGTGTGGATGATGGCAGTGCTGGGGGCAGCAGAGGTGGAACAGGACAGGGCTGCGGACCCTGCCCACCACCCCTCCACCCATCCCACACAAGGGGCTGGTTTCACCACGCCCCACTTGGAGGGGTGACCTGGGAAGGGATGCAAGGATGCTCCTGGACCATGCTGCCGAACAGCTCAGCGAGGAGGGGTTTCCTACAACGGCTCTGGGGCAATTCCCCCATTTCCCCAAAGACAGGGCAGCAGGTCATGACGTCTTGGCCATCCCTCAGACGTATCGAATGTCCCTTCATGTCCTGAACCACGGGTCAGTTAAGCCAAGTAAAACCTGCTACATCCACCAGCAAAAAAAAATAGACAGCGGACGAAATGCCACAGCCAAGAGCTCAGGAATGCATTTTGAACTGCAAAGTCTAGTCAAAAAGGGCTGTAAAGCTAACAGAGCTAACCCGTATTATACCTGTGGATGATATGATCCCGGAGGTGTTTACCCAGAATTTATTCCCAAACTTTTTTTTATTTTCAATTTGACCTCGCCATCCATTTTTCATTTAAACATACATCACTTTAACAGTTTAGGCTTGGTAAAAGTTTCCCTTGCTTAAACATTATGCTCCTCTTACAGGGTAACGCTGCCTTTTCGCTCTTAAAAAAAGGAATTAAAAATCGTTGCATCCCTCTCGCTTTCCTGCTGTGTCTTTTCCGAGGGTGCTCCGGCAGCTCTCGCGCTCTCTTGCAAGAGCCCTCCCCGCTCCCGCGGCCGCGCGCCGCAATGATGTCGGCGGCACGCACTCGACTGACATTGTCTGCCCGTGAGCAAACAGAAGCAGGCGCGACCGCCCCTCTAACAAACTCCTGCAAACCGGTCTATTATCAGCGGCGGGGGCCTGCTGCATCGCTGGCAGGCGCAGTAATTAATTTCCATGCATATCATTGCCAGGATCGCTTACCGATCCGGGGAGCAAGATCAGGGATGTCACACCGTAAATTGAGTCAGAGCCTTCACCTCCGTGTTCGGCGTGCAATTTTACACGCGCTTGACAAAGTAACAAACAGGGGGTAAAAAAGGCAGCGGTTCCCCAGGGTGATGGACGGGGGGAATTGGCCCAATAAATTGTTCCCTGTAAAAAGCAATGTTTTCCTCATTAAAAGGCAGTGAATTCTCTATTGCTTTTCATTAGTCGTGGCCTTGCTAGATGTGAGGTTTAATTGGCAGTGTGTTTACAGGACGCGGGCCCCAGAGGTGAAGGAGACAAAGAGGCTGAAAAGAGATTCTTATTTATTAAGGAGAGGTGACAGGCAGCCGCTTAATAAGTTTTTGTGTGGGTCCTGGAAGAAGTTGCGCGGTGAAGAATGGCTGTGCAGGTGTAACCCCTTCTGTGCCACTGCTTCATCTATTTTTACCATCAGAATTTAAAGTCTCCGTCCTTTCCCTTCTTGCCAGGACAAATAATACATTTAATAAAATAATAAAATAATAATAAAAATAAACCGGCGTGGGTTTCCAAGGCCCTGGTTGACTGCTCTGCGCTCAGCTTCATTTGAAGTACTGAAGCATTCTGCTCCTGCTCGGTGTTCCTAAGAGAGGATGTATTGGGATTACCCCGCCGCTGCTTATTCACAGGAGGGTTCAGATGCAGGGTCAGTCCCTCCATGCCCCGGTAAAGTGGGAAAAGCCCAGGGAAACAGAAAAATATCCGTGTGCAGAAGAATGGGACTTTTGTGGCTGTCCTCTATGGGCAGCAGGGTCTGCGGAAAGACCTCAGCACCCAGCAGTGGCAAAAAACCAGCAATATCTAAAAAAAACCAACTTCACATATAAGAGTGCAAGGAGAAAATTAGCTCAGATAGGACATGCCAAAAGCTTTCTAAGAGGAGAAGAGAGGCGCGAAGAGAAGAGGCTCTCCCCATTGATGTCTGGCAGAGCTGCTTTTAGCTACAGATCTGAGCTGAATGGAAGAAAAAAGGCTATGACTTGGCAAGCGATGCTATCTGTGACACTTCTCCCACCAGAAAGATACATCCATCCTTGAAGATTATATGGATACTGAAACAAACCCACCTCTTTGGTGAATTCCAACTGTCTGCCTGCCTATAAAAATACAGTACTAGAACTTTGTAGTGATTAAACAGATGACAAAGGAAAAAAAAAATTTTGAAGTGCCATACATTCTTGAAAAAAAATGGAAAATCAGAGCATCTTTCTGCCTAAAGGAAGCTGAGTGCCACAGTTCATCCACATTTAGCAATCAGAGGAACCTGTAAGTTTAACATAAAGTGTGTTTCGAATCCCATCACCTATCACCCACAATGTTCTTGTCTTGCTTCTTAACCGGCATATGTAGAGGTGCAGCTCTTCAGCACGTCTTCTTCCATGCTTTGAACTATCTATCTCCCCCGAAGAAAAGGATTCATCAGGGTCTGCCCGAAACCTTGGAGATGAAGAGCATCACACAAACCAATTCACACTGTTAACGTGGGTCTTTCCTTCTGATCGGTGGATGGAACATGAAATGAGGCGGATGGGACATGAAATGAGGTGGATGAGCTGGAGCAGTGGTCCACGCCACTGTGCTGGCAAACCCAGGCTGTAGAGCAATTTGGGGTCCCCTTCCTGGGGTAACAAATGGAGGAGCTCAGTTTCTGGGTGCTACCTAAGGTTGTAGAAGCTTTATGTAACTTAGGGAAGCAAACTGAAAACTGCAAATAACAGCTCCAAACAATATTGCAAATCAATGCTCCAGCACTTATTTCCATTTTATATTTGTCTCTAATCAACATATTTAAGAGCAATACGGCTGTCCTGGCACTCTGCAGCTTGTTGTGCTTACAAGAAATACTGGTGGAATGGGAGCCTTAAAATTAAATAGCATGGAGTGTCCAGTAATTAATTTGATTTTTACATCCATTCTTTTATTTAATGCAACTTTAAAACTACGTTAGAAGCTGGAAGTGAGCAGTGTAGCATGAAAATGAACTGGCCAGGTTCCAAGTGAGGCAGGAATTAGCATAATGTTAAATGTTGAGGATTGTCCTCATCGCTGAGCTTGGGAAGGGGGGATCCGATGGAGGGAGAGACCACACGTGCCTGTCACCGTACACCGAGAGATCAAAGCACAGCGCCGTGCCATACAGAAAGACCATCTCTGCTCCCACCCCAACAGAAGAGAGGGGAAAGGAGGAAGCGAAGACCAGGGCTTTGACCAGAGCTTGGGAATAGACTGGCGTCCGGAAGGGGAGGCTGGAGCACCATGTTTGGGTTCAGCTCTGGGGACCATCACACCTGCAATTTTGCTCTTCATGATTCACGTTGCACCTGTGCCTTCACAAGTTGCTGGGATGTTCCCATTCCCTGGGATCAAATTGTTTGAACTATATTTGAGGGGGATTCCTACAGGAGATGCAACGAATCATTTCCCCCTCTAACTCCCGTAATTCTCAGTCTTTCCCACCTCTCCATCTGCTACGTTCAGGTGAGCTGACCTGACAGTGGCCTCGCTCCTGTGATTGCCAACATCTTGCAGTTGTTTTGTCAGTACAAATGTTTCATGCTGAAGTTTGGGAGTTGAGGGCCTGGTTTTCCGTGGAGCGATGCCAAAAACCCCAGAAAATCTGGACCTTCAGAATAATTTTAAATCCAGAGAAATTCAGGCTAAACAACAGTCAAATATTTCTTACCCTTCACGCTTCTCTGTATCAGCCTAACTACCAGTTCCTTAGACAATCTGTGACACTTCACCACCACCTGGGACTTTCTGGATGAAGTTCTGAAATGGTCAAGAAAATTTCCAGTGAGCTCAGCAGCGTGACTGCCACCTCCCTGAGCAAAACCCACATCTGCTGTGACCTGTCTCACCCGAAAAGACGAGGTTTCTCTGATCTTTTCCATTTCTCTTTCAAGGAAGTGCAGCGAGAGGAGACGAAGTGATGGGAAAACTCAGTCTGGGTCTCAGCAGAAAATATATAAAAACTGGAACAGTTTTACCTGGGTAAAGCGGCCGAAGGAAAACTCACAAAAATCATGTAACATCATCAGTGATTGGCAGATTAGACAAAGCAAACCCAAGCATTTTTTTGAGGAACACATTTCTGCTGTATCTAGGAAAAAAATTAAATCCGGATGCATTTCTGTCCCTAAACGGAGATTTGGGTCTCGAAGGCAATAAAAAACGACTCTGCGCTACAGTAACCGCGCAAGGAACTTGCTCACCCAAATTCAAACCTGAGGATGTTTTGCTAAATTATGCCATCAGGTTATCCTGATCAGGGGGCAATGAAAGGAACTGCTGGGAACCAAGGCTGGATCTGTGCAAAACTGGCCTTGGGCATTCATCAACAGCCGTTCAAACCATTGGTCCCAGCCTTGGTTCAATGACTGGAAAGGGATGCAGCAAAAACGTTTATTGCTCACAGATGCCATCCCCCAAGGAAGACGTGATGGCTCATACTCACGTGCAGGCTAAGGAGCTGGAGGGCTTCGGGAAGCCCGTGCTTAAGCCTTCACCCTGACAGTGTAGGAGACAAATATTTCTGCAAGAAAAGCAGGAGTTACAACAATAATACAACATTTTAGTGATTTCTCCTAGAGTTTGTGTTGGTTCTTTAAGGTAACTGTTTGTGATCAGTTCCCGGATACCTTGTGTGTCCTGGCTCTGCATATTCTAGGGTATTGTCTTCTCCATTTCTTACCAAATGTGAATGTCTTTTGGGCAGGATTTGGTCTGGTCATTGCTACTGCTGATTGCTGGTAAAGCACTTGGTCCTGAGAAGTTGAGTGCTGCTGGGTTTGGAACCACGGAGGCACTGGTGCTAACGTGCTGCTCTTGTACGCTCTGATGCATTGGTTCATGGACACCCCCAGTTTCGGGCTCTGGTCCCTCTGCCTTGGGGTTACCTGCAGACAGCAGATAGTTGCCAGCCCATCCGTGGGCTACCCCCTGCCTGCCTGGGAAGCCAGGACCTGCTGCCTATCTGGCACTTGGGACTGCGCCTGCCCACCACTGATGCTTCTGACACAGCCAAACCCAAGACTCAAGGATGATGGAACACCTTCATTTAAAAAGCGTATTCTCCAAAGTACAGGGCAGTGGCAACGCGATGGCACTTGGTGGTGAAGTTGTCTGGGCTGGCAGGGCTACCTTATTTGCCCCACGCCTCGTGCCTGGCCTGGCATGTCTGAGGGCTGCATTTGCCCTCGTCTCACACTGAGCATGACTGCCAGAGCCACCCAGGGCAGCTCCCCTGTGCAGGTGTCCTGCCTTGCTCATTTGCCCCTAAGGAAACCTCGCTTCTGTATTTCTTGTGATCAAACATGGGGACTACATAGCCCTGCAGTAACGTGCTCTCCGTCTTGTCCCACCTTCCTTCCCTAACTTTGCTTCTGCACTCCTTGGTTACGCGAAATTTCTGGTCTTAAATATCAGACTCTCAGCAGCTTTTGCCCTTTTGCCCTTTTCAATCACAGCGGTGTAACGTGAGCAGATTTCATGGCACAAGCTCTTGCGAAGACGTTCCTACAGCCTTGCAAAGAGACCGTGCAAGAAGCCATGGACAGGACCTGACCGCGGACAGCCCCGTTGTGTGCCAGCGAGCTCTAGCACAAGTACGCGCCTGCTGGCACCACCGTGGTCCACCACGAGCCCAGCCTCACCCCCGTGAGTACACTCCCATTTTGCCAACCCTGCTCAGGCTGAGGCCAGCAGCAGCCTGTCTCCACTCTTTGGTTCCAGCCGTCGGGTTTCCTGCTCCAATTGGTAAGAATAAAACCTTAAGGTATTGACTACATAAAAGAGGCCTCACAACCCATTACTGCAGCATGCCCAACTTCTACGCAGGCCTCTTCTGTAGCTCGTATGCGTATTAAACGGCCGTTAATGTTAATGTGTGTTACACTCCAAGAGCAGCAGCAAAGGCCCTGAGGAACGGCAACCTTTATAGCACTGCTGCTTTCTTTACAGAGCACATCCTGGCTTAAGGTTACCAAAAACCCTTCGGGCCTTTCTAATTGCAGCGAGCGGGTTTCAACGCCAATGGGAAGAGCATCCGTTGTCAGAGGGACAACGTTCATACTCTTGCGCTGCCTCAAAGTCTAGTGCACATCACTCTACATATGAGGTAGCGAAGCGGAAACCCGGCACATGAAAATCCATCAGTCGTCGAGCAGATGACAGTTTCTTGTGGACACCTGGATGGAAGCCCTAATGGACATCTTGTGGACCATTCTTCTGGACACCTTGGTGCCTACTTAAAAAGAGACTTTTACGGGCTTCTTGAATAACTAGTGTTTTCTGCCAGCAGCAGCACGGTTGCTTTGCGTTGGCTGATGCGCAGGAGCGAAATCAAATAGGTGACGGCCCCAGCGCCGGATGCACACGGCAGAGGTGGTGTATACAAACCTTCACTAAGCGATGTCTCCCAACACAAAGGGGCTGGCTATTCTCCCTCCTTTCTTGTCCGCTGCCCAGTGCTTGTTGCCCCCCTTGGGTGATCCATTCTCCAGATGCTCACACGGATTTTAGGTCCGACCTAGTGGAGCGGGACTGCTCCTGGACCTGCGGCCGAGCCCCTTCACTGGTGCCTTCGCAAAAAGCCGACCCCAGGCAGAGCTTTGGAGCAGCTTTCAAGCAGAGAAATCTCCTTGATTTCAGGCAACCGGGCATCCCTTCGCCAAAAATCCCAGAGCTGCGCCCGGCCCGAATGAGTGAAAGGCAAGGCCCCCAGCAGCACAGAGAGCCCCCGCCGCCCCGGCACTCCCCCTTACCCGTGGGACGCTCGTTGATGGAAGTAGGAGCACGGCCAAGGTGCTGCTGCCTGCGCAGGACCGCGCCTGCCCGCTGCTCTCCCTGGGAGAGCTTGGTAACGTGAAGTCTGTAGGTACGGCTGGGGAAGGGGGAATCGCTGTCACCCCCCACGAGCACCCAGCACAGCCAGGACCAAGCCGGGGAGAACTTGCCGCTGCCTCCAAGCTCGCCGGTGCCGGGGGGTCACGGCGGGGCACCGAAGGTCCCACCGCAGGCCCGAGAGGGAAGCGAACGGGGCCCTTCTGCAGCATTTGCCAAAACGTCCCAAGCGTCAGGCGAAGGTGCTCCGGCAACGATGGGCCGGGGCGGGTGCAGCGGGCCGGGGCGAGGGAGGTCGGGGTTCGGCCGCAGGCTCCACCCCAGGGATTTGGCAAAGACATCTCCTCTGAGGCCAATCCCGAGTGAATGGGGTTAAAACTTTTCCACCTCAGAAGGCGACTGTCTTGTGCTTAACACCCAAGATGCTGAGGGATTCCTTGGTACACCTATTTTTTGATTTTTTTTTTTTTTTTTTAAACCAAGAGAGAGAAATATCTGGGTTCCGCCCCCCCCCCCCATCTCTGCAGACACCCGTTAGCATTTAAAAAAAATTATATTTTTTTTAACAAAAGTTTTAAGACAAGCGCTAGGATGGCTCTACACTGCCACCAGTAAGGAAAGTCAGGCTTGCCAGCCAGGAAGGCAGTTTAACCCCTTGGTGACACCTCGCCTTTTAATTCCCTTTGAATAGGCCTGATACAGTTTTGATGGAAAATGCACCCGGTGCATGGTTCAGAAGGCTACAGAATTGAGAGCTATTAAATACTAAAAAGACAAGGTGAGAAACAATTTGCAAAATCTCCTCTTTTTATAGACTGCAGCTATTGAGAAAAATTGAGTAAATTCCCCAGCTACCAAGACTGCAGTCTGTTTCGAGATTCCATCAATTTTTTTACGGTACAATCAATATTTATGAATCCCCAAAGAAATGTTGCAAAGAGAAACATGGTGAAACGTTTTCCATGCAGTTGCAAAGATGTAACACGGGGACCTAAATAACTTTTAAAATAATCTCAATGACAATCAAAGTGCCTTACATAGCCAATATGGTTTAATGTCAGTGTTTATATTAGCTCTCTTCTAAAGAATAGATGAAAGAGGGAAAAAAAGTAAGGAAAATGTTCGCAGTTTAATCTCTCCTAAAGAAGACATTTTGCTATAATAAGTATTCCGTAATTTGGTGCTTAAAAATTCAAAGGAAGTATTATATTGAAAGTTCTTTGATTTTTTTATGCATTAAAAATATTCACCATCATGCAAGCAATGGATTTTTCAGTCAGCTGGAAAAAAAAAGAAAAGATTTCTATAAAAACTAGGCAAACAAATCCACATTCCTTTAATGGCTACTTTAGGTTTAATATCTAAACTTATTTAAATAACTCTGAACCCTCCTGCTGAGAAATATTGAAAGTAATGGATTCCTTTGTGTGTAATCTCCATTTACATGTAGAGTTTAATTTCCCTCTGGGCTGAACCTGTGTAAAACTTGCCTTGAAATGTCCCTCTGTAAAAACACAATGTTTAGGGGGATGCCTTTTATTTTATTTAAAATTTATTTTGCGCATTAAAAAGCAAGCAGCCAGCTCGCCTACGAGCTGCCAAAATGGTGACTGTGGTACGGAGCTGGAAATTGGCTCAGTCTACACCCCAGACGCCCCAAAGTCCACCCCGAAAGCAAGCTCAGCCCTGCTGTGCTCATCACACCAGTGAGACAGGTCTCCCCGGTGATGCCGGTACCCCAAGCCCCTGTGTAGCGGAAGCAGGAGAGGGAGTTTTGCTGCGACTTTTGCCTAGGGAAGTCAGACGGAGTTTGCTTTTTGGGTGGAGTGATTACAAATTTTAAGCTGCTCCCTTGACATTTGGGTCTCCCTCAGCTCCTTCCTCCATCTCGGACCTGTCCCACCGGGCGCTATGGACCATTTGCAGCTAAAATTTGCATCATGCACATTTTCATTTGATCGCCATCATCTCTTTTTTTTTTTTTTTTTTTTTTAACACAGATGAGACAATGCTAGGAGACATCCCTGCTAATGAACCACTAACTCAAACCATTTAATTACCTAAAACAAAATCTTAGCTTCGATGCTACTATTTTATTTTTAAACTTTAGTGAGGGCTAAAAAAGTAAGAAAATCTGATGAATTTGCAAAACACCTTCAGTGAGGCTTATTTCCCCAAATTAATCAGGCAAGTTGCAGTCCCAGCTATTTATAAGTCTAGTTAAGTGTTGCTCCCTTGCGAGGTCTCTTTTTTTTTTTCCCCTCCCCTCCCCTACTTACTGAGGTGTCTCAGTAATTCAGCCTCTTACCTAGCTATCTCACCTGGGGGAATCTCGGTGGGAAGATCTGATATCCGATCTGTTTCTATATTTAATGGCAAATTTCATCATGGGGGAATATTTTATTGAACCATCTCCCCTGAAATTGTTTTGGGTTTTTGTTTGTTTGGTTGCTTGGTGTTTGTTGTTTGTGGTTTTTTTTTTTTTACAGTGAGCTACATTCAAGATATCAATGTTTTAAAACACCATTTTGCTGGAGAGCATAAAAAATATAAAATCTTATCTTCTTCCAGGAGGATTAAGCAGGATCTGCCATAGGGAGAGGGCTTGTCCTCGGAAAACTTGGGAACGTTATTTAATTTTTTTACAAAAAACAACTTCTGAAATAAAGGGACCCAAGGATGGGGATGATGATGGGAGACATCTCCCGTAGGGTGACCCATGGGTGCCGTACCACGATGGAGATGGGGACACACTGGCTGCCTGCACTCGCTTCTGCTAAACACCAGGAAGAGTTAAAAGATCAAACGCTCTTCAACCCCACGCAGCTCTCCGGTTTATAAAATATATTTTTTTTTTAAAACACCACCCCTGCTGGGACAAAAAAAACAATAATGCTGCAGACCGGGCTTGTAACAGAAGCCCCCCTTTGCACCCAGGCAGCCAGGGACAACTTGGCCGACGTTTAATGAGTTTACAATGTTACGTATCTCTTTATCTTTTAATCCATTTAATCGACAACATTTCAAACAAACAAACAAAAAAAGCCGAAACAACAACAACAAAACCCACAATGCCCCCAATTTGTGTTTTGTTTGACTGCGAGTAATATTCATGTCTGCATGAGGATGGCATGTAATTAACATGTCATAATCAAAATGACTAAGTTTGACACATTATAATCACTGCATGGAGATTATAGCATAGCCACAGGCGATCTGCACAGCCTATCTTAATATCATTTGCATAATGAAAGCATGGTGGCAGTAATAGCTTTTTTCTCTTGTTATCATAATTTCACCCAGGGCTGCAAAGGGCTTTGGTACTGTCAGATGTTGCCTGTTAAAAGTCATTGCGAGTTGAAGGCTCCAGACCAAGTGACCCAAGTATTTCTCAGAAAACATGCGTGCGCCTTCGTTTTGGGCTGCTGGCGGAGGACCTGTTTCTTGGGAAGCTCCTGGACAACTGGAGTCTATTTTCTGGGCAACTCCCGAATCTCCATGCATGGGGAGTAACGGGGCGCGCTTCCCTGAAATGCCCCTGGACGGCGACGCGCCAGCCTGACCCCGGCACCTCCACGGAGGATGCTGGCAACGGCGCTCCACCCTTACCCACCCGCCTGGAGCCCAAGGACCACGTCCAAGCAGCTTGTCTTGCTCAGGCCACCAGCTCTCCAAACCGATGCCAGGCTGGAGATCACTCACCCTAAACGGCCAACGGCACGTGCTCTGGTGACCTGTGTGGTAAATCCGTGGTCGCTGCTGCAAGCTCCTTCGCTGGTTCCTATCTGGTGATAAAAGACCAGCACTGCTTGCACAGTCACAGAAACAAGTGCAAACCCTGGAGGAAAAAAAAAAAACAACAGGCTGAGAATTGACAGAGCCCCTCCGGTTGATGCCCTGTACTCCCCCGTGCCGAAAGCAGAGCCACGTGGTGCGAAGGGTTGGTGAGGAGCAACCCGCTGTCCCTGTGCATGCGAAATGGGTGGCACGTTGCAGAGGGCTGCTCTTGAAGGCACAGTCCTATTTTTGACTCAAGAAGCCTGCACACCACATCCTGGTACCTCAAAGGGTCCCCATCACGGCAAGGGTCCCAGCAGCCCCCAAACGTCATCCATCCCCCAGAATCACAGAAGAATTTGGGTTGGAAGGGACCTTTCAAGGCCATCTAGTGCAGTGAGCAGGGACATCTGCAACCAGAGCAGGTTGCTCAGAGCCCCGTCCAGCCTGACCTGGGATGTTTCCAGGGATGGGGCATCCACCACCTCTCTGGGCAACTAGACCCAGCCAATGGCCACAATGCCTCTTCTGCCCGGCCAAATCAAACTCCCAAGGACAAATACCCAATACAGGGAAGCATTTGACCTAGACCTTGATCTGGATATGAACCTTGTGCTTCCAGTTTTACCGTTGCTCTCAGTAATGTTTGTAGAGCTTGACATTTTTCCTGGAGTTTACGTGTACCAGTAATTCCATATTTTGTAACTCATAATATTAGGCTCTTCTATCATTTCTATATTGTTCCAGCCAGTATACAGTCCAATCACATTAACACAATAATCCTCCGGCAGACATTACAGCATTAGGAATTACAAATTTATCTTAAAGAGCGTTGCAGTAGCTTGTGTAACATAAACCTATATAATGCTCCCAGATACATTCAGGAAAGTTCCTGCAGAATTTGGAAAAGACCAGAGCCGATGAACTAAGTTATTTGTGCAGTGTTCTAGCAGCTGGGTAAAATAGTGTCATATATACAGAATTATCTAAAATTATTTTAGCATGGTGTGCTAAAATGATTATGTTTTGTTAGGTTTTGGTCATGGACTCAAGGTGTTTGCTGGGATCCTAGCAGAGATATTGTGCTGGCTCTTTTTATTTAAGTGGATTTTTTATCATATCCACGTACGAAGAACAAATGTGCTTCGTGCGGTAATTTTTAAATTGCAATGGTTTCAGTTAAAAGATCAGCAGCTTTCCCTAATCTGATATTACCCAACCAGATATACAGGTCTGTATGTACTAAACCCATTTGTCCTTTAAAAAGACAGCCTTGACTATTCACCCAGCTAAAAAGACAGGACATGCAACATTTCCTAAATACTAAGAGAAACGATATAATTTCAGCACCAACAAAGCGAATTACAAAATAAAGTGTCCTTCATGGAAACATCTGCCAGCAGCTCCTCTTCCAGTATCTGCCCTGTGTCATCAGGACAGGCTGGTTGTCACCTTCCACTTCTTGTATCAGAGGATGCAACATCGCCCCATGCCTTCTGATGCCCATTGGCAGTGTCCGACAGCTCTGTAGGTTCACGTTGAAGCAGCAGGACCCAGAAAAAAGCCCCATTTTTCTGTGCAAGTCATACAGCTGCCTGTGGTGGCTGCCATGGGACACTAGTGAGAAGCACTGAGGGACCTACAAGAGCTGCTGCTTGACCCCAAAATTGTAGCCCTTGGATGCCTGCAAGGAATATATATTTCCTTGTGGACAAGTGTCTGCACGGCATCATCCCAGCTCATCACCCCAAACTAGAGTTTTCCCAACTGACAAATCAGGAACATAATGACCTTCAAGAGTGAACAGTGCGTCTTCTAAAGCAACGAGGGTCCTTCCAAAATAGGCTCAGTGGGCAGATAGGTGATACACCTATGGGACTTCGGGCTACTATAATCCAAAACTGCTTCTGCTCCAGTGGTGGACACCTCATGGAGACTTCACAACTAGTTGCTAAAGAGTAAAGAGCCTCAAAATGGTCCCCCATCTCATGGACCCCCATGTCAAACCTGCGGTGTCCTACAAAGACCCATTCATCTCTACCTAGCCACTGCTTTTTCCACATAAAACATCTTTTGAATGACAGAAATATCCATCAATCACACGTTTGTCAGTGACATCGAACACAGAGAAATGCCAGCCTGTGTCTGGCTTCCTGGTAACTTCTATGCTACTTACAGCATGTTTCTGTCCTGATGATGTCTGGGACCTTTACACACAGATTAGAAAATATTTGTCTTCTCCCATAAAGGGACCAAAGAGCCCTTTCCAGCCTAATTCAGAATCTCTTCTCGTAGCAGACTCTGACTGTGCCCCAACACAGGTTATTTATATGACAAAAGCACCCAGAGATCCTGACTGGATTGCGTTCAACTCCATTGTCTGTCTCATAAGTCTTATGAGAAAATGCCTTGTCTCATAAGAGGGAATTCACGCTCCAGAAAACTCATATTTTAAACCAACAAAGCCCCAAGATGGAAAGCAGCTGATAGGATGGTGTCAGGGCGAGTACCAGGGCCTGGACGGGGCAGGGTGCTGCCAGGCACCCCAGGCCATACCCTGCTCTCGTCAGCTGGACGTCACCTCATAGACAGGGTCGGTGAAAAGTGCCATGTTGGCCTCTGCCATTGAGATCGTCCCAGTCTTCTGGTGAAGACACTGTGCTGTTTTCCCCCTTGGGTTGTCCCACTCCCGCACCCCGCTAACAGCAGCGGGCTACCAGGGACCGGTGCCTCGCGACGCCCACCCCACGCTGAACGCACCGGGGTGTCATCGGGGAGGATGCCTGGGCTCTGGAAACCCCTCGTAGGGCTGGGGTGCGGTGAATGAGGGTCTCGGCCCCGGTTGGGCTTCTCGTGACAGAGCGAGCGGGGTGCTGCGCTCCCTCCCAGGGCAGCTGCCTGCCGCTGCCGCAGATGCTTGAATTCCCATTCTTAAGTCAGACTAAAGTCAAAGCCATCTCGCTGTCATAATTCCAGTAGTTCATGCATCTTCTAATCACATGTTTTATGGTTAGCAAAAATGCCCCATGGGAGCTGATTAAAGGTTTATGAGAACCAAGAAAATCTGATAGGATTTGGTTTGAATCCGACCAGTTTTTTAAGTTTCCTATCCATAAGCTTTTAAGTACTTACAAGCCATTATTTTTGTCTTTGATGCAGTAGGGTAGTTGTTTTTCCTTTTTTTTTTTCTTTTTTTTTTTTTTCCCAGAGGAAGGAGGGGGGAAAAAACCAACATAAATCTCAGAGCAGAGGTTTTTTTAAAATGATTATCAGATTTGGGTAAGATTTATCCTCCTCTTTAAAAAAAGCTTTTCACAATCACAATGTAAATGCATTAGCACAAAAGCAGTCTAAACTCAAACTCGGAAAGATACAACCCTCTGATACGGGTCTTCTTTAGCAGAAAGTACGTGGAACACAAAAGCAGCTTAACTCTTTGCCTCCTGGGTCTTCACTCAGACCTTGCCTTGGCTATAGCCAGAGATACCGAAAATTCAGCATTATTTCAAGCCCTATGAAGTTGCCTCAGTGGAAGGTCTTTGTTTATACCGAGGGCTTGCAATGCAGCAGTTACGCCAGTTGCTGGTGCACATGAAGTTCGGGATGTCTTCCAAACCAGTTTCTTCTTTCCATTAACATGGCACAAGGCTTTTTTTGTCTTTTGATGGGCAATGTGGAAACATCACCGTTTCAGCCTGTCACTGCAGTTGGGCAGTGCAATTAGCTCCTGACCAGATTTGGTTGGCAGATACGAATTCAAAGACATTGGCCCTCCACCAAACCCATCTCTGAGCTGATGAGTACCACGGCCTCCGAAGATGCTCTGATTTAGTTGCTTTTTAGTACAACCACTCCTGAATAACTGAGCCAAAACACGCGAGTCTGCAATCACAGAGGGAGCATCTGCATGGTCAGCTCACTTGTTCTTTTTTTTTTTTCTTTCTTTCGTCTTTCTTCCCTCTCTCAGTAGAGCTTTATATAGTCTATGAGTCTTGCTGTACGTGACGGATTACTTATTTTCCTTGACAGTCTTGGGTGCTTCCCTTCTCGTAGCAATGAAACACATTTGGTTCCTTCCAACCAAAACGATTCTGTCATACAGGCAGTCTATAGGAGGCTGGAGTTGCCGAGCTGGACAGCTGATCTGTTCACAGCAGGGGGGGTCAGATGCCTTAGTTCTGCACTCAAGCTCTTCTCTCAGCAGTTTGGGGTGACCCTCATTTTATTGCACCTCATTTTTTCACTTACAGGGGAAGGGGCAAGAATGCTTGATTAGGAATACTGGTGAATTAAAAGATTACAGCTGCTGAGGTGGCAGAATCCAAATACACCTATATTATGCCTATATTATGCCTTTCAGTGTGTGATGGGTGTAAAGGCTTGCTGGCTAGTTCTGCTCTCGCTGGCTGCAATTGCAATCAAGAGCAACTTCATGCTCCTCAGCATTGGAAGAAGCCACAAAAACCAATGGGCGCCAAAAGTGCCAGTTGAAAATTGTTTTGACAGGAAGTACCTGGATGCAGGAGCAATATCCAATGCTGAGAACATGAAGAAGACACAAACATCTGCATAAACGTTCAAAAACCTTTCTCAGGGTCTGCACTAATCTCCCTTCTTCTGGAGCTGTTAATTTGATGTGAGTCATTAACAGTCAGATTTCTAGTGGGCATCGAGCAGGCCTTCGTGAAGAACAGCAATCCCTGCGTCTATAAATTCCTTTTTTTCCCCATAAAATGTTTACTCCCATCCTGATAATCCTGCAGCACAGTCTGCAAACTTCCACTTGTGCTGCTGCAGAGGGCCATGACACTGCCCAGATGGTCTCCTTCCCCCTCCATCGGTGTTGGAGGGAAGGTTTAAAACATAGCAAAAAACAGAGGGGGGAAAATAGCTACTCATTTGGCTGGCACTTATTAGCCCCCAAAGACCGCTAATCCAACGTGAAAAAAAGGGCTTAAGAAAAAACATAAGATAATGGTCTCACAGGTGCACGTGGAAGCACGCGTTTCTGCAAAACATGGTCTTACCATCCCTTGGTGTGTACCACTGCTCCCAGGCTCCTGCTGGTGCGGGCAGGCGCTTTGGGAACGGCAGCACCAAAGGAAGAAGCTGGGTTCAATCCGCATCATTCCCGACATCGAAGATACAGAAATATTTAAGCTGACACATGCTCTATCCTGGCATTCAACAGAGAGCGATGCTAACTTCTGGAAAATAGAAGAGCCCCGGGGCAGGCTAATAACAGCACTACTTAAGAACGTAAGACAATTATTACCTCCAACTGTGAAGGAGTCTGAGTAATTAAAAAGGATTCTTTATTTTGATTAAAAAAGATTCCTTTCAGTCTGTTCGAATCTTTAGTAAAAGCCCTGAACGATATTTTTAGACGCCAGAAAATAGACTCTGCAATTGATGTAAGATGCATAACAAACTCATTTGAGAAATTCTCCTATTATCATCATATTGTCCAAAAATCAATTAATTTCTCATTCTTTCACCCGCATCACTTCCTGGAGACAATGCAGGTCTAACCCAAAGCTTCCAAAACCTTCTTTGGATTAACAGAAATCCAAAATTAATTGGGTTTAATTACTATAAATTTCCTTCCCAATAAAATCTCAAGAATTTCCAATCATGCTGATTTATTTGAGTAATTAGAAAGCCATTCACAGATGTCACACTGTTAGGTAGTGTGGATAATGTGGGGTTTGCTTAACTGGATCCTGAGACCACAGCGCTGTGAAGAATGACAACTAAAAAAACTCCAATAAAAAGCGGGAGATTAAGAGAAGGCGAACAACAGAACCTCAGGCTGTGCAGGCAATGCCAGCAGCTTCCCATGGGAAACCCCCTCCCCTTCCCTCCGCCATGCCTCCCTGTGTCTGCTGCTCCAAAATGACTTGTTCTGGTCCTTGCCTTTTGCTCCAGTAGGTCTTGAGGGGCTTTGCAACCATCCCTTTTTTTTTTTTTACAGAGGAGGAACCCAAGGCTCCTGCAGATGAGGCATCAAAACCAGGGTCACCCCAAAGGATGGTATCAAAGCTTAAAAGAAGAGATGCACTGAAGTTTGCAAAATTCTCAGGGGGTCAGGCACATCCTACTTCTCTACAGGGAAGGTGTTGCAAACCCAGCAGGCCTCATGGGCTCATCATTCCATGAACCTGTAGGACAAACGGGATTGCGTTTTCTTGCAAACCGATTTTGCAAAGCAGGTGATCTGCGTAGGCCAAGGCAGAAAACATCCCGCCTACCTTCAGACACTGATGATTGTGCTGCTAAGAGCTGGACCGATCACCCCGCCCATTTGGTGGAGAAAAACAGATAGATGGGGTGACTCCTCCAACCTCATACCAGTCCTTGCTCTTCCAGTGGAACGAGCTGAAGGATCAGGGTGAATCTGGAAGAGACCCTTAATTTGGCTTTTCTTCCCACCTCTTCTCAGCGAAACAAACCTCCTGTTCAGCTGGCAGCCGGGTTCTTCCTCGGGAGATAAAAGTCCTGGGGTTTTCTTGACTCTCCTTCAAGAATTTAAAAACTTGGGGAGAATAAACACAGATTTCAGGTTCTCCTTCCCTCCAAGTCAAGAGGCAGATTTAACACAGCCTCCCACAAATGGAATACACTTTATTTAATTAGAAAGGTCATTTTCTGATTAGTAAATTAAAGAAAGCATGTCAGGGTGACCAAACTTGAGAGGAAAGATTTAATTTTCGCCGTAAATGTAAATAGCACTTTAAAAGATGGGAAGAGCATATTTTTAAAGACTTGGTTGTGAGCTGAATCTAACAGCTTAAATCTGAGCCTTGACAGTGAATTCCCCCCTTCCCAATCCCCCTCCAAATTATCTTGGGTTTATACACGCCAGTATTTCACTAATAACATAATATTTAAATACCACAGTAATCTTAGCATCGTAATCCCGACACTCGCAGGTTATCTTAAATAAGGGTCAGCTGAAGAACATAGTGTTGTCCAACCCCCCATGGCTGTCAGACATCCTCAGCCATAAGAAATCATCTTTACTTTTGGCCTGAGCCTTTAATGGCTCTGAAAGCTGCTGCTTTTGTCTAAATACATACATCGTGCAGCAGTTTAGGAAATAGGTGAAAAGGCTTTAATGGAGAGATTAGCGCTAGACATTGTGAAGCTGCAACTAGGTCATAAGAGATTTCAGAGGTCAGGAAATTTTACAGGGCTTAAGTGTTTTGTAATGTAGTTTAGTTTGCCCCTGGACCAGGACATAAGGGATGCTTCAAAACTTGATTTGCATTGATTAAAAATAACTTGGCTGCTACTGCGGGCTAAGAGTCACTTGACAAACTCCAGCATGTACCAGCAACTGCTCTGGTTTCTGTAATCATTTTAATGGGTTGGGGTCAGGTGGGGCAGAAAAGGCATTTCTTGCCAAATAAAGGCCACCCAAGTCAATGAATCAGAAAATCAGATGGTTAACAAAAACAGAGGCTTTTTCTCCCTCTTGCATAGTTGTAGTCTTCCCAGTCTTTGGTCAGATGGATTAGGGAACATGTCATTAAAAAATTATATACCAACCATTTAAATAAGGTATTCATGGGGAAAGGAGTGGCTTAAGTGCAGAATGAGCCTTCCGTGTAAAATCAATGCTGTTAAACTGCATTCCACTAACCTTCCTCCATGCCTAAGTAACCAACTTTCCAATGGCCACCAGAGCATACACAGTGACCCCAACCAGCACCAGCAACAACCAGAAAAAGAGAGAAGTCATCTTTCAGAAGAAGCATTCTTGGAGGGTTATTTAAAAATGAACACTTCAAAGACATAAGCTCTTTATCTCCTCTGCTGAGAGCTGCTTTTTAACCTCCTCAGCCCAATTTGCCCCTTTTCTACTCTCCCACATTTTTATAATACAGCAGAGACTTGAGGGAAAGCAACAGAGATGCACCAATACGGGTGAACATGAAATCAATGAACGTTAGGTCAGTGAGAAGCCACTGAAGTCAACCAACATCACAGATGCTGACAGCTCTGTGCATCCCTACTTACATGTCTGAAATGACACCTTGGTGCAAATTTATTTGGGTATATAGAGCATGTGGATCAACAATAATCCATGCTCATTGGAGAAAAGTTATTCTGAGATTTGGGGGGAAACCTAAGCTGCACTTATAGACAATAATAGCATCTCTCAGAGTCCCATTCATGTCCAAAGTTGGGTGTCACTTCAGAGTGG
The DNA here is from genome assembly GCF_964289735.1 of Phaethon aethereus. Classification (NCBI taxonomy): domain Eukaryota; kingdom Metazoa; phylum Chordata; class Aves; order Phaethontiformes; family Phaethontidae; genus Phaethon; species Phaethon aethereus. The sequence goes on along the minus strand of NC_138581.1, from coordinate 4,611,771 downwards.
TTTCTCAGGAATTTCTCTATAAAAAACTGTGGATTTGATAAAATAAAGATAATCCTTGGCAACCAAAGCTTGTAATGAGTCACGGTCACTCTGGAGGAAGACTGCAAAAGCAGCCTCGAGCCCCTCAGAGGAATGTGTTTCATGCACCAAAGAGAGACTGATCCTGGAGTATGGAGTACACCTCCCAGCTCTAAAACAGAGGAGATGCAAACATTGGCTGAGATACAAAAAAGTGCCATGGACAATTTGCGACCGGAGAAAAATTCAGACAGAGAGCAAGAGCCCATGTATTTAACATAACAAAAGGAGGAGATGAACTATTACCCTCCACCACAAGACCAAGAACCTGCCCTTCCCAAGGACAACATACAAGGGACTAGGCAAGACCTGAAAATCTACCAAGAGAGGCACAACAAAACCCATGGCTGGAAGCAAAAGCCAGAAAAATCATAGCATGGCATTAGAAATCATTGGTAATTCTAAAATTAATTAACCATCCATCAAGCTATAGCAGTGTGCCAAGGGATGTGGTAGATTCCCCATTGATCAGTGTCTTTCAGCCAAAAGCATGGTTGCTTCCCTGGAAGATAGACTTCAGGCAGACACAAGTTCTTGGCTCAATCAAGGGGGTCACTGGACCGAGATACAGAGCAAGCCAGACTGGCTGATCCGTCCCGGCCTTCATAAATCTCTGAAGCCCTTCCACAGGGACTTGTCCTGGGATGCAAAAGATACATGGACTAAGGTCAAAGTGTTGGGTCAGCCAGGTACATCCTTTGTCCAAGACTTCTCTCCCTCCTCCCAGCTGAGCGAAAGCAGTGGAAACTGTAGCCATCAAGCTGAGGGGCAGTTTGGTTAAAAACACTGATAATGCACTTCCAGTTCTTTCTTCGGAAGATCATGCGGTTTCTCAACGTGTGAGGCCAAAAAAGATGTGTGGCCCAGTGCACTCTTGACAAAAGCATAGATTCACTGAAGCTTACAATTAATATTTAATACCAACAAGTCTTCTGTGATGCTGTGCGGATGTAAATAAGTGGAGAGAACGTGATATTTACCCCGCTATAAAACATTCATGAGAGCTAAGCTATTTACAAAAGCTAAATACGACACTGTATTTACTGTAGGTCACCTCCTAGGGTTAGAGATGAAAAGTTTTTGGTCTAATGGAAAGTAACATAATACACCATAATAACACAACCACTGTCTCGTCTGCAAAGAAATATCTCCTGGCTCCTTCTTTCTACTGCAATTACAGGTGGGTAAAGCCACTACAGGGGAAAAAAATAATAATTAAAAAAAAACAAAAGGAAAGGGTGCCTTAAGGAGACTCGATACCTTGGGCTTGTTTTACCTTGTGCTCTCTGTGCTCATTGTCAAACGTTGTCATGTTCACGCAGGAACTCAGGTCAGTAGACAGGTATGTGGGATGACTTCACTTTAATTGAAGTTACACTACCCCAGGATTTCCAATTAAATATCAAAGTGCGTTGAAGTGATCTGGGACTTTCTTCCTACTCCAGTGTAATTCAAATTCCCCCTGAAAAGGTTCCTTTGTATATACCCAAACCTGCAATCAATATAGATGGTTAAATAGGATTGTCAAAACCTAAAATGCCAATATGCTGGGAGTGAACTCACTGATGCAAGTCTTATGGCATTAAGCTCAGGATTTATAGACCAGAATAGTTAGGAATTTGTTTCCACAAACTAAGACCCACAGCAGACCCCCCAGCAGCCAGCTGCATTATTCGCTATAAGTCTCAGAAATCATCGAAGATTGTCAAAGCCAAAGCAAAGCCCTGATTTAGGAAGCATTTGGGTGAAGTCGTATTATAAAGACTAACACAAAAATTGCTTAAAAAGACACATTTATCTCAGAAGCCTGGATTTTTCTTTGGTTTGACATCTAAAAGCAAGCTGAAAAATGATGTGAGTAATTTCTAAGGTGATAGGCACTTTCGGCGGAGCAGCAATACATGGAAAAAAGCAAGGAAGCTTCAGTCTTTGATGCATATGGAAAAAGAATGTGTGTTATGGTGAGCAAATTAGAAAATGGATCAGGGCCACCTACCTCAGTTTCCCCTTTACTCACCTGAGGATCTTCCAGTTGGTGACTTACTGATAGCTGTCTTCAGCCCTTCAGAATTTTTCTGAAGGAAAAATTGGGGAAGGAAAAATTAAGATGGCTGGATTGGTTGTTTGTTTACCACAAATTTAATGGGTATGAAAATAATTGATAGGGTCAAATCTAAAAATAATAGAATAGTTCAGTTAGAACAGACCTATAATGATCATCTAGACCAACTGCCTACCAAATCAAGTGAGGACTGCAAAGATGACTGCCTTGTACCTTAGAGAGGATTTTGAGAAAACAGTCATTAAAAATGGAAATAGTCGCTAACATCTTCCCCTCCTCCACACCTGCAGGAAATCTCCAAGTAAAATGGGCCCCTCAGCACACATTTGCCAACCCCCTTTCCCTACAAATCCCTGCCCACAGCTGCCCCAAGGCACATTGCTCCAATGGACAGCAGCATCCCAGTGTTGCTCTAGATACCATCAAGTGACACCTTCTCTTCCAGCTCCTGTGTGAAACCCTGCAGCCTTTCCACCACCTCCATCTCCAGTGGACTGAACTTCAGGAGCTGAAAGGGAAGTACACACTGACTCTAACGCAGGGCAAGCAAAGGGTCCATGTCCTCAAAAAACCCGACAGTCTCCATCCATGTCAACAAGTTTGAAGCGCTAACGTATTTTTGGTGATCTAGGAGCAGGTGACTTGCCCAAGGTGGCTCCACCTAGTCAGTGACAGAACCCCAGAGCGCTCTCCTTCTCTGGTTATTAAGCTCTGCTCCCTATACAACCATCTATAGATCAAACCAATGCTGGAACCAGTGACAAGATAATGAATAGAGACAGTGATCTTTAACTAAGGCCTGAGATCTATCTCTGGGGGCTGCTCCTGGGAGTAAATCTTACTACTGATATGCTCAGTGTGCATACTTCAGCATAGATGATCTATCACTGTGCCATGCAAACCCTTGTGATATCTACTTATTGAATTCCCACAGAGACAGACAAAGTTTCAGTGTGACGGATGAAAGAGAATCAGTAAAAATCGGGAGGTCTGCGTAGTTTCAGAATTATTTAAGAAAAGATAGCTCACCCCATCCCCTCAAAATTTTCCACAAAGACTGGAAGATTACCATTCATACCTGGCATTTGGTACTTCTCAAACCGCAGGCAGGGGGAGATGCTGTGCTGAAAGGCCAACAGGAGAGCCCCCACTATTGACCACATTTGCAGCCCACAGGTGGTGTGATTTTGGACTCCAAGTTTGGTGACATTTGGGCCCATTCGCATCATGGTGCAGGAGCTTCAGATAGCGTTGATGCTCTGACATCTCAGCCACCCCATAGCGATGGAGGTCAGCTGGATGGAGTCTCAATGGATCTCAATGAATCCTCCAATCAAGACAGCCTAGACAACCTCTCTTGACCAAATTGCAAAGGAAGTGGGAATGAGGTGCCCAAATACAGGTATCCAGATGCCATTAGACTATCCAAAACATCTCTAAAGGGATGGCAGATTGAAGACATGACCCCAGGGAGACACATCGTGCACAGCAGCTGGTGATCATGTTGGGTGCACTGAGGCATCTCAGATGTGAGTGAACACTTGGGTTTTCACCTGGACTCAATCCAGGCCCTACAGATCATAGTCCAGTTGTTGCGCACACAAGTGTAGTGATTGGGACAAACTGGGGGTACTCCTGGGCCACAGAATTGGTGGGGTTTGCCTTTGAGAAGCCCATGCAAGAGGAAATAATTCTCTGGTGGGCAGCAGGGACTATGGTGCTTACCTAAAAAGCAGAGTTGTCTATAAGTTTCTCATTAGGAGACATTTCCCAGAAGCAAAACACGTCTGGCAATACCAAAGAGTTTCTCATGTCTATACTGATTGCAGAAGGACTTTTATTTATAAAGAAATGGAAAAACTTTTTAGAATATTGAAATGTCTGCTTTCAATTATTTTCCAAACATTTTCATTTCATCTCGAGACATACTTTATTTCATGTCATCTTTGCAGTAGAAAACAACAAAAAAACCTCAAACTAATTTAAATTTAGTTTAGAAATAATTGTCAGACTGACTTTTTCCCAAAATCCAATTTCAAAAAGGTACCAAAATATTGGCTTTTCATCCAAATTTGGTAAAATGTGAATTCTGAAACCTTGACGTTTTTAACAAGATTAAAAACCCCAACTTTTCTCCAACCTGCTTTACACACAAAGCGGCTCCCCAAAACTGAGATGCTCAAAAACATTGTCATTAAAAATTCTTGTGCCAAGGCTCTGTTTTGGGATCTCATTCCTCTGCGTTTATTGTTGTTCTCTCAAAACCTGCTCTGAAGCACATTTCCAGCTCTAATTTAGGAGAATTCAACTATGGACAAATGCTATTGCTCTCATCCCTTACACACTTTATTTGGGAATATTCAGAGTGCAAGTTATTCACAAGAAAGGAGAAATGACCCCAAATGGAATGGAGGAGACATTTGGCCATAAGTCTTTTGAAACCCTCCTTCTAGTGCCAACCCAGGGAGTGTCTCTAATTACAACTTTCTCTGTCAGCCACAGAAAAGTGACACTTTTCATTTGAGAGGTGAATTAATGGGATGCTGGTGAGGGTTTGCTCAGCATCTGCTCCAGCTGTGGACAGCCGTTACCCGGGAGCAGCCCCTAAGCCGGCATTTCTGCAGACGAACCCTGGCCAAGCTACCAAGACAGAGGAACAAGGTGGTGTGGTACCTTGTGCTTACAGATAATTTGTGAAGAGATGATGATAAACACACAAAAACTGGTTGCAGAGCGTGAAGGCGAATGAAGTGCTCCACAGCCCAGATGACCAGCCCATGAGCTGGGGCTTTCCTGCCACGTGCAGCCTGCAGAGGTGACGTGCAGGATTTACTCTCACTGCTTTTCTCTTCTGCATCTTAACACTGCTCTGCAACATGCACCGGTGCTCTGCTACATCCCACGGGAGGGAAGATTTCTCCATTCACCCTGTCCATCACCACTGTTAGGCTCATGACTACCAAGTTTCTCAGGCAATAAAATGTCATCGAAGGAGGCAGGATGGAAGAGAAGATGCCCCAAATTCTGGTTCCACATCCAAGATATGGAGAAACCTTACATTTATCTTTCCGTTCCCATCTTCCTTGGCTTAGTACCCTATACAAAGACAAAAAGGAAGGCCATCGCCTTTAAAAGTCTGACAACTAGGACTATGACATTATGAAATTGATAATTCAAAAAATGTTTAAATATCCTCCCTGCAGAGCTGTGCTGAGTAAGTCAGGTAATCACTAAGGGGTGCACAACCATTTTATGGGTCATCAAGTGATAAAGCTAATATGCTGCTTAAACTCCCCAGGAGAGAGGTCTCATTTGGTTGCATCAGGCCATTACACAGGGCTGTAAAAAATGCAATTGTTTGATTTGCCTAAACACAGGTGAGATGTAGTAAAATCCCTTATTTGCCATCCCTTGCCGTGTTACGGCAATCTTAAAGCAGGGACTGACCTTTTTATTTGTCTATGAAGCACAGTTCTTACCTACAGCACCGTAGAATTAAAACTTAAGTATGTGTATGCACACACATAATCTATTAACGGTATGGCGGAGGGGAAGAAAAAGCGAGAGGTCTTTTCAAGACGAGGCCACGCAGATCAGAAGAAGTGATTTCCTCGAGTTCACACCAGTATCTTCAGGCTTGGGGGAAGGGAGGGAAGAGGACAAGGGAGGGCGGCGCGCTCTTGGTTAAAGGGGGAATGGATCCAAGCATCCCGAACGCCGGAGCAAAAAGGTCAAAGAGTGAGAAATAAAAGCGTTCGCCGGTGCGGTGGGGGAGAAAGAGAAAAAAGAGAAGGACCCCGAGAGCGTTACATCTTGATCAAGGAATGACTGATAATATTCCAGCGCACCATCTTTCAGGCCCCTCGTTTGATGACAAAGCACGGCCAACATCCCACATCCATTATCCGCTTCCCTCCCCGAGGCGAGCGCATCAATAACGCTCCCTCTGCCTCTCGGTGCCGCGTCCCCCGTCTGCGCCGCAGCCGCTGCCGAGAGCTGGTGGGCATTTCCATACAGCCCGCGCGCATCATTACAGCCCACCAATCTTTCACTGCTCGCGCGGAGGATCCTGCTGCTACTCGGGAGCTGCGGTTTTAACCAGTTCCTCTCCTTCAGGGATGCTCCATCCACCCCAGGAGGGTTGCAGGAAGAGCGCAGGGGCTGCCCCTTCTTTGACCGTGGAAGGTCCACCTCTCCTCCCTTTACATCTGATTACAGGAGCCAAAAAAAACCTCCTGGCATTTTGGCACAACCAACTTTTTGGGGGGGGATGTTTTGTTTTCCTTCTCCCCACCTTTTAATTAACAAACACCCTCATCCCGCCTAGTTTATCCAAGAGTGTGAACAGTTTGAATTTGAATGAGAACATCTCCAAACATCTGTTGCCATAATTTGGCTGGATTAACGGTCTAGTTTGTTCGACCATCTGCTGCTCTCCAAGAGCAGAGTTGGTTCCTGGCACACGTGGTCCTGTCAGTCCACTAGCCCACACTGAGGGGGGTATGGACTCGTCTGTGCTTCAGTTTCCTGCCGAAAACAAGCGATGGGCTCTGAGACCCTCAGAAGTCAGGGGCAGGTCTGAACTCCTCACCTACCAACTGCGGGTGAAGACGTAATGGTTCAGCTTGGGGAGGAGATGAGCTGGACACAGCACTTGGCCTGGTGTGGATCTTCTTGACAGCATTTTGGAGGGGTGCTCAAGCTTGTCAAGCACCAACAGTAGAAATTATTTTAAATAATTACTATGGGCCTTCCCTGAAGCTGCAGAGAGGTGCAATGGAGGTGTCATCGGTGTGATGGAATGAGGAAAACATCAAGCGAGGGGAACAGATTTGGAAGATAGCTTGGTCAAACCTCTGACTAGCATGAGGTTTAAAAAAATACCTGAAGCAGACTTGGTTACCCAACCTGGCTTCTCCGCAGCCTTGAGTGACTCCTGACTCAATGGCTTCCGCATCTCTATTTTGTATTTATCCAGGCCAAAAAGTGCAGCTTCAGGTGTGGTGAACATCAACACGGAGAGAGGAGCCACCCAGCTGGAGCTGTAACAGAGGCAGCTCTTTCACCTCTGCCATGCCCAGCCCAAAACCAATTTGCCACTGCTCTGCCTGTTCACCACGGGCGACCCAACAAGACGGTGGTGGTGGAAAGCAGAGCACACCGAAGAAAAGCAGCAGAGAGCTTTTCTTCAAATTACTGGTTCAAACCCCAGCAGGACCAGCGGTGGGCTTGAAACTAGATCAGGTAAGTTCCAGGCAGCTTCGTGAGCAGCAGGGAAAGATCACTTAGGTCAAGTCCTTTGAAAATAAAAACTCGGCAAATAAGGAAAATTTCTGACACTTGACAGAGTCCCCTGTTCACTCCCGGGCCAAATGGGAGCAATTCCAGGCAAATCAGCTAGTGACATCTGTAATGAACCTTTGACAGTGTTACAACATAAATAGGGATCTTCAGAGGTGAAGCATCCACTGTAATGAGAGAAAGAAAAAAAGTTCTTCAAACCACCCCAGACCCACCAGGGTGTTGCTTTTTTCTCTTGAAGGAGCAAAGGGGAGCCCAGCCCATTCCTCCTGCCTTCCCGGTCACAGGTTTGCACTGCTTACATGCCGTGATTAAAGCCAGGACTCGGCCATCACACCACCAGCCCCACAGACAGCAAATCTCCGGCAGGAAGAGAGGAGATACGTGGGACTGAAACCTGTGCTTAACACGGAGGGGTGAGGGTCAGGCAGTCTCCAACCTGTCGCCTGCTCAGGACAGGCTGGAAGGGAAAGGTCAGCTCCATCAAAGCAGCCAGCAAAGTAAGCCAGTTAATAGAAAACCAGTTTCTAATTGCTTGCTGTATTATAGCTACACCTTCCACCACCTGAGACCACCAGGAACCCATTCAAAGCCTCGCTTCCTAGCTTACACCTAAGCCTTTCATATTTTATTATAACCCCGACAATTTTTGCTTTCATTTATGTGCGGGAGAAAATGGCTGCTCTGCTTGCCTCACCACACAAGGGGACTTTTTTTAGCCTTATTTCCACATACATTGCTTCCAGAAACCCCCAGCAGATCCCCTCTGGATTCCTGAGGTCTGATGCTCAAACAGCTGCACGTGAGACACTGCCCGCACCCTCGGGAGTGGGATTTTCACCCTTTCTTGCTCCACACTCATGTGAGCAACAAAGGCACACCAGTGCTCTTCACATCTTGGTTGTGCTGCTTTTAAGTGCGGTCTATTAAGTCCACGACCTTCACGACTGCAGCAGCTACCAAGGCCTGGAGGAGGTCCTCCAAGGAGCTCCACGAGACCGCCCTGCAACAGCAGCTCCTACCGTGGGCTCTTGCTCGTGCCCAAATCCATGCAACCTCATAGGATGCCATGTGCATGCTCCTTCCATCTCATCCCAGCCTCATCCAGTTCCCCTCCAACAGGACTCATGCAACGGGTCAGGGAAGCGTTGGGATGTAAAGCATGGGGAGCAACCAGAGCCAGCCCTACTGTTCCTTTCACAGCTCAACCCCACAACATTTTGGCTCTTGCCCATCACAGTATGACCTTGGGGTTTAACCCCTGCACGAGGCACCGTGAGCTGGCCGTGCTCTCCTCTGGATCCCCAGGATCCCAACATCTGGGCTACCCAAAAGTCCCACATTTCTTTAGTGAGACGGCAGGTCCTGGGCCAGGTGCAGGAGGGTCCCTGGCACGGACCACCTCTCCCCTGCCTGATCCACCTTTCCCTGGACAGCCTGCACCCCTGACAGGTAATTCCTCATCACCGACTATTAATATTTCATAGTGGTATCCAGCGCCGGGACACCAGCGCGACGGCCGCTTCAGCAACGCGGGCGGACCATCCAGACAGGCTGATCACTGAACGGGTGAGGCTCGCTCCGGCATCACAGGGCATTTTTTTGGCATTGCTCAAGGTTACAGCAAGGGGCACCCGCCAGCAGCAGCACCTTGCCCTGAGTTTTCAGGCAGATGTGGTGGGAATGCACCGAATTACAGCCAAACTCAGCTGCACTCAGCGCTTAATCCTGGCTCAGCTAAGCCCCAGCCACCTTGTCTTTGCTTTTTTTCCCTTTTTTTTTTTTCTTTTCCCTGTTATTTAAATGGTTTTGAGCAAGAAAGTAGGCCATGAAAAAGGGAGTAGCATTGTTTTAATAATTAGCAATTACGATCACTGCAATATTAATTGCATATTTCCATAGCAAACACCCCCCTGGAGGGGAAAAGTTAGCGGTGGTTAGAGACCGCCGAAGCCTAAAACTGGAATTCCTGGGAATGGGGAGGGGAAAAAAAGGGAGAGAGAGAATGAACTTCTTACATTCAAGTAAATTACTACAGGGATTCCTTAGAAACCTTTAATTAGCCTTGCTCTGCTGTCGCATTGATTGGTCTGAAACTCATCAATTATTCAATGGCAGCGGCTCTTTCTCTCTTTTTTTTCCCCTTTCTTTTCATCCCTTCGGTGGAAGGGACTGTTCTCGACCTGCTGGGGCGTTTCTGTTTCCATGCCATCAAGCCACGGGCCAGGAAACGCAGCTCGATTTCCAACCTCCAGCCCAAACCCCGCGGGACCGGGTCTGGTCTTCTTGCCGGAGGATCGGAGACCCGTGCCCTTGCCTGGCTGGGGTTGTCTCGCCCTGGTGGGGCCGATACGGCTAAGAGGGGGCCCGTGCTGGTTTTTAGGGATCCCTCACCACCCCTGGCTGCTTTCCAACTTGGGTAATTGCACAACGGCCGCCAAAAGTGGGGTTTTCCAGGGGACAAGGTGCTCCTCGTGCCCGGCGTCCCTGCGGGGTGGCTGTCACCAGGGGGAAAGGAGGTGGCACAGCTCCTCCCAAGTGAGGGATGCATTCCCACGTGGGGAGAGCCATTTCGGGGAACGCAAGAAAAGGAGATCCAGCAGGCAGCCCTCATCAGCTCCGGGTGAAGACAAGGGCTGGATTTGCAGTTAATTGCTCCCCAGCCAAATTTGGCCCAGGGAGCTGAGAGTCCTGCATAAGGAGCTATTTGCAAGTTATTATTTCACCACCGTGAGCTGGCTTACGGCTGGGAAGTCAGCAATATCCATCCCAAATTGGCTGCTTTCTCCAAAAAGCCACCATTTCTACACATTCATTTTCCAAATGAGGCACAGCCCTCATTAGCTGTCCCCTCTCGCGCCAGCGCTGCCCCATCCTGCCCATCCCAGCACCGCCTTGCTGGGCTGATTTATCCCACCAACCCAGTAGCAAACCCCTCCTTGGTACCTGCTGTTTGGCTACCGAAAGCGCCCTGGACCTGGTCCTCCCAGCAGCAGCAAGCCACGGCGGTGGATCGGCCGCAGCAGCGGAGCATCACAGAATCACAGAGTCATTAAGGTTGGAAAAGACCTTTAGGATCATCAAGTCCAGCCGTCAACCCAACACCACCATGCGCGGATGAAGATGAACTGAAACGGTCAAAATTCATCCCCGTCTGCCTCGCACTGTTTAAACTGCTAGAACAGCTTTGCTCACCATGGGCGTACCCACCTTAGCCTGTGTATTTTTCGATCCCACTTAGTATCCCCTGGAATTTATGGTTTTTGGAGACCCCCAGCTATGATGCGGCTTCACCGACTGCACGGCCGTGCTCCGCGATTCAGCGATGCCGGAGGAGCTCGCGTTAGCGCTTGGGAAAGAGACGGACTCGCTGGGGCTACGGGGCGCAGACTTAGGCAGGCTTGTGTTTTTCAGGCTTTGGTCTAAACCCCAAGCCTTTCCTTGAGTTTGTAAGTTTGAAAAATTTTGGCTAGGTATGCAAAATTTGGTTGGTACCAAATAACTTTTTTTCCTTTAGTAGATGAGATTTTAAGTTTAACACCCCCACACACTTTTTAATGGATGAAACTTTTCCCAGGCTAAATGTAGTTTCTTCCCAGCCTTGAGTGACTCCTGACAGATGCTTCCGCATCTCTATTTTGCATTTATCCAGGCCAAAAAGTGCAGCTTCAGGTGTGGTGAACATCAACACGGAGAGAGGAGCCACCCAGCTGGAGCTGTAACAGAGGCAGCTCTTTCACCCAACAGTCTGTAGACTCATGGGAAGATAAGTTACGAGATAAAGGACTTCAAGGGAACTAAAACCAATAGGGAAAACACAAAACTCAAAGCCTTGACCCTGCGGGTGGCTCCGAAATGTGCCAGGGATGAAGCGGGGTGGGCAGCTCTGCAGCTCTCTTGACCTCAGCAGTGGAAAAACTGAAGCCGTTTTCATAACGAAGCGCCCGGAATTACTTTTCGAATGGTTACTCACCTAACTGAATGCAAACCGTTATCACAAATGGCGATGACCAACTTCTCAGAGCGATGAACTTATCCGCAAACGTGTTTTCCCCGTCTGAAACACCTCTGAAGAGACCTAAATAATATCAATAAGAGGCAAAAAAATGGCAGCTAGCTTTTCCACGCTCAAAAAAAGAGAGTTTTCAATGAAAACTCCCTTGTTTCAGGGAATCCCGGGCACCTCTTGTGCCTTTTTGTGGTGCTACAGTCCCCTTCGTCTCACCTGCTCGAGGAAAACCCAGCAGGACTGCACAAATTGCCCTGGAAAACGGCTTGTCCAGATAAGACCTCTCACCTTTTAATGGGAACAGGCTTGGAAGGATGAGGATAACTTTGGGATAATTTACCAAGAATTAAGCTAAAAGCGGGTGCATATGCTACACAAGAAAAAATTAAATGCCAAACCTGGATGAACCCTTCAAGCACAGGGCTTCTGTGCTCATATCCCAGAAAAAAAGCCATATTTAAACCAACAGAGAGAGAAAATAGGGGCAGCAAAACCCCTTTTCCATGGATGCTGGTGCGGCGCAGAGCCACCCCAGCGCCAGTCCTGCCCAGGGCACCCCACGTCCTCCCCGCCAACCATCCGCTGTCCCATGGATCAAGTTCTCCCTTACTTTCTAGCCCCTGCAACATTTTGGAGAAAAACACTTTGTCCAAGCCGTAAGCAAAGTTCTTTAATTTTTTTTCCCTCTTAAAGTTAAGAACATTTGTTTTAGATTAAAGGAATGTTTAATTTCACCCTAATTGTTTTACTCAAATTCATTTTTTTTCCAAGACAGCAGTGGGGGCAAGGGCTTCACATTTTCAAATTAATTTTCAACAGTTTCAAAACACTATTTAAAAATGTAGATATCCCATTTAGACTAACTTATAATGATGCTTTATCTCTAAATTTTTGGGACACTTTTTTTTTCCCCCAGACAAAATGTGTTTAATTTCATGCCATTTTTAAATGGCTTTGTTCATCCCAAAAAGTCTACCTTTTGACATGGGAATGATTTGCCTTCTCCCGGACTCCAGCTTTTATCCACCTCTAATATGCTTCATAGTTTTCTTCCAGTTAAGCTTGTTTTAAAATTTGCTTTTTAAAACAAAGAGAAGAACGAGTAATTCGCATTGCTAACAAGAAAAACCCCTACAAACAAAAATATTGAAATTTATGACATTATCAAAAAATAGGACTTTCGGTACCACAGAGGAGCCCATCCCCAAGCAGCACGGAGATGTCTGGAGACCTGGAGAAGGTCGGGATGGTCCCACCGGGTACATCAAGGTCCCCCCATTCCAACTCTCACGTTCAGGGATAGCTGCAGAGAAGTCACTGCCGCATACAGGCAAAAAAAAAAAAAAAAAAAAAAAAAAAGCCAAACCAAACAAAACCTGAACCCCTTGCCCCAAGAGGGGGATAAGAAATGATCTATTGACTATGAATTTCATTTATCTTACCACCTTCCTCAGTTTGAGCAGTTGCAACACGATGCGTGTACACATATTAGCCTGGGTATTTCCCATCCTACTTATCCCCGGGAATTTATTCTAAAGCTCGCTTTTGGAAACCTATAAGTAGGACATAATTCGGAGGATTTGATGTTCTGGTCAATGTTTTGTCAAGTAGTTATTCTGCAAGCCCTGGTGTTGTGGAGGAAAAAAAATGTCCTTTTTAAAAATTTGGTTTTAGATATGAAACATATAGACATATAAAAATTTACTTACATATATATGTAAAATCAGAACATCCAAAACACAGACATCCAGAGAGACACGGGACAGTTGGTTTGTCTATGACAAGCAGTTTGAGTCTATTTTAGGGTAAAATAGGCACAAACGTGTTCCCTTGTTTGAGGGAGCTCTTCGAGCTCATGTCGGGCAAGCCAGGCACAACCGTGCCACTCAGAATTGGCAGAAATGCTGCCAGGTAGAAACTTTTTTATTATGGGTAATAATTTCTCTAATGGGAGAGCTGGAGCCCACATGCTCATTCCATTGTTGCTGCAGCTGGTGGGACACGGGAATTCTTCTGTATCCTGTGGTAAAACCTGATGTATTACTGTTAAAAGTCCTCAGAAATACTCTTACTACAAGCTTTTTGAAAACCACTGGATTATTTTCGCTAGTTTTGAGGGCAGGAGGAGGAAAAAGGTGACAGCTCTTTCCTGGCTCCCCATGTCCCACCACCCCCATCTGCTCTCTGAAAGCAAGGGAAGGGGAAGAAATACTGAAAATAATACTTTTTCCTCATCTTTCAATTTTTGTTTCCCTTTTTAATTCCAAATAGAGGTGGGAAGCATTACTGTTTGCTGTGGATAAAGGGGAGGGTGCTCAGTTTCTACCGAAGTCGTGACACTTGAGAACTGATCAAAAAGAATTGATCAAAAAATATTAAGCAAAAACTTACTTTCCCCTTGACCAAAAAAGAAAAGAAAAAAAACCCCCAACCCCAAACCTCAAAGGTGTCTTAAGAACATGTTGTATTTTCAGGGAAAGTGTTTAATTGGATTTTTATAGGATATATTGAAAAGATATTTGTTTCAAATGCAGTTTTGCCTTTGCTGTTATAATTTAAATTTCCTGGCTTAAAATTTTTAAAAAGTCAGAATTTTGCATTTTTTTTTCTCCCTTTTCACCTTGAGGTACAATGTAATTTTTAGTAACTTGTACTTTCAGCATAAACTTTTATTGCTATTCCTCCATGAAATATATTCTGGGAGTCCCCAGGGTGAAAAATGGGGAGTCTTGAGCCTCCCTGGCAGCTGCTGCCGGGATGCCGTGGAACCCCAGCGGGGCACAACCTCTTGCTTTGCTGGATCTTGTCCTCGACACAAGCCCAAAGCCCTGCTCTTGCTACAGGTCAGCTAACCCTGGGTAAAAAAAAAAAAACAAAACACTTAAAAAATCACCTTATACACCAGGATGGCAGCAGAGAAGCCGGCCCTACAGCCACGGGGTAGAAATCAACTTCTGGTAAATTAAAATTTCATGCACTGGGGAAGGTAAATGCAAGCTCTTTAAATCCTCACCCCGTGCCAGAGCGGAGGGTAAGGATTTAATTGTTGGTAATTTTGTTGTGGGGTTTTTTTTTTAATTTATTGCTAATTTTTTTTTTACTTCCCTCGATCAAGCCCCCGTTGATCCTCGCCCTTTCCATCAGCATCACTAAAAGGTAACCCCTTCCCAGGAATACAAGTTTACACGTGCACCAAGGACCGCATGGGCTATGGGCCCACGAAACTTGCTCAAAAGCACTTAGGAAGATGGAAAAAGGGCTGAGAGTGAAAAATCATCTTCTCAGCCCCCAAGGAAACCCTTTTTCCCCGGGATCAGCCTTGATGCCGCAGCCTCGTGCTGCAACACAAGAGGGCAGGGACCGAAACTCCACCTGCCTCGCAATTTTTTCCCCTCCACTAGTGGGTTTAAGGGTGGATCTCTATGCAACATGGAAAAAGGCTTTTTCTGTTGGCTTTTTTTCCTCTTTTCTTGTTTGTTTTTTTTTCCCCCTCAATTCCCTCCCTATCGCTAAAGCAAACGCACGTGCGCACCCTCACCTTTAAGAGAATGCTGGTTACTTCGCCCCTCTCCTCCTTCCCCCAAATTTCAAGGAGAACATACAGCTCATGAAAATTTAATGCCATATGTAACAAAGCAAAATGAATATTTAATTGGGGCTTTTATGTGAAACCAGATAACAAAACCAGTTACACCCAGGGAAAAAAAAAAATTAAGCCCCTCTAATGTTTGATAAAAACTGGTACTGAAGCAGTTAAGCTATTGGCAACAAGCGGTTCCTAATAAACACTCAGCTAATTCTATAGGAAAAGCACTAATTAGAAAAGCAATAATAATCGGTGTAATTGCTCTAAATTACCCTCCTCACCGAGAAGTGTGTTTGGATACTGAAACGCAGCTGCTCCTGCTCCATCCAGGCGCTCGCAGCCAAGGATGCTCAGCTTTTCTCTGCTGCCCTCTCCAGGTCTGGGAAAGGGGAAGAGCTGTCACCTCTCGCATCCCAGGGAAAGGCAGGGGGAAATCTCGCACCCTGGGCACCCTTGGGTGTCCCAACCTGCCTGGGCTCAGCCTGGGATCCCTGATAGAATCACCTGGATGTCACTGGCTCCGGAAAACACAGCACTGGTCTCCAGAGCTGGGACTGGGGCAGTTGAGGAGATGGAAGGAGGGTTGGTAGGTCCTTCTGGACATCTAGCTGCTTGTTTATCTGCCCAAATAATAGCAATAATAGAGCTTGGTGGTTTGGACACGTTCGACAGGCCAGGGCTGCATAGCTGTTGCTTACAGCGTTGTAAGTCTGGATGGCGGAGCAGCCCCGGGGCTTGGAGTAAGAGCTGGAGAGCAGTGGCACGCCGTGGGGCCACCCTCTGCCCACGTCTCCTTGACGAGACAAGGGGACCCAGGGACGTGCAGAGGGGATGAAACCCACAGTGCTCAGATACTGAAACACAGCGGAGAGCCCAGAGCTCAGCTCTCGATGCGAAAACAGGGGTAGTACCTCCTCTCTGATGCACAGGGTGCCCGGAGGAGGGGTGCAGGAGAGGGTGGGTGAGGACCGAATCGTCCCTTCCTCTGCAAGGGCTTTGCGGCTTTCAGTTTTAAAATTTATGGTGAGGAAGAGGAGGACACTCAAGACGCCGTTCTTCATGTTCAGACTACAGCTAGATTTTGGCCATTAGGAGCACCCAAACGCTCCCACCCGCTGCATGCCGAGCGTTGACATTATTAGTGCAATGATGCTCTCTCGTGCGGTGTTTTTTATTCTTGGCCAATTCCTTTGCGCTCACTTAAGCAATAACGAACAGAATAACAAACTTTCATCGATTGCGTGTCGGTACCTGCCAGTGAGGTTGCACTGGAGTTGATAACCAGCATTTTCAGAGCAGTAAATTACCTCCACACGCAGTGAGGAGAAGTTAAAAGACAAGCTCAGACTGACCGGAGAAGGCCAGCGTACAGCCGGGGCTTTAGCCCAACCTCACTGGTTTCCCCCAGCTGCAACGTTGACCTCTTCCTTCTCCAAAAAAAGCTAAATTAGCTGCAAACTGAGAAGCCCTGCAGTTAGTTACCAGCCTACACGTCTGCGCCAGTCAAAACCATCCTTGACTTGGTGCTTTGGTGACATGGGTGCCTTGGAGACAAACAAGCACATCAGCATCCTGTGGTGCCTCCTCCCTGGCCTCACCTGCTTAAACAGCACAGCTGAATTAAAAACAACAGTACTTAAACTGTAAACCAGTGACACGCGACTACCAGATGATAAAATAGATGATAAAATATTCACCTCTTCGAGCGTTCTGCAGCCTTCACCTGGGAGCTTCGCCTTTCTTGGTGCCAGGGCAACGACTGTAAGATCAGGATGCCCCATGCCGGGTGATCACGGCGCAGCTTCCACACAGGTTTAGCCAAAACCAGCCCAACACCGAATTCTTGCTCATCGATGGCCAGTACCTGGGAAAACAGCCCTGAAAATTTATTCTCTACCGGTCGTGGTCTTGAAGGGGCATTTTGCACTGCAAAGGCCGTGCACGGTGCTGCGCTTCCATGCACACTTCGCTCGTATTGCGTAGACCTTCCTGGCAGCAGAGTCTGGCTTTTATTATATAAAGTTAATTTTTTAACACTACATTATTTTGTGCTTTGAGCAGGTTTCCCAAATAAATCTGCAATGGCTCTGCATGCTGCGAAGACCTCGATAAATAAAAAAGGGAATAGACATCCTCAGGATTAGGGGTTTCCAGGCTGGCAGCAGCGATGATGCGGAAAAGCCCCGGGCGGGTCGGCGAAAACGGTTATTGAGTTCCCCTCCGGAGCTTGCATCTCCGGATGGCAGGCACACATGGGCAACTCCAAAATGTTCTCCAAAACTGGCACCCAATGGCGTGATACCGTAATTCCCTTTACTTCCAGCAGGTCCCATGGCTGTGGAAGAGATGGTTTGGGGTTTTTTTAATTTTATTTAGCTTCATTGATCTTGATGGAATAATTATAGAGAAAATTATTCCAGGAACAAAGGAATATGGTCAGAGCCTGTCCCCAGATTTTCTCTTTAAGCAGAAAAGAAATGCAGAAACCTAAAGCAGTGCCTTGGAGAGTCAAACCCCTCCTGAGCTTAGCTCAATCCCTTACTTCGGTGATACTACTCATGCTGCACCACAGCCTGAGAAAGCGGACAGTCACGCTCCAACTTTCCCTGTGTAATTACGTTTAAATCCTCGTTGCTTCCATGCATGCTTCAGTGTTATTTATATTGGTTTAACGATCCATTAAACAAATACTGTACTTTGGGAAGTGCTGCTTTGCTTATGAACAATTACAGTTTCTCCAGCGTTCAGTGGCGTTAACCACAAGCAAGAGGACTATGGTGCAGAGCTGGCTTGCAGTAGGGCCCTGGGGATTTTGGGGGTGTGGGGAAGGACTTTTAGCAATATTAACATAATCCTTTATGGGTTTGTGTATTAAAAAAAAATATTTTCAGAACATTCAGAAGGTATTTTTTTGTTTGTTTATTTTAACAAGAACTTTCTGTAGGAACACAAATTAATCGCAACCTGATTGCACTCAAGAGGGGATTCCTACCTGGTAGGATTTACTCAACTGGAGCCAAATCTTGAAAATACTTCCAGAGTTTTGGCGCTGTGGACAGGCTCCAGGCAGCAAAGTACACTCCATGAGCCAACCTCACCGTCCTCATCGCAGACACTGCACATCCAGCCATATACATCGAGGCACATCCCATGATGACCATGTGTGTGGCCAAGAAGGGAAGATGTGGCCCTGGCCCCTGTGGCGAGCGTTCCAGTTCTCAGTTGTCCTCAGCCCTGGGATGGCCATGGGGTGGGAATGAGCCCACAGATACGCCCCCAGCAAACTGGAGCAGCCCTGGGACCTTGGGGATGGGGAGCAACAGATTAACCCAAAGAGTTCCTCTTTGCAGGCAAGAGGCACAAGGAAGGAAATCCCAGCGCCAGGGAAAAGATGGGATTTGGGCCACTCCCCAAGAGATTTCAGCTAAATCAGCAATGAGATATAATGGGCATGGCAGTGCCTTGCAAGCCCATCACTTCAGCCCTATAAAACACTATTTAACATTGTGTTAAATAATTAACACAATGAATTTAATTTTTTTTTTTAATTTTTAAATGGTTTTCAGTTGGACAGTTGAGCTTACTTTTATCCTTCCAGTTTGCTGAGCGTATTAGGAGAGCCCCAGCACAAGGGAGAAGGTTGAAAAGGAACCAGAAGATAGAGGTGGGCAGAGAACAGCCCATGGCAAGGAGGTCAACAGGGAGGATTTGGGGACATCAGGGGGACCCTGGGGACATCCCCAACCCTGAGCAGTGTTCAGGGCTGTGAGATCCCATGAATGCTGGCAGCAGCTCAGGTCTGCAGGAACTGGGGGATGGTTTTGTGTTCCACCTAATTAGGGTGGCCAAATCTGCCCGAAACGCGTGCCGGCTCTTTCATGTGCCCATTCACCCTTTTCTCCTTTCCAGCATGGTCTCTTGTGTCTTAAGATCTGTCTTATTGTGCTGGGTCTGGCAGAGTGGAAAATTTAATTTTAAACTAATTAGTTTCTAAGTTGCCGAATATCCTCAAATTACCAGGCATCACCTTTCCCAAAGGGGGAGAACAACATAACTCACCTGTATCCAACACTTGACACTGCTGGAGTCAAGAGCATGGAGACAAAGGATCCCCAATTGCTTATTGTCTTGGCTCAAAGGTCGAGAGTCATTTATGACAAAGCTCTAATTAATAGTTTATTACCCGTAACTGACCATCGTCTCTTTTGTTAGCATTTAATATTATTAGCTAAAGGTTTGCTTTGAATGCAAAATGAGGTTATCTTTGAAATCAACTTGTTCAGCTTTCCTTGGTCTTCGAACAAGGCTGCCCTCCGGCCCGTCGCTGCCGCGTTCCCTGAGCAAAGGCCTATTGGTGTCAGCAGCTTTTCACCTGACACCAAATCATTGACGTGCTGTTGCTCTGATTACTTGGTCACTGAAAGGTCACATGGATATAAATACTCTTTTCCAATTATTCTCAAAAATGGGCCAGTAATCATGCAAAGACCAGCCAGCTCTTTAAAGTTAACAGTAGCAGCGATTACCATCCAAATTTAGTTTTTCAACTTCATACAACACCTGGGTTCCCCGCCAACATGCTGTGGTTTTCAAAAGATTATGCTGGGTTTCTTTTCCTCCTTGATTTTTTTCCCTTCAGTCCTTCGAAAGGCACCAAAAGGAGAAACCAGGTACCAAGGTGTGGACACAGCATCTGGCTTCGGGATGATGAGAAGCTTCCACCCCATGGCTGGTTTTAGAAGGGGCTTTGGGTTGAAGTGGCAGCTGTTTCCATGGCACTAGCCCAAAGCTCCCTCTCTCCTGGCCGGCGACCAGAGCTGACAGCACCGGTGAGGACATCCAAAGGGGATTAGGGAAGGGAAGGGGCAGGAGGGGCTTCGCTCTGAGCAGCGTGGCACCCAGCGGGGGCACTTCACCTTCCTTACGTCTCCGCACAGCCATTTTAAGAGTTGAAGGCACTTACAGGTGAGCGTTACATGTAACAGGTTGGTGGAGATGTTGCCGGTTGCCATGTGAGACCTCCTGCTGCCGCCACCGCACATTGTGTGAGAAGTCGCGTGGGAAGGGTCCGGGCAGAGCAGCTCAGGGGGCAGCCCTGGCCCCAGAGACCTTCCCTATGCCAGAAGAAGCTCCGACCTCCCCGTTGCTGCCTCGGTGCCATTCCTGCACATGGGATCTGCACAGGGTGAGAGGAGAGAAATGTTAATCTAAGGAAAAATAAAATAAAACAAAAAAAATCCCATGCTCCCTTTGCCCTCCTTTCTTGCGTAACTTCATCTCACTTCTTGCCACAATACCTATTTGCTTAGTGTCAAGGTCAAGGTCCCAGCGACAACATCGATCACTGTAGATGTAAAGCAGAATTTTCCTTTCTCTGGCAATTAAAAAAGATAACATAACTGTGGGTATAACAGCAAAAAGTATTAATAAGTTTAAGAGTGATATTGTGGGTCAACTGTTTTTTCCAACTGCAGCATTTAAAAGTCTATTTTTCCCCAATAGAATTAAATTCAAAATAAAAATGTTTTGAATAAAAAGAGTTATTTGCTTTGAGAGTGTTCCTTTGAGATATTCCCTAAAGTTTTTCATAAATCCCCCTGCTGTGACTGAAGCAATTTGGTAGAACAGATGCTAAAAAAATCACAGAATTTGGGTTATTCATCAACAAGAGTTTCAGTTAAGAATGTTACCCCAGGTTTCCTTTAACGCCACATGCCATGGGTGACCGTGACTCCATGGCACATGGGAAGACCCATATCCTTGGCTGTTCCAGCAAGCCCTGGAAAGATGCTGGTGGTCCAGACAGAAAATGCCGTTTGTGCTATGCAGAAAGGTGCTTGCTCCGAACAGCGGTCACCAGTGGGTGTCATCCCTTTCCCTGAGATGTGCTTTAGTACCAAGACTTCTCCTGCTCTTCACAACTTCTGTCCCGTGTAAAACAGCTCCCCAGTTTTGCTTCAGGAGCTCTCACACTTGAACAGCCCATGGTAAGCTCCCAAATGCCCCGTTACTTTCATCCATGTCCCATTCTCACTCTCCTCCCAATACCTCTGGCCACCACCAGAAGCAGCGCCCATGGCTGAAGGGACCGCAGCCACGTCCAGCACCACTCGCAGGGGCAACCACAGACACCCAACCTGCAGCCGTACCACCACGGCCCTCGCCTGGTTCTTGGAGATGCTGACGCTTGGCCGAAGCAATCTTCCAAGTGCGCTGGGCATTTCACGCTGCTCAACGCATTGTGGCATCCCCAAAAGTGGTACCTGAACCCTGCTTGGCCTTTTCCTCTCCAGGAGGGCACAGAGATGCCATTGGCAAGCTCTCCCTTGGGACAGGGGATATTGCCTTTCATCTTGGGAAGGCCACATCACCAAAGCATGCTCCATATTTTGGAAATTTCTGGTGCATATTCAGCAGTGGGTGGAGAGCCCGGCTGGACACCGCTCACCCATTCGCTGTTCTCTGCTGCCATCAAGTGGATATTTCATTTTATTCTCGTTAAAGCTGCAAAAATTCTCACCGTTTTCCCTGGGTTTAACCATCTACGCCACGAGCAGGAGATTCTCTGGCCTTTGGTCACGTAGGCAAAGCCATGGAGTCTGGAGATATGCAAAGATTGCTGATATTTTCCCCCTTCCCAAGCTGATTTTGGACACCACAGGGAGCTGGCAGGACCCAACAGGCAGCGCTGTTGGGTCTTGGTCTCATCTCTATGTCAGCGGTCTAGACCCAACCCCACCTGGTTGACCGGCATTATTTATTGCTCACCTTAGCCATACTGTCAGCATCTCCCTTGCAAATCCCACCCCTGGAGAGGCGCAAGATTTTAAGCAGTGGCAAGATTTAGCCCTAGCACCCACTTTGGCATGACCCCAGGGCCAGGAGGTTTCCTGCACATGCTTGTTCAGGAGACAGCAGGCTCCAGCACAGATGCCCAAGACAACACAGGGCAGGGTTAATGTTGAGCAGGGCACCGCAGCCTTTTGGAGATCTTCTGGTGCTGAATGCACTGGAAGTGAAGTTGCTGGTAGAGATAAAAAAAGCAAAGCACATCTTAATTTCCCAGCCAGCTTTGCTGAGATAATCGTCTTGCAGCCAAAACCTGCCCCAGACAAGGGCAGCTCCTATCTCATGCCACAAACGCATCTTCACGACGTGCCACACGACTTCTGAGAATTATTTCCAACTGCAGCATTTGTGAAGGTTTTTGGAATTGTTTTGCACTTTCCATGGAAAGTAGTAGCTAATTTAAAAGGTGTAAATCACTATTTCCCATGCCACAGCAGCAGCACCAAAAGCCCGGAATGTTGTCTTGGTACTAAAATTTGGACAAATGGCATGTTTGTGCAGAAAAACTTCGGTAGTTTGGTGCAGGAATCAACCAACCTGATGCCGCCGAGACCCAGGATGCTGCCAAGATGATCGGTGCTGATGCAGTATGACATGAAGTGTTGCCTATAACATGGGCCAGTGTGTTATTTTTGTAAGGTAGTTAACGACAACGATGCCAACTCCTTCACTAACCTCACACAGGGCTATAGAAATCAAGCGTTCAATGTGCTGCATCCACCGCTGGTGCTTTATTCCTGGATCTCCCATTGCATTTCAACCCCTTCCATCACAAAGGAAATCCCCAAGGAGAGTTTCCCCCCCTCTCGCCAGGATGCACGCTCGCTCCCTGGCTGGCCAATAGATACTGGTTCACCAGCGGTGGTGAAGAAGAGAAGAGAAACAGAAGAGAAATTTCAAGCTCACTTTGCAGCAGGGTAGTGGTGTGGAGCTTCCTTCTAGGTGGTCCTAGAAGATCCTGCAAGGCTGAGCAGCCTCGGTTAAACATGACCTAAACTGAGGAGCGGCTGAGGGAACTGGGGGTGTTCAGTCTGGAGAAGAGGAGCCTGAGGGGAGACCTTATCGCTCTCTACAACTGCCTGAAAGGGGGTTGTGGTGAGGTGGGTGTTGGTCTCTTCTCCCAAGTAACCAGCGATAGAACGAGAGAAAATGGCCTCGAGTTGCGTCAGGGGAGATTTAGACTGGGTATTAGGAAAAATTTCTTTACTGAGTGGTCAAACATTGGAACAGGCTGCCCAGGGAGGTGGTGGAGTCACCATCTCTGGAAGCGTTCCAAAAACCTGTGGATGTGGCGCTTCGGGACATGGTTTAGGGAACATGGTTTAGGGGGCATGGTGGTGTTGGGTTGATGGCTGGACTTGATGATCTTGAAGGTCCTTTCCAACCTCAGTGATTCTGTGAATGAGTTCAAAAGGCCACAGGAGGGGAGAGCCTGGACCGACAACAGCATAGGCACAGTTGTGCCAACTGAAAAACCAGAGGAGACATTCTCAGGTTAGGCAGAAAGAACGCAAAGCAGCAAATCTCAATACTGAAGAAGGTATCTTCGTTTTTCCCAGTAGATAATGGTCATTTACGAGTCGTGAAGCACTTTCTCTTCCCGTCTCGGTGGAAAGAGGAGGTAAGAAAGTGGCCACGGTGCAGGAGCCAGCACCACTTCTGGAAGCACCAGCACCTGCTGAACCGTGAGCAGAACTTGGCAAAGGCAACAGGAGAGAGAACGAGAGAAGCAGCCAGAGAAACTGGCTCCTACTTCCCAGTACGCAACGCGCTCGTGGCCTGAAAGTCCTCTGTCAGCTCCTATTTCTCCTCTGCCCCTGAAGTAAATAGGATGCTCAGGCGCTGACAAAAGACTCTCAGCAGAAAGCAAGGTTAAAAAAGCAATAATTCAGGCAGTTAACCGTTCCCTCCTATCTCTGCATTCTCGATAAGCAAATCCGTAACAAGGTTTTACTGCTCCGTTCCCCGGAGCGCTCGCTCCGTCTGTCGTTGAGCGTGCACCACCAGTCGGAGCCGAGCTCCCGCAACGCAATATCCCTGAAGATGATCTCCTTTGCATTCGCTATGATGCAATTATGCTAATTACCCAGCCGGCTTTGATATCCTCGTATTTTCCAGGAGGTTTATGATCAAACCTGTTCCTTTAATTTACCTTCCCTGCCACCGCAGCCGGGGCGTTTGGATGCTCTCTGCCACATGTACGTTCCTCTGCGGGCCGGAGCGGCTCCTCAAGGCCACGGGCAGCTTAGACATAACTTCGTCCCAGCTGAAAAGAACTTTAAAAATCACTTCTCCTAACTAGCGTTTAGCCAACATTCTCCCATCTATAACATTACGCCGATAATGCCCACGCGTTTCAAGGTTGCACCTTTTTTTTTTCTTTTTTTTTTTCCTTCTTTTTTCTTCTTTTTTTTCTTTTTCTTTTTTTTTTCTTCTTTTTTTTTTCTTTTTTTCTTTCTTTTTTTTTTTTTTTTTTTTTTTTTTTCTTCAGAGTAGTAAATTTCCTGGGAAACCTTCACATATTTACCCTTCCACTTGCAGTGAAAGCCCTGCCGGTTAGATTAACGTTTATCTGTGCAAAGAATAAAAACCCTAGCCATTTTGGAGGCCAGCTCCTTACAGCTAGTACAAATGCAGCCACTAAAAAGCTGGCCTGTCGATGCCTGGAATGAATTGCTTTAAGGAATACATATGAAAAATATCGTTTGACATAAAAATCTCATTATCTTCCCAACCGCCCGAAATACAGCGTGGTTCAAACCCTGCCCGAGTGGATGATGGAAAGTCCTTCTCTTTCAATAGGTATTAGCTTACTTCAGAATATTTTCTTTCATATTTATGAAGTTTCAGTGTAAATGCTCTGCAGGATACGGGTTTCATTAGCTTTTTTGTTTCATGTTTTGCTGTGTGTTTTGTTTTTTTTTTTTAAATAAAATAAAAGATGACTTTTCATGGCTTGGGGCTACCACAAATTTTTCTCCCCATTAAATGTGATTTAAATACCTAGAACAGTAGGTCGTAATCATAATAAAATAAAAAACCAAACGCGACCCAGACCCCTTTTATAGAGGGTTTCTTGGTGTGTATCATTTCCATAAATTCCTGGGGTGTGTGGTGGCCTTTCGCACGTTGTAATTTGAAAGCGTTTTCACAAATTATTTCCTGGGGTTTTTTCCCCGTCTCTGTCACCGTTGAGCTGAATTGTCTCGTGCCATTACGTGAGAAAAACGATGCGCTTGGCAATATTTTATAGATTTATTCGTGGGCTGTGCAGAGGGTTTGCGTCACAAGCTCCGTGTCTCCCTGCAACAGTCCCAGTGCAGCTCTGGAGACGTGGAAACAGTGTGGTGACTTCTGCACCACCACCAGAGCTACCCACAACTCAGTGCATGGATGGATGAAGGTCCATCACACCTCTTTCATTTTCCTCTCTCATACAGAAAGACAAAGCCAGAAGACTCGGTGCAAGCAGGTGGGAAGAGGCTACCAGCACGCACATTCCCTGTGTACAGTCGTTTTGCCCACACTGGATCTTACCTTCAAGTGACAAATCCCCCCCTAAACCCAGCAATTTCCCTACACCATTAATTCAAAGGGCAGAGGGGGTCAGTGCTCCACACCATCCTCAACCACGAAGATGCTCAGCCCAACGTTGCACCTGCCCTCAAGGCTTCAGAGACGGGACGGTGCTTGGAGAAGATATGGAAGATGACCCAGAATGCATGCGAGAGGAGGAAGCACCTCGGCTCCTTCAAATTGAACGAGAAGACCTGGTAGCTGAGCCTAGTGGTGGAGGCACCTCGGCAATATGGCAGCAAGCCTCAACACACCCACCTCGCCAAATTCTCACCATGTAGCAACAGTTGCCAACGACCCACCAGAAAGACCTTCAAATGGGAGAACTTTCCTGACATTAAGGGTGTGAAAGAGAGAGCCTTAGAGGTGTGAGGTTTGGGGAAGGAAACAAGATTAACCTCTTGGCTCAATTAGGCACAGTCAGAGAAAAATGCGGATGGAGTCTGAAGGAACACCCTTCCCTTGAGACCTAAGCTGTGCCAGCCATGAGGAGTCAGATTTCCCCTGTCCTCCCACCACAGGCTAAGAAAGCAGATGAAGGAAACAGATGGCAAACCCACAAGCAGGCACGGGGACAAAATGGATCTTACCAGAGCCAAGGGGGAAATCCAGGCTGCTGGCTCCACCAAGTATCCCAAAATAGTCAGAAGCTGTAACAGAGGGAGGGGAAAGCTGTTCCTAGGAGACCTCCCTTCCCCATCGCTGACCTCTGGTACTACAGGGGAAGAGGAGCTAGTGAACAAGGAGACCCGTAGGGCATCCCGGCTGTGAGGAGCAGCATTTTAGAGTCGGGATGAATCAAGTGTGGCAAGTCTCTGCCTCAGGAGGTCAGGGAATAGCCCAGACAAATTTCAGGGACCTCAATAATTTTTACCCAACTACAATATGAAGACTGCCTCCAACCTGCTTCAGTGACTAGAACCATCAGAGCATCATCTAGTCTACCTCAGAGCTCCACAGAGAAACAACAAAGCTCAGGAGATCAACTCCCGGAGAGTTCAGCCATGCAATGAGAAAGACCCTGGGCACAAACCTACTCAAAAGCAGAACCATCAACTTTTCCCGGTCACGGAGGAAATAAGCAGGCTGGGTTTATTTACATTGGACTAACCCCACATCACATGCCCTTCAAATAATTTCAAAATAGATCTCCTACCTGGGGGGTAGAAAAAAGCAAAACTCCACTCAATTCAATTCATCTCCTAGAGCGTTCAAGGACAAGCAGGAGGGGAGCTGCTGAGACAAGCAAATCCTGTTGTCTTTACACCAAACCCACAGGGAAATCGGGATTGCCTGACAGAGGAAAAGGTAATCTTTTTGATATAGCAAACGGTGGTTGACAGACCAGAAAGCTTTGCATGAATGCCTTTTAAAACAGCCCAGAGCTTTAGGGCATGAATGTGAAATTTCTGTGTCTACAGGGACCATACCAAGACGACTGAAGTTGCCTGTATGAGCTACTCCAACCAGAAAAGATGGTGTTTGCTAACACTAACCTCGGGAGAGACAGGCTTTTGTTCCCAACCACCGAACGAGTCTTGCCACAGCACGAATGGTGACCAGGTTGCTGTGGGAAAGTCTGGCAGGAGAGTAAAGACAGTGCAGCTCCACCTGGGAACACCCGAAGCAAAGTGTGTATATGAAACCTCATGTGAAGAACAAAGACCATGTGCCCAAGAGCAATAGACACCATCTGACCATGGTGGTTGGCTGGGACATCAGCTGCAGAATTGAGCTTAGCATAGTGGAAAGCTTGCCCATAAGAAGTCAGGGTTGTCTCGCTAGGGAGTCACAAGGTGCTCTAACAAACTCCATGCCTACACCAATACACGATTCGAATCATGCTTGGCACCTACCTGAGACCACCAGGTCTTACCTGCAACCACCATAGGATGTCTTCAGAACATGTTTTTTGTGGCCTTTTTCCAGATTCCAGCTGTCCTAGGCTTTGTGAGACCTAGAGTTTTGCACAAACCATCTTGAGAGGGGACAATGACACCTCTCAATGACGCAGTTCAGGAGACTGCTTCCCCAGGTTCTAACACGAGGCTGGAGAGTTAAATAATAACACAGCAGAGACAATTTTTGGAAGACAAGACAGTCCTTTTGCTAGGAGGTGGTGAGAGGAGTGAAAATCATGAAGGGGTTTAGAAGTGGCCCAAACTCATACGATGGCTTTGAGAAAGAGGAATGCTCACATGCAAGCAGAAGTTACTGTACTGTATATAACAACTAGAGGAACTTTAGAACTGAATGCTTACCCTATGTGAAGGGAGTCAGATGATTTTCGTATAAATTTGGGAATAGAAAATTCAAAGCAAGAGATATTCAATAGAAGACTTGTCAGAAAAATTTAATTTTTAAATAGCTGGAGACACATGGGGTGACATAAGCTCAGGGATGTTGCTTGGCTGGAAGGATGACCAAGGGACCAACTTGTCCGCTTTGCTTCTATTCAACAGTCCCATGTAATCAACACTTTTCCATATAACATTTCCACTCTACCAGAAGTGTCTCGCTCTTTTTATATATTAAAAAAAAAATAATCCAAAGCTAACAAAATCTGGTGACCTCTTATGTAGATGGGACAAAAACTAACCGCTAACACTGCAAAACAAAGGCTTTCCTGATATTTTAAGTTCCTTAAAACATTGTTACCGACAAAGGTACCCCTCTTTTTGGTTTTTTTTTGAGTAGTAATTTTCAAAGGATTGAGTTAAGTGCAACACTAAAGCCAAGGTGCTAATTTGCTTTTGTTCTCTCAAACTTTTTCACTCTTCCAAGCACCAGGTTATATTTAAAACCCTGCTAGCCCTGAAGCAGCATGTGCCACTGGTCATTCTCCCCCCCTTCCCTGTGAGAAGTGCACAGATTGTTTATCAAACAGATCTGTTTGGGTTGATGCCTAAGGTCAAATGAGCTTGTCTTACGTAAGGCATCAAGGTCAGCGAGGGTCCTCAGGCCTCGTGCAAAGTAGCTTTACCCTTACAATGAGCAAGGGCGGCTTGTAGTAGTGTCACATCTGCAAATTCCAAGACTACTAAGAACAAAAATAGTCGGTCAACTGATGTACGAGTTTCATAAATATCAACACCTGTTTCTCATTATTTTGCCTCTTTGAAGAAGATACTTTCCTATTTCAGCTGGTTAGAAGGCCAACCCCCTCTTGAGTTACAGTCTGGTCACAGTACCTCCACCACTGCCTCATAAACGAAGGACAAGAGAGCCACCGTGATGGGTCTCACTGGGCTGAAACCAGACCAATTCCACAAGCCAAAGGAAGGGGGACACAAAGCAAAACACAGATCTGTAGTCATATACAAATCACTCCAAAGTTTCCATGACTCAGAGCTATGGGCTGCCAACAGCGGTACCCTGTCGAAAAAATATTGTGGTGTAGAGAAATCAGCCTGCGGCTGGGAGGCAGGAAGACGTGGGTTTTGACGCTGGCTCTGCTGCTGCATCATCGGGTAATGGCAACCAAGAAATTCCCCAAGAGTTTAAACTTTTTGAAGGTACGGAGGGTTGACACACACAAGAAGTACCTGAGGACTCCAGCAAAAGTAGGGCATAAAATGCTACCCACTGACTGTGCTTACCCGCTTTCCATCTTTACATAGATACCGGTCATCATACTCTAACTCCGCCTCCCTTGGCACTCCTCCGCACAACCTTTTAACAGGCCATTTTCCCCTTACTCCTCCATAGTTGTGGAGGTTTGACACCCGCGTTGAGAGAACCCCATACCTCTGCTGTATAAAACAACCCATGCAAGCACCTTTTAAGGGAGGGAGGCTCAGAAAGAGATCTACCACTTTTTTTTTTTAAACTTCTGAAATTATGGTCATGTCACTTCTACCATATTCAATACCGGTATTTCACCCCTTTTTAATCTTCACACTCGATTAGATCTTTTCTGTAGGAAAGAGGTTCGAAGGGACTTGGCTTGTGATAAGAGTTGACACTGCCTTGACCACATGAATAACAAGAACACAAAATACAAAAAAGATCCCAGACTGCTCAATGAAAGGCTAAGTTTCATCAATGCCAGCTAGAGCGCAGGACTGAAAGAGCCACCCAGTAAGCTGGCTTTTGACAGGGTCCTAGCACATTCAGCCCACCACCAGCCTCTGCAAGCAGACTGGAGCTCCTAAAGCCAGCATCTGAACCACAATCAAAAAAGCCAATTAATCCATTGCCATCTGTCTTTACTTTGTTAGCCACCCAGTTGGACATAACAGTCCCAACGTTAGCAATTAGTGTGGCCAGTGCTACCTCCTCCAGCGCTAATTAACAGCACATTAGTCCTTCTGAATGTACCCAGATCTTTTGCCAGCACCAGGCGCAGAGGGTTGGGGGAAGGCAGGGAGAGAAGATTCTTTGCTAACCCTAGGTCAGAGACTCAACTTTCCAAAATCCTGCTCATTGTCCCAGTGTCATGATAAATCATCCTTTCTGCCCACTTAAGTGTTTCTGCTCTCAGAGCATGTACCCAGAGATTCCCCTGGGCAAACAGATCTCCACAACTTTACAGTCACCTTTTGGTTCCCTAACAAGGATGATGCTCAAGGGTTTTGACTCCAAATAGCATCCGCTCAAGTATAAACTGGTCACAGCTCTACAGACAGCAGGTAGAACTCAGAGAACAGACAAATTACAGTCGTTATCATGTAATTATGGTATTAGTACAGCAGCAAAGCCTCCTGTTAGTCTCCCTTGATTGCAAATGGATGACCAGAAGGATGGTCCAGGAGGCCATGTGTGAATGCACGCATAAGAAATGGGACTACTGAGCTTCAGCGTGTGCTCTTGGGGTGGTACCAAGATCAGAACTGTCTTCCCAGATGCACTGAACTCATTTCTTGCATCACACAAAATTAATAATTCAACTGATGGCTGACCTGTTTTCAAGTGTCATCACCGGAGACAGGACACCTTTGCCACGCTGTTTGTTGGCCAAACCAACCTACACAAAAAAATGGCGTCTGTTGACATGGCAAACTAAAAATATAATACATATTTGTGATCAAGTGTCCTACACTTGAAATTACGTCTCTTCCAGCTTAACTTCAACTCGGCTTCGCTCCCTCAGCCAGGCAAGTTTCAACCCAGTGCTCTCAACCCAAACAATTAAAATATTTAGACTGTTACTTGTACACTAATTCCTTTCCTACCTCCCCCCCACTTTTTAAGTAGATAACTTTGAAGCGGTTTTTTCGTCCCCCCTTCTAATATGACTTCCTGCTATTGGCAAATAAGCATTTTGGAAAAAAAATATTCTTTAGTATTCTTCCTCAGGGCCTCAGAAGCACAGTGTTTTCTCCACATTTAACAAGCACGGCTGCTGTTTGTCGTGCAAAAATCCACTAACCTTGGATCTCAGTGCTTTTAGAACAAATCAGGACACAAAGAAGTCTTGCAGAGTTTCAGTAACTCACTTTCTGCTAAGTCCCTAAAAAAATAAAATCCCCCCCGAACAAGACACCTTCACTATTTGCTGAGGAGCACTTGAACACTTCCAAGAATTTTCCAAGCATTCTCATTAAAGAAAAAGCAAAATTGTCTCCTCCAGAATCAAAATTCATTTAGTTACTACAGCAAACCTCTTCCCACAGAGGTTGTGGGCTTTTTATTACTATTTATTTCTTTGTAAGGCTGCTTCTCCTTGTGGTCAGGTAACAGTCTCTCCCACCCCGTGCCAGGCTGCAGGACAAGTTGTGTCAGTTCTTCAGTCCTGAGCTGAAGTTGCTTCTCGAGGGACTACGCCGAGCCTCAGAGATGCAAAACTAGATTTGTGCTCCCCTCAGCCCAATTCCCATTAAGCCTGCTCCTGCGCTCCAGTGCTTTAACAAAAGGAAAAGTAGCTTTATGATCTTTAACTAGCAGATAGATATCAAGAGCGTTCAGATAACTTCTAAGGGGGCTTTCGTGACCGCGTATCACTGCTGAAGCTGAGCATCAGCCACTTTTTTTTTTTTTCAGCTCTACCACTTTTCCTGTTCTACTAAACCTCAGTATTTCTCAGCCCTGGCTCTTTGCCCATTTCAATTTCCTACGCTGCTCAAACCTCAAAGTCCGAGTACATTATGAAGATATTTTCCCTCACATCAGTACTAGCATCGGCGTTGCTAATAGCTGTGGTTTTTCCTCCCATCGGACTCTCGACTTCTGAAGCTGTAAAAGAAAAGATAGTGTACTTGTCTAGAAGGGGATTATT
The DNA here is from genome assembly GCF_964289735.1 of Phaethon aethereus. Taxonomy (NCBI): domain Eukaryota; kingdom Metazoa; phylum Chordata; class Aves; order Phaethontiformes; family Phaethontidae; genus Phaethon; species Phaethon aethereus. Next base: position 4,580,093 of record NC_138581.1, on the reverse strand, counting down.
GTTCCTAAATTAATGTCATCATTTACAAGGCTTAACTAAAAAAAGAGGAGAGAGGGTTTATGCTGGCGTATGAACGTACACCTCACTGCTGTATGAGCACCTCTTCTGCAAACCAGGATCCTGTTAGGTGCCTCCAGCCAGCGGATGCTCTCCAGAGCAACCGCAGTCCTTCCCAACCCATAGCCTGCCTCAGCGCTCGACAGTCCTCCCATACTTCTGAGACTGCTTCGCTCCTCAGGTGCATGACAGTCCTCATCCGAACAACAATTTCATCTGCCCCCCGCTACAAATCTAGTTATTTCCAGATCCTCCTCTACCAAAGTCAATGCTCTTTGCGGTTCAGCAAACCACATACAAAAACAGATGGCAACTAATTCTGAAGTCCTTTCCTCCACTCTTAGACAGCAGTCTGGGTAGCAAATACTCATTCAACCCTCAAGTGGACCTTGTTGAGCTTTTACCATCTACGCTGGCAGCAGAGACAAGCCCAAGCTTCAACTGCCTCTGCTAACTTTGGAACTAAGCACGCGAGGAAGCACAGCACAGACACACAGCACGACTCGGCTCAAGCCCGTAAGAAATTTCTCTAGGACCTGTGCCCGAGCTAACATCCCCTCTGTCAGTACGCAGCCCTTCTCCACGCGGCGTCACTCGCATTTCCACCAGCTCACAAATCTCAGCACTGCCTGCCACTGTTTCATGGCAAGATAAATTTTGCTCTTCTCAGAGCTACAGTAGGATCAAATCCTTCTTCTCCCCTGAGAAGCCTGCCTCTGCTGCCTGAGGCTTTTTTTTTTAACCACAGATTCCACGGGTGCGGGGGGGAGAATACACCAACACCCAGCTGTGAAAGCCCTGGGGAGTCCATGCTGAATAACCTCCACCCAAATCTCAACAGCTTAAGCACATCTTTTTCTCAGCTTCACTTTACGAATCCTACAGATCAACTCTTCAAGGATATGCAACACGAAGAGACAGGACCTGTGTGAAGCATTTCTAAATTCATTATGCCTTAGTTTTATTTCAAAGTAATCCATGAATCTAGACAACCTAAGCTTACCTGTACACACTTCCCCGTCCAACTGTTTCTTATCTCTGAAGAGTTCGGAGCATGTGACGATTAGCCCTGGGGAAGTCTGCAATTCCCTGGTCCAGAGTACGGCTCTACAGCTCGACCTGTCTTTACTCCAGCTTCCTTGTAAACGCTTGAGGCTCCAGCCCCCCATCTTGTCACTCCTTGACCAAAGGTGACCAGCCACCTAGACAACTCCTCTCAAAGATTAAATAAGAACCGAGGGACCCGTCCACCCAAAGATGAACTTTTGATGAAAGTGATGAAAAATTATGAAGCGACTGCTGCCAACCTAAGTTTAATGATCTTCTATACTTCGTGTCACAACAGTTGTTCTTGGAATTTTACTTCAAAAATGAAAAGACTTTAAAGCAAAGACAGGTTTTAAAATCAAATGGAATTTGCAGCCTCAGGTACACACAGTGCATAAGCTCAACTAATTCATGAGGCATACATACATTTTTTACAGGACCTTACCACAGCTTTAGACGAGCAGATAGCTAGATGCTGTTAACACAGAAAAATTAAGAGTGACAGAAGCTTTGTTTCAACTTTCACTGTTGCAGATTAGAAGAAAAAAAAACCCAGCTGGGCTGTGGCATATATGTCCATTACCACTTTGGATCCCATTCCAAAAGGAACAGAACAAGCAACAGGGCTTTACTGAGCCCATTCTGACTGGAGTTTCTACATGGGGGAAAAGGATCAAGAACATCGAGGTCTGCCATCTTTACATATCCATTATTTGCCATTCATTTTTCTTCTGCCAACTAACTAGATTTAATCCTGATTACAGTTAATGAAACAACAGCTAATGTAACATCAAAGACTGTTCTCAGCTTTGAAGCCTTGATTCTAGTTTTTGTAGCTGTGACAATCTAGTACTAGAAGCTTACTCTACAAACGGTGCTTTCCCAAGAGAAGAAACAGCAATCTTAAGAGAAATTTTTATAGAAGAGATATGGAAAAGAGGACCAACAGGACTGAAATTTATTTTTAAACAGGCTCCTTTAATACAGTTTATGATGGTTATTTACAAGCCAAGCTTAAGGGGTCAGGAAAACACACATTTCTTTAATACTTTCTTAATAGTAATAAATCTGCAGACCAGCTGCAATTTAATTCCCTGAGCAGGTCCTTCTAGAAGCACTTTCTAATACAGCTGGCACATTACTTGCAATATATGTAATTCTTCTAACAAAGACAGTACCTCACTGACTCTTCAGAGCTAATATTGAAGCTTCAGTGTCCCCAAAACTAGGTTATAGTCAAACTTCCTTTGGTAAAAGGAACACTGCTTCATACTCAAGTAAAACACTGTGGGTGGAGTATAGTGAAATCCTGTATTTCACAATATTTTAACTCAAAAGCCAGCTGCAGTAAAATTTCAGTTTGCAATGCTAAAAAAAGCTGTAACCACAATGAAGTATGACAAGTTTGAAAGTTAAAACAAAACACTTACAGCTCACTGTGCCAACAATCTAGAGCTGTAGATGATTATCAAACCCCCAAACTTCACACCCTCCCACTTTAACATAAGAACTCAAGTTGGACACACGAAAATAAAAAGCTTAGTGAAGTACGGTAGTTGTGATTTCTAGTTTTTACTGTGTAAATTAGTTTACAGCTATTATTCCTAAACACCTGACTACTTTGATAGCACCCAAGAACCTTTTAAGGCAGATATTCATACTTACTTTATGCATTTAAATCTGGCACCACAGCCTCTACCAGAGAGCAATTCAGAGCCCCAGATACAGCCTTTACCTCTCCCTGCTGATTATAGAGGGAGTCTGAAGCTAAACTATTTACGCTGGTTGCCTGCAGTCAGTCCCAAGGAGGTTAAGTTCCGATTAAACACAACATCCTGAGTAAGAACAAAAAACCACCACAGCTCTCACCATGTGTGTAACAGCACCTGGAAGCCAAAGGAATCTGTGCAAGATGCTGAAGTAACAGCAGAGAATTCCTGTTGCAGACAGCTCACCCAGCTAGATAGGAAACACGGGCAAAAGAAGGGGGAAATGCACAGAGGTGCATTCTCACAGTTTAAAGGTGCAAGATCCAAGCATTTGACATTGTTCTCAAAGCCCTGGTGCTGGAAGAACTCCTACATGAAACTGGGTTTTTTCTTTGGAGAGGGGAGGGTTCTGAAATGTCAGCTCAGTGCATCCAAGCTGCAAAAAGGCAACTCAAAAATAATTCTTAGGCTTTTTACATCAACTACCTGATTTTTTAATTACTTGGCTTGGGCAGTACTATGAAAATCAAGCTCAGAGCTAGTGACAAGAGAGATCAGAACCCAGGCCCACGGAATCCCAGCCCAAACTTAAGGCTACAGTTGCATACACAGTCTTTCCAGCTTCACAATGCAGATAAGCAGCTGGCTACTCATACTTAAAAAGCCTCCAGTTCATTAATCTCTGCTTGGTAAATATTTTATTTTAAGAAAACAGCCTCACTGAAAAAAAAAAAAAATCACTTTTCATTTGTACTTTGGACATCAGTACTTTGACTGGCAGAAAGGAAGAGGGATGAAGTCACATTCTGTACGTACCACAGGCATTCCGCATTAAGATGCTTGAGCAGGCACTGGTCAGATTTTGAGGAAGAGCAGAACAGCAGTGGGATAAGTCAGAAAGGCACTGGATTAAGAAATAGGAGTAGGTTAAAGTTACTCAAGAACTGCCAAAGGCATTTAAATGAAACGCAGGCAAGCAAACATTTCAAATGCAGATAAGCTCCCTTGTTCCACTAAGCTGTGGCTGAAACAGTAATGGCAGGAGAGATTATTTTAGCAGTAGTAACAGAAGTCAAAAAAAGTGACTTCTACACAGACTGAGATGGCCTTGCACACAGGCAGCACCACAGGTCCACAGATAATGTCCGCAGTGTTCTTGTACGCTACTTGGAAGTGCGCACCAAAAAAATAAGGGCACAGTCAAGGTTATTACAATGTTCAAGGCAAAGCAAGTAGTATCACCATAACTGAAAGAACACATACAGAAATCCAGAGTAAGGAGACTACAGAATTAGGTCACCCAAGTGATTCAGGCTGCAACCTGCTCATAAATGCCATGCCATCTTTCACCCAGACAAGTCGCTCTTATCTGTTTCACAGGTGAAAGTAAACATCTGAGCTAGTAGGATGTAATTGGATTAGTGACAGAAAAAAGCAACTGCTTTAATAAACTTGATTTGGAGTAGAAGTCTGTATCATTAAACACACACACTGATCCAGAACCTCCACAACAGCTGTATAAGAAGTGATTTTAATGTCTAAACTATACCTTTCAAGCCACAACATGCAGGACACTTGCGTCATTTATTTGGGTTGGTTAGAATGATTCCTAACCTTCAACAGAAAATATATGCAGCAATTAATAAAAAAAAATCCAACCATCATGAGAATTAAAACTTTTATTAGTGTATTCACATATTAGGCAAATGCAACACGCATGAAGCTTATTTCTTAGGTTCACAAGTTCTACCAATACATTAGTCTACTGGTAAAACTAGCACAAACTGTTAACTGCTTTGCCAATTTTTTAAAGGTGTCTGGCCCACGTTTTCAAGGCTTGATTTTTGGTATTGCTTCTATGCCCTAGTCATTATGGCATAAAAAAATCCATCACTATCATCAATTCAGTCAACTGATTAAAAGCTGTAACACTGGCCACATTTTTGTTCTCAAAGCTAAGTTATCACTAGCTGTACTTACAAAGTACAATACTAGTGTAATGGATGAAACAATGGGAAAAACAGACAAAGGCAATCCTGCTACTGCCACAATAACAAAAGAATGACAGACAGCTAGATCACAAGATTGTTAGTAAGATGTATATTTTTCAAGTCAGAATAACCCTTCTATACAGTTTCCCAACCCTTCCCCAACCCAGATTTATTTGTAGAATATATTTCAGAATATTTTTAATATGGTGCAGCTGTAGTGTCCAAGGGTTCACAATAACATGCACTGTCACGAAGAACCTAGAAGTCCTCCTTCGCTGGTCATACCTCAGCAACCACTATCCTAGAGGTTTTGCAGAAGCAACTACTTTTAATAACAAGGCCCATTATGACATAATGAATGCGTATGATCTGGTATGTAAGTAAGCTATACAAAGCCACTCGGATCAGAAATTTAAATTCTGTTACTGAAATATGTTAAGAAGCTGCATCTATTTAAAACCTATACGAAAGAGTCTAGTTTACCCTGGGAAAGGATTTTTCAAGGTATTTGGCTCCAAAAACTAAAACACATGATTTTTAGTGACATCTGTTTAATGAAAAACTACAGATGTAAGGGGTAAGCCAATAACCTTGTGTACTTAATCCAGTATCCAATGCTATGGTAAATTCTCATCCCATGAGAAAAAACCCACTGATTTCAATGATCCAAGGTACAAAAAAGTCCCAAATTACATCAGTGCCAGCAATGCTGCTTGCTGGCAAAAGATATATCAACTCAGATGGGTAGGGAAAAGTAGACTCCTAGTGTGATGGATACTCGGAATTTATAATATGAATTCATTTTAGGCCCCATTAAGCATATAAAGTGTCTTAAGATTTCACAGATGAATCTCAAGACATTTCTTTCCCTTCCAATGGAGGGATTTTCTTTTTCTTTAAGAAGGCAGCAAAAAGTTAAGCTTTTCTACAAGGAAAGTTCACTTTTTATGTTTAGGACAACTCGAAAACCTGCTTATATAAAAAAATATAAAAGAATAAAGGAGTAGAGTCTTGGAATTTTATGAGAGATTTGCCCCAATCAAAAAACCAAACAACTATTTATGGGAACTAAAATGTAGAACAGCACAATACTGTGATATTTGAGATCATGATACATTACCTGTACATATACTTAGCTATTCATGTTATTGATAAACCATTAGGACACTCAATTATATACCCAATAAAAACACCATTAAGAGTCTTTAGAACTGTCCCTTCTTCTTTCTGAAGAAGGCATTTCTATACACTAAATTTTCATCTAGTATCAGAGTATAGGAAACAGAATCCACAAGGTGCTTTAATTGATGAGACCTCAAGTGCTGTTTTTCTTTTTTTTTTTTTTTTAAAAACCTTTTTGGATAGTAAACAGTTCATGGGGACCACACACAAATACTATGACAGACGAGCTGTTATATTAAGTCTGTTGATTGGACTCGCTATTTAGCCCACTGGTAACGGAGGAAGGAGTTTTACGACATGCTGGAGCAGCGTACTGAAGGGGAGCCCATCTGAGTCAATACTTTGTCCAACCATTGTAGAGGTCCGTTCAGATGAAGTTCAATCCAGCAAGGAGTGCTTGTTACTGTTTGACGCCTAGAAAATAACGAGTAATAGCAAAGTCAGAAAGCAGCTTCGGCTGCCATGAAGTTTTCCATCATATGATCAAATGTGTTTCCACCCATATGAACTACACAGAAAGACAAAAATCTGCAACCATTACCATTAACTGCTACTCACCTTTTTTCAGACAGTCTCTGGAAAAAAAAGAAGCAACAAAAACCCCCAAACACCCCCATATCTGTAAAACACACCAATAATTCATGCTTGTCCATAACACATCAAGAATATTCTGCTCTGGAGAATAAAATAAGAACTGCAGCATTTGTTTCAAGTGCCACACCAAAAGCCTTACTTCTAAAAAGAAATTCAAAACTGAAGATTGTCCAACCAATGTGGTGTTCACATCATGGATAGCTGTGTGCAGCTGTATCTCAACCCTCAGAGAGTCTGCATGCATAACTGCGTTTGAATTTTGTAGACAACTACTGAGAAATACGGGATAGAAACTCTTAGCTCTGCACAGTCAGCGTGGCCGAACAGCACAATACTATTGCAATCATAAGGTCTGGCTTTTTGGAGCAATTTACCAGATAAATGTACAAAGAAAATGCTAGATGTTGTCAAAAACACAACGTCAAAACACAGCGTGTGGTTATACTGAGCTAACTGATGCTATCTCAAAGGAACACCAAACTTTGTATCTGATTTCCTGTTATCTTACACTTCTACATGTGTTTTGTACTGTAACATCCTCACACAAGCAATTTCAGTAAAAGTTGTGTTTCCCTTGTCTTCTATATAAACTTGCCTATGAATTTTTCACAATAGAAGCCCTTAATTAAACACCATATTGAAGTCCTCAGTAAAGCTGAAGAACTGACAGCCATAAAAGCCTCCTTTACTCTCCCATACATCCCTGTTTCGGAGACCTGTTAGGCAAAAATCTTCCTTCTCATCTCCAAAGTAAAGAAATCAGTATTGGACATACTCTGCCTGAAAAATCCTGTTATTTCACTGTACCCACTCCAGGCATGGGAGTTTTCCCAAACTAGACTGGCAAGACTGCTGCTGCTAAGCCAGTTTTTCCTAGTAATTCTAGCTATCCCAAAGTCAAAGCAAGGAGGCATTAAGATTCAAAGGCAGCAGATTAGTCAGACACAAACCCAGCCCCTTCATTTTTACTGTCGGCACTGCAACCCTTCACTTTAAGGCAATCTGTTTATATAAACAGAGGAACTGAAAAGGCAGAAAGATTAAGCCAGTGAGAGGATGGATTTCAAAAGTTGTCTGTGGTTTCACATTTTCTAGGAGGAGAAAGTGGCTGGGGTCTGTGCTCTCTCAGCACTCAAAAAAAAAAAAGTTGTTATCTTAGCCCCGAATGACTATGCCAAAACAAAGTGATCCAATAAAAGAACTACCTAAACCACAGGAAATATAATTCCACTTAGTCTCAAATCCTCTCCCAAAGAAGGAAGTTCATTATTCCACTGCTGTCAACTCCTCTACAATGTGTTCCACAACACACTTCCTCAAAATTTTATAACTGGTTCTATTCAACAGCCCTGGCTTTGCACTACACTGGCAAAAGTTGATAGTGACAGTCACTTAGAAGCTGTCTCAAAGCTAAAACTCAGTCCCTTCTACCCATGGATTTCCAGTTCATGTATCACTAAGTCTCTCTGCTGTAATTACCTCTACTTAACTTTCTTCAGAAGATGATCCTAGCCCTGGATAGTTCCCATGTTAACGTGAACAACTGATTGCTGCTCTGAAGTTCTATCACCATCCTCAATCCAAACCTACATGCATTGAGCTAAAACCTATAAGCTGTTTTGTCTACCAGGCTTATAAAATCTACCACCCTGCCATATCTGCACATTTATGCATGCAGGCCTAATATGTAAGTAATGCTCTGGCTCTGCCAAAGCCTGTGGTATGAGAAATGTTTTTGACATAATAATGAAGGATAGAGGTTTTTAACAAGAATGATGGATTTTTACAGTGCTTCCTGGTCTATTTTGACAATTCAGACTTTTTAACAAGAATGATGGATTTTTACAGTGCTTCTGGTCTATTTTGACAATTCAGACTTTTTAACAAGAATGATGGATTTTTACAGTGCTTCTGGTCTATTTTGACAATTCAGACTACACCCATTTTAAATTCAAGGTTGTGCTTGCAGGAGCAACCTCTTCTTGCTTTAATCACAACTGCAGCATAACTTAAAATTTTGTGCATCAGTAATTTATTAGCATCACCTTAAACAGAGATGCAAAGAAACTAGTTCAGCACTACATCAGTAATCAGTTTCTGTGCTGTTCTGGCAGTGTTTCCACTGGAGCTTTTTCAATCCTACCATCTCTGAAGGGTTTATCGACTACTAACAACCAACATTCTCCCTCCTTAGGAATAACTTTACCAAAAGCCTCCCCACTGTTTTAACCCAGCACTTACACTCCATTCACTTCAAGTTGTCTCCGTATAATCTGACTGATTAAGCCTTTCCTCTGTTCTGATTTGAATGTTGTATTTAATTATGCATAAGCGTACACATACTCCTTTTGAGCCAAATCCAACAGTTCTTTAAACTTGAGCCAGATTCTTTCTTGTGTACCTCTTGCTAACAAAGAGGTACCAATTTAATCCATTACTCAAATTTCTCATTTCATCTAATTAGGCTTTTACAAAATTGGCTTCATTTAGCTGAGAAGCCTGCCCCAAGTACTGACGCTGCTATTTACATGTATGTACACACACACACTAGCAGATAAAAGAATCAAAACCCCAGGATTCACAGTGGAACCCACACACCATTATTCAACTTCAGAAATTACATGGATTTAAAAAAAAATCACTATGTACTGCAATAAGTTATTGAGATGTCAGACTTGTATTCAGTGGACAATTTCTAGAGAGGTTTAAGGGATTTGTTTAAAACCACATCTCTAGCTCTCCAAAATAATGAAAACTTTAATACTGTTCAGTTAGAAGTCAATTCCTTCTCCTCCCAAATTCCCATACTACATTAAAAACAGGCACTGTCCTCAACTATAGCTCTTAGTTTGTAATAGAGAATACAATTGGAATCTATTCAAAAGCAACTATCTTTCCACTCAAAAACCTGTTTTTAGCAGTTTTACTACATAAACACAGTTATCTTACTCCTGCAAAGTTTTTTTCCACTACAAGTTCCAAAATAATTGCCATCCCTTAAATGTGTGTTCTCCAGCTGTTTTACTCTGCAGAATGCACTCCAAGGGACTCCAACTTTTTCTATCGGGTACTATCAGCTGCATCCCGCACCACAACCTAACGAACTCATTATACTCCACATAGAACAGGACAGAGACCAAAATGACTGTACATCTGAAACAGCAAATAATCTCATAGCACATCTTCTAGATGTCATCAGTGATTTCACCATAACAAGCAAGCAAGCAGGATTGAGCGAGGAAACGGAACTTTGATGACATTCCTTGCCCAACAGCTGACCTCAGTGCAACACTAAAATCAGTTTACTGGTCTTCATGACTTAGGGCCTCTATAACTGAGGGAGAGAAAAAGGAACACACAGGTCCAACTTGCAGACAGCATATCTACAATAGCAGTAAGATGCCTGTATGTATGGCTTTCAAAGCAGAGAGAAACAGTGTATTAGTGAAAGAAGAAAAATTAACAACTCTAAATTTTAAAGCAAAAGTTTTTTTTTCTTACCTGTATTCAGCTCCCCATCCTTTAACAAAACTCATTCTTATGGTACACATTCTAGTAAGCTGATAAACTGCTTCAAAACCCTGATTCACAGATTGAGCCAGAAGAGCAGCAAATTCTTGGTTATTAAAGATTTTTAGGTTGCACCCTATAAAGAAAAGAAGTCAAAAGGGTACAATCAATGAATACTTGTGCTTGCTACACAGAAGCCTGAAACTTTGAAGAAACTATCCAAAGGAAAGCAAACGTCATCCAGTGAATACGTTCGCTGGATATTTTTACATGAGACCTTTGGTAGGCTACTAACCTGGTGGAATTTTGCACACAGTTGCAGGATGCCAGCCATATCTTTGATTACAGTTGGGGCTCTGAACAAAAATCGCGCTATCGCTTAGGCACTCGGCAAAAACTTCTCCACCAATGTAATAGAGACGTACTCCCCTTCCTGTAGCAAAATTCAAAGGAACTCTAGTTATGGTATGACCCAAGCAGATTAACAAACAAGGGAGTATTTTGTTTCAGAGAAGGCCAAGGTTTTTCTTTACAACAGACACAGAAATCCATTATGTACAGGACCTCGCTGCTGGTCTGACAGCTGTAGCAAGAGCAGAACACAATTAAATTGCATTTTTCTCCCATGAACACACAATATTTGAAGGAGAAGCAGAATAATTTTTGGTCAAGAGTGAGACAGAATTTTCTAGCCATGTAATGGCTTGTAACCAAATCCAAGTTAGGAAGCAGTGTCCATTACCAAGTAACTTTTGCACTTAAAGAAATACCAAAATTGAAATAAAAAGATTAGAGTCAACAGAATTAAAAATTGTGCTAATGATAAAAGCGTTGTATGTGAAGTAGCATGGGCCAGCCACTATGGAAAAAAAGGAAGAAACAAGTATATCACTTCAACACTCTCTGCTTACATGCGCCCATACTATTTCACAACCCACTGCATACCCCTTCTCTGCACTACTTGGACAAAAACAACAGGACTTCACTTAGACCTATTACAAAAAATACCCATAAGAAATCCTATCGTTCACTTTTAAATTGTGATCTTGTTCTCTCTGAGTGGAAAAAAGTCTGTATGGGTTATTTCTAGCACAAGAGAAGTAATGTACAATTGATCTCCCAAAGAAAACTATTTATAATTAACAGGTCCTTTAAAGGTGATAATTTTTAACAAAAAGGGGAAGAGAGACTATTTTTCAAACAAAGTGTGAGCTGCTTTATAAAAAACATGAGAGCTCCTTACATTTTTGCTTCTCCTCATCATTGACCATTTTTATCAGTCAGCACAGGCATAGCCTGGGTTTCTGCACATCTAAAATTTTATTAGACAAGCATTTGGATTTGGCATAGAGGGAGGTTCTACTTAAGATGTTGAACTTTTTTACTAAAAGTAAAAACAGAAAAATCTTGCAAATGTTGCTAACAAAAAGAATCCAGAAAAAAGGAGAAAAAAACCCAGTAGTTTATGGAAGAACTTAAAGCCAAGGTGCTGCACTGTGGAAAACAATATTCTTTACCAATGATTACAAAGAATATCTTGATCATGTCAAAACAGCGTGTTATCTCAATGCCAGCTTTTCCCATTTCAGAAAATAATTCACGAAGTACTACCAATGTCCAGTGTGCATTTTATAAATTAGAATAAACTAAGCAACATGTTAATATTTTGTAATTAACACTTAAGTTTCAATTATAAGCAACTCTGAATATAACAGGCTATCCAAGGCAGAGTGGTCCAACGAGGAACCTGAGAGCCAAAACCCTGCCCCTCGGGATGCTTTGGTGCATCACCTTTTTCCAGAAGGCAGAGAACAGCCATGTGAACAACACAGATCCCACACAGTTGAGTGGCTTCCTCCCGTGCCGCACTCAGCCCGACAGCTGTGACTGCTGCTGCCACCGACTTAGTGACTATTGATTAAGGAGAGGCAGCTCCTTTCACCTCCAGCCATCACTACATCTCTTCCCTATTGCATCTGGCTGTGGTAGCAGAAGCTGCTACATTTCTCTCTGATTTCAGAAGTGGTGACCTATGTGTCTTCCCACTCTGTCCTTAGCAAGAGACACCAAACTCTCCTTGGCAAGCTGCGAGACAATTTCAATGGCTGGCTGCACAAGGGTGAAAGGATCCCAACACACAGATCTGCCCATCCTATCTGGATCATTCCAGACAATTTAATGGCTAAAATGAAATTGAAGAGTTTAAAAGATTAGAGATTTCTACCTATGTGTCGCCTTGTCATTTCCACTGTAGCATTTCTGTTTACATTGGAAAGCAGACCTAGACAAAATCGTTCTGAATTTGATGGATCTGTAAAGCCATCTACGGTCAGGGAAGGCTGTGATGCATGGAAGGTTTCTCCCACTCGTTGATTCAATTCATAATATGCTATTGAACACCAAAACGCAGGCTCCGAGTAAGTGACTGGTTGCAAGTCTAGAAAAAAAATTAAAAAACAAGCTTAACACTGAATTTGAAGCTGGAAAGAAATCTATCTGCCCTGGTATTCGTCTCTTCCAGAAATGACAGCAGTAGTATCTTCAAACTACTCAAATTATGTTCTGTTTGCTGTCATTTTTACCTACCCCAGTAAACAGAATGGAATTCACACGAGGGAAGGAGGAGAGGAAGAAGGGGTGATCTAATCTGACCACAGTTCATGGAGTTCGGTACTTGCATTTTGCTCGGCAAAACGATGAAGTTAATGTTACTGCAAGTGCCAGATGCTGAGATATTTCTGTTGCCTTTCTATAACTTGCAAACATTTTGGCAATGTTAAAGAAAAGATTAAACTATCAAACACTGAACCACACAAAGGGGCAAAATATTAATAGGAAAATGATGTTCCCTTGTATTACACTTTATCTTATAGTGTCTCTTTATTTAAAGGCAGCTCTAAGCTCCTTTTACGCTCCCCTACTAGAGCTCAGTATCTTCCCTGTGCATCTTCAGCTTTTCCTGCGCCGCTTCCCCTTTTTACCTACCCTAGTTACTTACTCAGTGTTCTGAACAGCATTTTCCTGTCACTTCCCATCACCATTCCTTAAGCAAACCCAAGGGAATCTGATCTTCCCAGAGGCATTTATACAGACACACAGCAGTGGCACCTGATCAAAGCAGATGGGCAACTAACACAGGAGCAACAATTGTGTTGTGGTCACAGGTGAAACAGTACATGAGAAGAGCAGCAGAACACACATACAAGGGAGACAGCAAGTCTGGGCAGCACTATGGATAGACTAACATCCTTTAAACTATTTGTTTTATAAATGTTGTTCCTGCACAGACAACCATATTATTCTCTCTCTTTGTTAGAAGCTCAACTGTTACAGAAATAGCGTAATTAACAAGTTATTAACCCAGCTCTATTATGTTTATCATCAGGAAGCCTACCCAATAGTCTCCTCCTCTTACTTTTTAAAAGGACATTTTCAGTGTAATTATATATATATATAAAGAAGATTCATCACACACAGAGAAACAATTAGAAGTATTTCCAGCTTACCCAGGCTATGATTAACTGGGGAGAGAGTACTAGGAGACAGCTCTGCTGGAGATCCTGTTGAAGCAATACAGATTGTTTCAGAGCAAATGATTCTCATTATTTCAGATGGGTAGGTATGACCATTATCTAGATATAGTTTTACATTAAAATTCTTTGGAATACGAATCCTCAAAAATCCTACAACCAGTTTTCCAGCATGTCACATGCTTATTCTAAATTAAGATTACATTTAATTTTCCAGACTCCTGGGAACCTACCCCTCCTCGTAAAGACTCAATTAACATCTTAGTCTTGTATTTGGCAGAGCTCTCCCTTCATGTACTCTCTGTGAACATAACTATTTATGCATTTCTCCAGTGAGAAGGTACTGACTTCTTCCCAAATTCAGTGGAAAAAAGCTAAGAAAAAGAGGATGAGACAATCAAGATATTACCTCTCTATTCTCAAAGGAGAGGGATTATCTCTAGAAAAGAACAAGCTGGATTTCCTCATTTGAGGAAATTATTCTTTCCTGGAAGGAGGAAGGAAAAAACTCAGAAAAACATGAACTCTCCCAACACAATTTGTGCACTAATAGGCAAAATACAGAGACGCTTTGCACAGAAACATTCCTACAAGGACTGCTGATGTCAGGCTTTTTAAATTAAGGTACCTAGAAACCTTCTCATAGAAAGGCACAAATGCTTAATGTTCCTACTACTCTTCCAGTAGAGCCTTGCATACAAGAATTAATTCGAAACATGGCAGAAGTGATAAGGCTGCCAGATTTAAGAGACAGGTTCTCAAAACTCAGCAATTCTATAATTTGGTTAGGCCAACAGACATTTTGCTTCAATGAACCTGTTTCCAGAAGGTAAAGTTAGGGGTAGGTTGAAACCAGTCAGCTATTAAAATCTATTTTAAGGCTTTCTGATGAAGACTTAATTACCTGTATGCTTTTGTTATGAAACAAATGAAATATACTTAATAGGGCACAGAATGTTTTAAAAGTATTCCCCTAGCAAACAATTATTTTGTTCACAAAAGACTGAAAGTGATATTTTAAACAGAAAACACCAGGCTGTACAGAGGGCTACTGCCATCATCATTCGGGCTGAATTCATGCTGCTATGCAGACGGATCGTGACTAGTAATGCCAAATTTTGAAAGTAGTGAAAAATAAACCTTACCTGTATCCATGCTTTGGTTCAACTGTTGGTCACTTGTTTCTCCATCTTCACTGATATAGCCCGGAGGTGGTGTTTCTGTCAAAAGAAAAAATCCACTTATTGGTTCAATGACTGGGGAAATCTCTAAGTTTCAGCATTTGGGGTTTTTTTGTCTTCAGGTCTTCATGAGCTCCACAATATACCTGAACATTGAATTAGAATTTCATTTCGCTGTCCCTTTTTCCTTCCAGTAGGACTTCAAACCCGTTACCTGCCTTATTGTCCATGTAAAATGTAACATCTCTTGCATGACAGTCAATTGCTCAAATATGTTATATAATTAACCGATAATCTTTGTTTGTTCCACTTAAGATACTTTCACTACAATGAGTAACAACTTTGCAATTGGGATCAACAGCGTTCACATTTAGTAGCATTACAAATGAAAAAAAACCCATCTGGTGACTTCGGCAAAAAATAGTGAGCTGCCTTTATGTAATATAACCATCAGATCAGATACCCTCCCACACCTTATAGAAGTTGCTAGATTTAAAGGTTATTTTTCAGTTCAGTTCCCAAATTCATTTTTCTTCAGTACCCAACAGTTGATTTCACTCATTAATAACTATATTATCTAAATAGTTGCGTTGAACAAGCTCTATTATTACTTCCAAGCTCTATTAAAACGATCTTCTATTCTTTTAACTAGCTTTCTTTAAAGATGGGAGTTTCACAGACCAAAGTAAACTCAGTAACAAGTTTGAAGCATTCTGATACTAGAAACTGTGTCTAATTCCACAGAAATATCTTCAAAACCCAGGAGAGTATGGTTGTTCCCTTTCTCCATTCAAAATGTACTTTGTAATCCAGATAATGAGTTAACCAACTGCCTTTCAGGAAATAATTTTCTTTGAACTGGGCAAATGTCTTTTCCTATATATTAAAGGCAAAACCTGTGTTTCTTTAGTGAAAGTGTTTGAAGCTAACTATCTCTACAATCGCCTTAGAATTGTCTCTGAGACATCTGAGAGATTAAACACATTTAATTACATTATTACCGAACAGCAGAAATGTAAAGATAAAGCCTTTTTCTTAAGAATTAAAATCAAATTACATCAAATACCATGTCTGAGATTTACAGCAATATAGGAAGATCAGAACGAAGCCAGTGAGAGGAAACTAGATTAAGGCAGTTGATTAAATAAAAATGAACCGAAAGAATTATATCTGGTTCATTCTGTAAAACTAGTGCGCTAAGTATATAGGTGACAAAATTTGAGTGAGAATTTAAAAGGAAGATTAAGGGAAACCTTTACTAGCAAGAAGTATGATGACAAAAATCATGCTTGTTTTGAACATTTTTATAGAATCCATTGTGATAAAGTGGACTCCACCCATCTCCACCTCATTCGTTATAGTTAAGCCCACAGCCATGGTAAAAGGTCAATAACCATTTCCAATCCAGCCCACGCCTCCTGCTTCCAGTTGCTAATCTAGGCTCTTTGGCACAGATTATTTTCCATACGTAGTCTCTGTCTGAACAGAGAAGATTTCCTCCACCTAGTACTATTAATACGGTTTTAGGGTCAGAGGCTGAGCACCACCACAGCTGGAAATAAATGCTCAAGCGCGGCATTAAAAAATTCATAGCAGAGCTTGAATTCTGCCAGAAGCTTGGACAATGCAGCTCAGAGCATCCATAACCTGAAAGGGAACAGGCAGCCCCACAAAGGCCATCCTGCACCTTCACAATCACCATCTTCCCAGCTGTAGGTGAGACCAACCTCCCTGTAGACCAAGTACTGAGACAGTATTGTGGTGCAAAACTAGCATGGCTGTTAGTCTGGCCTACCGCTAAAGAAAACTGTTCTCTGAAGCAGGCCGTCAAGACACACAAGACTTATCAGAACCTAGCTGAGTATTCAAGATTAAATTAGCAAGGTCAAATGAAGTAAGATGCCACGATATGAATACAACATGAGAGTGTCAGTGACAAAGAGGAGGAGGGAAGGTCTGGTTAGCTGCATAACCATTTGAAGACCACATGAATACCTGCAATCACCTAGAAAAGACTTCCTGCACATAACTACCTAGTTGCTTTAGCTCGTTTCCATAAGAGTAGATTTTCAAATGGTGGCTTTCCAGTAAGTTGTTTGTAAATGCTATCAAAAGCCCTCTGATTGAGTCGAAAACATATATATAAGAAAGCAACACTAACTTCTAGCACCTTAAATTGCTCTTTAAAGATCTGCTGTCCCTAGGTGGCAATGAACACGGCATGAATTAAACAGATGAGATCAAACACGTTGAAATTTTTTTGGTGCCATTTCAATACTTCTATACATTTAAAAACACAGACAACATCCTGTTTAAGACATATAGATACAATTTGTATATCGCACATATTTGAGTTTCAAGGCAGTCATTCTTC
Organism: Phaethon aethereus; assembly: GCF_964289735.1. Lineage (NCBI taxonomy): Eukaryota > Metazoa > Chordata > Aves > Phaethontiformes > Phaethontidae > Phaethon > Phaethon aethereus. The sequence continues at coordinate 4,562,918 of NC_138581.1, read as the reverse complement.
AAGAGTCCAGGTCTGAATTTTCAGCTTGCTCGCAGTTGTATTGAACGTTTTTGAGAAAACTTGAGCTTTGCTTGGTTTTAAACTCAAGGCAACTTCCTGAAGAGACAGGAAACAGGAAGTTGGGGCAGGAAACAAAGGTCACCGATTTTATGTCTCAGTAAGGGTCCAGGCTTTCGGGTGCACTGTAACAGATTAGTCTCAGTATTTTTTTTGGGGTGGGGAAGAGGCAAAGAGTGGGGGGCGGAATTCTTTAAGAGTTCAATATTGTTACATTGTTCTTTCATACTAAAAAGACAAAACTGTATGCACACAATAGTAACAAATACACAAAGCAGACCCTGATCGATTGTGAACCACAGATCAAAACAGTTTTTAAGTCACTGTTTTGCAACTTAAAGTTTCCTCCACACACTATACATGGTGAGACCGAGCAGCAGTTTACTATTCAATCTCCAATAAACAGCATTTGTCAAGCCCTATATATTTGTAAAACAGTATTGAAGCATAAGGTGAAGGCCTACTTTGTACTCATTGGCATTTTGAATCTTAAATAAGCTATTGAAACCAAGTAAGCGATTGTGAAACCACAGTAATGTGGTTTCACACAGGATTGTGTTCTGCAAACGACAGCGTTCCGGTATTTCCACCAGAATTAATACACAAAATCAACTAGATTTAATTTATTGGTGCATCTTTCAATTAATTTGATCACTTAGGAGGATGAATTTACCATCTTTGTTCCAGTGGCACAATGTTAAGTGTACTGTTTACAGTGGGAGTTGAGAAAATACCTGGTATGTAATTGCTCTGTGGTTCAATTCCAGCTGGAAAGTTAGTGTTTTCAGGAATGGAATGGGTATAGTCATCAAGAGGCGGGAGCTCCGTTAGAATCTCAGTGTGCCGTGGCACTAGTACGGGAGGCAACACTGGAAAAGCAAAATTCAAAGCATTAGTAAGACCCTCAAAATACACACTTCTGTGAGCTGAAAAGAAAAAATACAAATCATCTAACAATTTCTTAACATGTTTTGAAGATTTCTGACTCTCAGTACTGCTAACACTGCAATTGTACTGCCAGTTACTAGAAGAATCAGATTCCTGAGGTATCTCTTGAGTATGACTATTCCACCTTAGCAAAGGTAAGTCATCTCTATTCTACTTTTCAGTCCGGACTGTACTTAGCCAGCTGGAAACTGCTAGCAGTACTGGAAGTGTTTATCAGGGCTATTCAACACATTTGTAAAGGTTTTTCAGTAACTTTACTATTAAAAACTTCCAGGGGCTGGTATTCTCAAAAGCTGTATCAGAATCTTGTACTTCTGGCACGAGAAAGCATCATCTTTCTCTGTTTTTCATTGAAAACATTATGCAGAACAAATATGTACAGATGCTACTATAGAAAGTCAGAAGCAGTCTTCCTACCTGGTGTCTCCACTCTCTGGTAGTGGTAAGGGTTTACACATACTTCATCCTTTTTAAGATTAAAAGCATATTCACAGTTTTCAATTGCTTTAAGTTCATGGTGACTGTGAAGATCTGGCCAGCGCCACAAGCGACAGTAAATAACATGCGGTAATCCTTTACGATGAGATACCTGTAGACGGCCATCGAGAGATCTATATGGGAAAGATGTTGAGAAGTATTTACAGACTGCGTGCTGCCTCTTAATCACACAAGCAACAGTGTACACACATGGGATGGGTAGCATATTTATTCTCAGAATTCAGTGGACTGACACTGTTATTGACATTTATACTCTTGTTAAAGGCTTCAATTGTGATAAAAATGATGGTATCAAGCAGCTTTTGAGCTGCTCAAATTATTGCCAGTGAATTTAGAGTTCATTAAAAGCCACTTCACCTCCAACCAAGTATTGGGGATGATTGCTTCGTATACTTTTTCTTTTAAAATGCAGAAGACAGTTGTTAAAAAAAGAATAAATAAAAAAGTCACACACTTAATAGTCCCTTCTGCTGCTAAACCTCAAGGCTTTGCTGTGGCATGGATGCTTTATGGCTTTAAGCATAAGAATTCCCACAGGACTGCAAATAAGCCTATAAGCAGTCAGCTGCCCAAGCGATCCACATGGCAGTGTAACTGTAATGCAAAAAGCATGAATGCACATCTTGTAAGGGCTGTGCAGTTTATCTTCTTGACTTCATCTGCCTTGCTACCAGCTGAAAATGTTTTGCTAGTTTTAAGACAGACTGCATATGCTTACACAAATGCAGATGTTTATGATTGTTATGGGATGGGAGACAAACCTCAATACACAAATCAAGTAATGTGACATGAAAAAAATAAAGACCCTGTTTAGAATTTGCCCACCATTAACTGCTGAAAAATTTACAAACAATTCTTTAGTGGCTCCTATCTGAGCCAATTAGCAAGGTTTAACTGAAAGCTTGTGGCATACAAAGCAGTTTAAACACTTTGTAAGATTAGGCCTAAAGAATTAAGTATCCCAACTTCATTAATATAAATACCAAATCACATTAGAGCTTGCATTTAACAAGTCTTCCCATTCTTTCAACGGCACTGGCGTGAAAAAGGAATATTCCAGAATTAGAGTTTCATTGGTCAAAACATCAGCTGAGAACACTTGTATTTCTACACTGGCAAGCAAATATTTTAAAATGCTGTACCATGAGAGGCCTAGGAAGCATTTTAGTCTATTTTAAAGCTAAAGCATCCCATTACAGACCCTCCAAAGCCAATCCCTCCCACAAGATTTCTATGATGCGAGAGAGGGCAGAATATTCACCTGGTTTGTTCAGAGAAGCTGTAAAGGCCTGTTGTATCCCACTGATCTATCGTGTTTGGTGTACTCAGTCCCCAAATTTCAGAGCAAGTGCTGTGCATAAATTGAAAACAAAAACAAAAAATTGATATGAATATGGAACATGGTTATTCAAAACACCATGATGTCAAACATGGAAAAATGTACAGAATACTTCCTTTCACATAGAAGATAGAGCACTGTTAGACTTGCTTTTAAACTGGCATCTCATGCTATATTTTCTATATGAAGGAGGCTATCAAAATGGAACACGTGATTCAAGGTAAATGATAATGTTTTTAAAAGGTGAACAAGTTCTCTGGTTTTAAGTAGTCAGTACAGTTGTAATGTTCCTTAAAACAGGCAAAACTTCCTCAGCCTAGCTCTTAACAAAATCCAATTTTAAAGGATAGTTTCTGGGTTGGTATTTTTGTTTTTGTTTGTTTTTAAACATAAATTTCCCTAAGACTTCAAACAAAGGCCATGTGTATCTGAAACTGAACATCACAATCTGACTTTCATGTACCACCGCTTAAGCATTGATCTCATTCTCCATGCACATACTAATTTGCTGATTTTCCCAAAACACTAGAATTCAGACTCTGAAGGAAAGCACACTGTAGCTGCTACTTCTGTTCTCTGTATTCTTTGATTAAAAAACTAAATATTCTTTTCCACTGTATACAAAACATAGAATGTTTAACACAGTTTTACAGTATATTTAAGACTTAACTATACAATAACAAAACTTTTTTTGCTAAATCAAGCAGGAGGAAAGGAGAGACAACTAATTCTTTACCAAACTGGTTCAATTACAAGATCACGACAGTAAGGAAAAAGGAGCCTCCGGAGGTAGACACAAACTAAAAGCAGGCAAATTTAGGCAAAACAAGAAAACAGCATGGGCTTGTAAATGGGCAGCACATTTTCAGAATCATAAATCAAGCTCATCTCTATCACAGACTTTCTCTGTGACCACTGAAGATTGACAGCTTATTTTATCTCAGTAACACACAACTAGATTTCACACCTCAGAAATTAAGAGAATTTGGTTGATGAGCAACTTACAACTTCACTCCCCAATTACAAAGCCTCAAGTATGACTGGCTGCTACACTACCTTTAAAGTTAAGAGCCTCTGAAAAGTTGCAACAGAAAGAAAGGAATCCAAGTTCACCAAACTCCTGGTTTTAAATATAGGCGGCTTTGCTATTCAGATTTAAGCCACTAAACTTAGCTGATAAGCTCACAAGTTTGAATTGAGTGTTCAAGGGAAGAAAAGCAAAGCAGGTATTTTTATTTCTAGCCCCTACGCAGCGAAAAATTCATTAGTGTTAGGAAACGAGAGCAGACAGCACAGCACTGTCCTTAAAATCACTTTCAGGGCTGACAACCACCTCAATTCTACAGTGGCTTTAATAAAACCTAAGTGTGGGCTACTGATGAAGGGAACACATGGTTCTTGCCCCCTCTTGCCTGCCCCACACATCTCATTTCTAATGCCATCCCAGGGAGGCTGAAACGTCCATGCGCTTGAGCAGCAACCCAAACCAACTAACTGGCTATCTGACCATAGAACATGTGGCTGAAAATTAATGTTTTGAGAGTTACTCTTCAGCCAGATCAGTTCTATTCACTGTGGAGCTACACAAGCACTACAAAGGAGGATTGAAAGTGTCATTTTTGGCAGCAGCCCGCGTTTATCACAACTAAAAATGTTAAACACAATATGGCCTTTGACATTTTACTGATTATGGACACAAGTAAAATCTTGTACTAGATTACTTTTTGTCTAGTACAGAGCAGCAGCGAGCCACAGGTGAAGGCAAATTCTCCAACATATATCCAGCTCTTCAAAAGAGCCACCTGTCCTGAACAAGCTACATCCATCTCAGACACAGGCAGCATTGCAGCTCTCCAGAAACAGCATGGGCAGAAGAGGGGTACTGACCATTACTGCCTCAGCAGAGCCTAGAGCAACCGCTCTTTTTCATATTCCTCGGACACCTCCAGGACAGTGGGCTGCCAGAAGCTGCTTAAGGACTGAAATAGTTGCCCTGAAGACACACAGGCAGCCTGTGGGACACCAGGGAGCATCTCTGCGCTGTTCTGTGTCTTTAAATATACACCTCTGGTAAGGCAAATCATCACGCACATGAAATTAGAAGAACAATCAGCAGACACAAAGCCTGCTGCATATTAATTGACACAGCCAGCTCTGACAGCTTACTACCTTTGAGCAATGGATCCTTTACACAAAGCAGTGCTCCAAAGCTGATGCTGTCACACAGATTACATGTTCCCAAAATTGCGGGGTGCATCACTGCTGTAAGCATGACATACCACACGTTTGCTTCACAAAACTTTTAAGACAACATATGCAAAAATAAAATTTTGTAGCCCTTGACAGAGCACAATGAACAGGAACAGTATTTTATATTGCTAACCTCTTCTCTCTATAAATATTCAAACTATCAAAATTGACAGCATATTCCATAACCTATGAAAAGACAAACAGTATCCTGAACTGACTGTATGACAGAGTCACAGCTTGCAGTGAAACTCCGAACACTGTGGAAGGAGGGCAGGCCAGGAGGTACAGAAAAAGTGATCAGTCGGAGCGAAACTGCTCCAGTGTTCAGCAGCTTACATGATATGCTGTCTTCCAGGATGCACGTCTGCTTAGAGCTGGGATTGATCTCAATGGTTTACTGGCTCATCTATACTAGGACTACACTCCAACTCAAATAATCCACAATCAAACACCAAAGAGGCTGGTGTTTATTATCATGCAGGAAACCAGCCTGCATGATAATAAAGTCAGCTCAACACAGCTTTTACTGTTCACCAGGAGAAATATCTGAGGAAATAAAGTGGTCTCCCCACTTTCCTGTTCACATAAAAGACCCACTGCCTAAAAGATGCAAGGCTGTCCCCGCACCACTTCACCCAGACAGTAAATTAGGGCTCTTAATATTCACACACACGCACACCAAATCAGAATGAAATTCCTCGCAACCATAAAAAGCATACTTCATACACAGCACTTCCATGAAAGGCCACAGTATGTCCATTCATACGCAAGCAACAGCCTGACAGAGGGCACACACTCCTACTCATCCCAGAAAGATAGTGGCTGGAAAGAAAGTAACTGCATTCTGAAAGATGCTTAAACAACCACTAAATCCATCTAAGGGAGACAGGAGGCACAGACTTGTTAGTAGTACAGAATTACTGCCCCAAAATAAATAGGAGTCATTCTCTCCTAAACCTACCTTTCTGAAGCATCCCAAATCCCTTGTGATATGAAGAGTCCTTCTATGCCTTAGTCCACAAAGAATTTGGAAGAATCAAGGGCTAACATCTGTACTCATTAGTTAAGTCTTGTCTGGAAACATTCCCAGGCCTGGAACATGATCATGTATGCTAGAAAGAAGCTAGGACATTCCCCAGCACTGGGCCGTGCCAATTACTGCTGTCCCACACAATTCCCAGGTTTGGAGTCGGCACACCATTGGGACCACTCGCACTGGGCAGTTCAGATGCAGCCACCCTGCCCTGGTAGCTAAGAGTTTAAAAGTATGGACGAGGCAGTCCTGAGCCAGTTGGCCACAGTGCCTGGGAACACTCCCAGGCACGTTCAATTTATTAGGAGGGAGGCAGCCAAGACATATCACCATTTCGCCTTTAGAAAGCAGACTGCCCTCAAACCAAAGTCTAGAAGCACACTTGGGCCTTCATGTTTTAACCAAACAAGAGGTTTTGGTTTTGAATTCACTGTATACTACAGCACTGGTAAACTATCAGTTTCCAAAATATAATTTGTCTCCTGCATCCAAGCTGTACTTAAGTCTTTCCTGTATAGACAGCACTTAAATATACTCCAAAACGCAAGCTTAAAGCTAATATACTTCCTTCCACCAGAGCGGACACTTTCATTCCAAGGAGCATTTTCATTGCTGTTCTCAAAACAATTTGGCTGTTGACAGAAACAAGGTCAACTATACAAAAGCTAATATTTTTATCTTTTCAACACTAACTTAGATTAGCAAGTCACTATGTTCTGTGGCCTCTAGCAATCCCAGAGCAAGCTTCCTTCAATACTAGATTGCTGCTTTTGCAGACCCCATGAAATAAGTGAATTATAAGGGACTTCAGGGATATAAAGCATCAAATTGTCTCAGTTTCCCAAGTGCTTTGAAGTTCTAACAAAAGAAAACTATTCCCTAGAGAAAGGAGAAATGCTCAAAGGATACTTGCAAGAAGTAACAACTACTCTTTTGAGACCTAGGGATTTTTAGGGAAAAGTCAAATTCTAGCAGACATCTGGTTAAGCTGCTACACACTAAGCCTAGGACAACTCGGTCCTGCAATTCCTATCTCAGGACTGGCCAGATGACTGATGTGGTGAAGAAAGAGTCAGACAAGTTACTGCTGGGTGGAACCAAATCTACCTCTGTCAGAGCCCTTCCCTAAGTGGAAAGGGTTGCAAGAGTCAGAGCCCTTCCCTAAGTGGAAAGGGTTGCAAGAGTTGCCGTTTCAACCTGACTTTTCATCTGCTTATAAGGAGCAGCATCTCAGATGATACTGTACAATTCTGGCAAGAAGAATCTTTAATGTGGCTATCAGCATGCAACAGCACACAGTATGCCTTCACTTCTTCCATTTCATCATTTCCTTTAACAGGAAAATCCGAGTTCCAAAAAAACCCTACTCTGGGCAAGAAATCACCTAAACAGCAAAGAGCTGTAGCAATGCTTCACAATTTTGAGACGAAGTGCCAAAACTGCCTTTCTTTAGCAAGGCAGAAAATACTGACACACGCAAGAAAAATGTGGACACAGGAAAAACCTAAATATCAACGATAACCAAAAAATATTTGCATTGCCTAGTCTACATGTCACAGATGATGTTCCCAATCAGCATCAACAGTGCAAACTACCTTAGTGGAATAATTGTATCTAAAATTCTACTACAAGACTGGACTCTCAAGGCCCAATTGAAATACACATGAATTATTATCTACCATGAAGAGTGAACATGGACAAACATGTGCCACACTCATAAATAAGCAATACAATTGCTTGCTTTAATATATTATATCCCTCTTGCAGGAATGAAAGTCCGTATCAAAATCCATAATAACCAGATATAAACTACATGGAATGAAACAGTCTAAAGTAACACACTATAGTCACATTCACAAGTCCAAAAATACAGATGGACATCATCTCAACTGCAACACATCGCTCACAAATGGAGTGCAAAAATTTGCAATACAATTAGGTGGCAAAGGACGCTGACCCACCTAGGTGACAAAAGGAACAGGATAAGGCTAAACAGGATAAGATGACCATCGCCAACCAACATATTAATGTTAGCCTGGGACAGTATGACCTCATCTTAGTGATTACAGAAAGCCATTTGCATCCTGGCTTGCACTAGCAGTAATTCTGAATTGGAAACTTCAGTAGTTGGAGATGCAGCCACACAGAACAATCCACAATCCTCTCACTGACGTCCAGATGCCAACTAAAGCAGCCACCTCAGGCTGGCACTCAACCTAGGCTGCTTCATTAGGTTCAGTTTCTCAGCACAGTTAAAAGTCAGATGTACCGATTTGCAGATCCAAGCAAGTATGTGCAAGTACTGTCCAAATAGTCATGACCACAGCATCAAACAAGCTGGTGCCTACACATGGCAGGGCCCTGCACACACTCCAGGACACCCTTGTACTTTCCCCAAGTACATTTGCAAAATAGAAGATAACAGCTAGGGATAAAGGTGGTAGGTCTCATCAATAATACTTGGTTTTAGAGAGATGCTCTTTTATTTGTGGTGCTAGTTGAAAGAACCCAAAGCCAGCAGTATTGAACAGTACCATATGCGCACCAAAACTGTCATACACATGCTTAGGCTGGTATCTGTATATTACAGGTTGCTGCTACTATGAATTTATTACCAGTTTTTACTGAAAGACAGAATGAACAAAACAACTATCCTACAACTAACACTATTTATAGTGTTGGCAATGCTGCCATACACTAGGTACTTCTTGTACCAAATGAAGTGCTTGCAACAAGTAGGACATCAGATGAAAGTAGGCAAAATGACTTCAAAGATAGTTATATATGAAGTACCAGAAATTCTATACTGAAGTTGTTAAATATTGTCACAATCTATACATAACTGCAATTCCACCTTCTTCTTCAAAGTCTTACGAAGTGGAATAGCTCTAAAAGAGCTAAAAGGCACAGAGTTCAGTTGACAGCCTCCTCTTCACCTGAAGTGGTAGCACTAGAAAGACAAAAAATAAAACCTGAAATGCAAATTGCATCACACTAGTCAAAGCCCATATTATACAGGAATCATTATAGGATGGTCTTGGACGTTTAACTTGCTTATTTGTGAAGTATCATGCTGAACCCCTAACATTTTTCCCGAATCTTTCATATCTTTCAGAATCTATAGCCACTAACAAGGGCCGCAGCAACGCGCAAGAGGGCTGGAACCCCTCTGCTGGGAGGACAGACTGGGAGAGCTGGGGGGGTTCAGCCTGGAGAAGAGAAGGCTCCGGGGAGAACCTTACTGCAGCTGCCAGGGCTGAGAGGGGCTTAGGAGAAAGATGGGGACAGACTTTTTAGCAGGGCCTGTAGCGACAGGACAAGGGGTGATGGTTTTAAACTAAAAGAGGGCAGATTCAGACTAGATCTAAGGAAGGCATTTTTCATGCTGAGAGTGGTGGAACCCTATCCCAGGTTGCCGAGAGAGATGGTCGATGCCCCATCCCTGGAAACATCCCAGGTCAGGTTGGACGGGGCTCTGAGCAACCTGCTCTGGTTGCAGATGTCCCTGCTCACTGCAGGGGGGTTGGACTAGATGGCCTTGAAAGGTCCCTTCCAACCCAAACTACTCTAGGATTAACAAATTTGCGCATCTATGTTCAAGTCAATCTTCTCCATTTGTCTTTTTCCTGAATCTTATAATCATGAGCCTTTCTTCCACTGAATGTAATTTGTCTGCCCCTACATTTTGAGGTGTTTGTAGTGATGGAGCTGCAACTGAAATGAAAAATAATTTCAGTAAACTGTGATAGTGCCCCATTAATCTGTTTCAGAATAGAGATGAGAATTAAAGTTAGTTTTCAATTTCTAGAATTCTCATGCAAAGTCTTCCCTACAGATGTGAGCCTGACATTTGTTTTCAGTCACGTTTTCACTCAAAGATTAAACAAGAAAAATGCTACAACCACAGAAGAGACCATGTTTTGACTTGAACAAGAGAATTACTTCATTGCACACAAACACCTTTCTAGCAGCCTAACATTTACAGGGCTCACTACCTTGACTGAGATTTTTGTCAAGGGGGCAGAACAGAGGTGCAAAATTTGCTTCAAGAACTACACCACACTATCTGAATTGAAGTTACAGCAGCAAGAAATTGTCACTAGATTTATGGAATCCCATTTTCTCATAACAAATGGGCAAATGCCATTGCTTTAACACTGCTGATGGCTGCTTCTGTAACATTTGCCTAAGAAAACAGGTTATAGTCTATAGGTTGAAGACCTTGTACCTTGCACACTAACTTTTTTGGTTTGTTTTTTGTGTCTTTGTTTAAATCTTGCTATGTGAGATCTTAGATCCAAGACGTCATACAGCAACACACTGAGAAGGAACACCGCTATATTGACTTAGACTCTGGTTCATCACTGGTGTAGCTGGATTGAAGTTGCACTCCTATGAAGACACTGTCCACTACAATCCACTAACACTAACTTTGAGAAAAGGATCAATTGATGGATGTAAGAATAGAATCCTTCCTCTCATACCAGTTATCTTCCCCCTGATGCAACTGGGGTTCAAGAACTCATAAAGCTCGGAGGGAGATACACAAAACCTTTGGAACTAGCACAGAAAGGGTCTCAAAGACAACAGTAACAGGAAAGACCAATTTGAAATGCTTAGGTATAATACAAATGAATCAAAGTCAGCAATTAAAAAAGTTCATTGGCTTACATACAGAATTGTATTCAGCACAGACAACAGTTCCTATCAAATCCTTAAGTCTGAGTTTCAAATGAAAATATGTGTAGCTGCTTTTATATTCTGACTTGACAGTGCTTTCTATATACTGGCAATTAGCATTTCTATCTATTCCAGACTAAAATGTCTATGCACCAGCTAGTAGCAACATTAACTATATTACCTGTCTTTGCAAACAGCACCTCAGCTAGCTGTATAGCAAGCTGTCTCAACAAAAGCTTACTGCAGAATATAGTCTGGCTGGCCTAGTGTCTCAACCACCAAAATGTATATTACTCATGGTTTCTTTTCCCTCTGCAGGCGGTGGTAGAGAAAAGGTTCTCCACACTATGCTCACTTAGAAACATTAGAGATCTGCAATAATGATGCAAATGTTAAGTTACTTTTATATCTACCCTACTCCTCTTGGAATTTTACATCATTTTGCATCCCTGCAGAATTGACCAATCTTTTTACTTGCATCACCACCATCCCATATTACAGCGACAATGTCATCTACTCACTTAAATGTACGTAAGCAGGCATACACATTCATCAAATGGCACGACTCAAAGCTACAGCAGTTCATTCCTGCTTGTGAATGATGTGGTAAACACAGAGGTCCTGATCTCATTTTCTTGCAACAGAAAATGTAAAGATTCAGTAATTCAGTATGAAACAATACTTTTTCTTCCAAGCACCTGCTAGAGGGATGAGCTAATATCTTAACCAATGCTGAATAAAAAGTACAAGTGTGAATTCTTAAAAATTATTTACACAGATCTGCAGTGGCACTCATCCTTAAAAGGAGTTGGACAAGATTATTCCATGGAGACCATTCTGTGATAGACACTGGGGTAGAAAAGCAGACCCCTAGGGAAGTTCCAGTAAAGGGTAGCATTGGCAACCAGAGTAAATGGATATTTACACATTAGCAGTAGAGGTGGGCAGTTAGTTTGCTAACAGATTCTCCCATTCTTCGAAGGAGAAAGAGAGCCTGTTAAGTGTAGGAAAAGGATATTAAGTAATGTCTAAAAGAGCCCTGGACTCCAGAAGAGAAAGGTCTTACAGAACTGGAAGTACAGGCTTCTCTCTCAGCAGAAACTCAACAAAACAATAGTAAAACTGGCAGCTGGGGCACTCAGCTCCCACAATTATGAATGCTCCCCCAAGTGCCTCCAACCCCTTAGATTTACTTTTATTTAAGCAATTGGTCTTATAACAAAAAGAAGTTGGTTCTCCCTCTCCCCCAGAATCCAAAAGCAGACCTTTTTTCTTTGAGCGTATGCAACACAGAAAGATTACTTGCTCAAAACAGTAACTGTATCTCCTCTCCCTGCCTCCCTCCTCCCCATATACACATATTCAGGACATACTACATCCAAGAAAGAAATGTTTATGTATGGGCATATTTAGTGGAATATAAACCAGGAACCATTACACAACTTCTCATAATCAGAACTCTTTTACGAATAAAGTTTACATAGTATTTTATACAGTACATTCAAAATCATTACATCAAATACAAAATGCAGCATCTGAACTGAGGAAAATGACTTAAGTAACCTTCCTTATAAATGGATGTATGCTAAAAAATTAACACATCAAAATAGCCAGAAAAGCAGGAGGCACAGGATACAATTAACCTCTCTAACACTGTGGGAAAAGAAAAAAGTCATTGAACAACTCCCATTTACTTCAGCTTAAACTTTAAGGATGTCCACAGGGGACGCAAAAGTCGAACGTGAGGTACAAAAGATACTCTGTTAGAACCTAACATCTGAGCCGCTCATTGCTCATTCCAGGGCCAGCAGCTAGTTTCTTCCAGTTCTGCAGAGTGCCAGGCCAACAAGTCGTCTTGATGAACAGTATATGCTTCTGTTGCCTTTCCTAAAGACATACTTCTTCCTGGTCATATGCGCAACAAATTGCCTACAAAGGCAAAAATACAGATATAAGGTGGGTCTCTTCAATTCACTTTATCCTTCTCCCAAATCCTGAGATGCTAGCCCAGTCCTGTCAGACAAAATATAACAGCCAACAACAGTCAGTGTTACCTTTATTTTTCTCTCGATGATAGAAGGATAGCACCTCAAAGTTCAAGAGCAATTTTTCCAGGGTGCCATGGAAACCAAGCAGAAGTAAAATATTTATTTCTTTTCTTGTTGTCCATATGGTCTGTTCAGATGCAGATCTTATCAAGGAGTCTTTACTCTCTGTTCAAAGTCAGGTGGAGAGCAGCCTGCAAACTTGTAAGCTTCTAAATGGCGAGGTCAAGCAACACAGAGATGGTAGTGTTCAGGACTGGGAAATAAGAGGCATGCAATACAGCTTGGCTTCACTCAAGAGTCAGCAGGGAGCTGGCCACAAGTCTTAACGCTCAGAGACTGAAAACAGGGAGCATGCAAAAGCAGCCTATGGAAATCATGAGCTAACAGCTTTGCTGGGAAACTTGCCCTCCAGTTCCCTGCTCTCAATATAACGCCATAGCTTCCAGCAGCTGCAATTTGTATCTCTCAAACTCTGAAGCAGTCTTACGGGGGGTAAGATGAACCACAACACAGATTTACTACCCCCAATCACATGTTCAAAAAAAAAAAAGCCATCAAAACCAGTAACTTCTAGAGGCCCTGCATCTAGTAAGGATGACAAGTGTACAACAGCATTCACAATAGCAGTTCTCCAGAGATTAACTGGGGGGGTGTGGGGTGTGGGTGTGTGAAAAACAACAAAAAAAACCCCAACAACAACAAAGAAAAAAAGCTTATCATGTGGACCCACAGGCTCCGAGGACATGGATGTCTGTACTTTAAAATGTCATTTTTGAAATACCTTGGAATTCCTACACTGCTTTCATTTGTTACGCTATTATAACCAAAAAAGGTTTTCCAGTTGCTGTATTACTTTGCAGTTTCTCACAGTATCTTTAGAAATGTAAATACAGTGCTTCAACTGGGATAGAAGTTTGCAAGCTTGAAAATCCCACAGCCAAAAGTACCATGTTCATTACATGTCCAAGCAAACTAACGTTGATGATAAGTCATCCATATTTCCTCTGAGAACACCACACTAGAAAAGGTCTTCAGACTTTCTGACAAAAGCTTTCCAGAGAACACAAAACCACCATCTCCTCAAAGAAATAAAGGATCAAAACTCTATTATCGCAATAAAGGAAGCATAACCAGGAACACATGCTCTAAAAACATCCATTTAGGAAAAGAATCAGAGCTCTGTGTAGCCAGTAAGATGTTGCACCACATCATGTAGCAGGCTGCTATGAAGCGAGTATGTTCAGCAATTCGGACTAGCTGAGAAATCACCATCTGTCCTCCACTCATTATACCATGCCTATCAAAACAGTTGATCAAGCAATTCCTTTTAATATTTAAATTACCACTGAAATGCTCCAACTAAAGAGCCAGAGGACTAGCACGGTCTTCCAGACCAGCAGCAATGTTAAATACCTTTCTTTTACTTACAAGTTACATAACAAATGAAGAACCTAACAGATTAATCTCAATTTCATTTCACACCACATGCGGTTACTTTTTCTTTTTTCTGTTTTGTATTAGTAAGCAATGTCATGCAGTGGGTTAAGATGACAGCCAATGCAGTTTCACAGATGAACATTCTGCGTCATCCTTAACAGGCCTAAGCAGAATCAGAAGTATCAAAGGACAAAGTATCTTTCTAGGAAGACATATCCGTCACAATACTGGCTGATCTATCCACACCAAATTGGTTTGTTAACAGCAGACAGCAATCTCATAGAAGATCATACTTTCAAGACACACACAGAGCTCGGCATACACATTTCAGGACTAGCACCAGACAGACATTAAAAAAATGACCTTTATCTCAAGTTCTCCAACCACTATTACTGGTAGATGCAGTAAAAGCTTCTCCCACAAGCTAACAGGTACAGCTACCAAGGGCTAAGTCAATTTTTGTCAAGCAGTCCGTCATCCTCCAAGTGGGTGAGCAGCTGATGCTACTGCATGAGTGGGCTGTTTTGCAACTGATGGACAGCTGAAAAAAGATGTGACATTTTGATTAACCTTCTCAAACTAGAAAGTATTTGGGGTAGTGAGGGGGAGGGATTAGCTCTGCAGGATATTAATCTTGTCCACGTTCCTTGAAATCTATGCTAACTTGGCAAAAAGATTACTCTCAGAACAACAGTTACAGGATCTTTTAATACCTCATTTCAAATGGAAGCTGCCTCTGGACAGCTTCCCCTATGAATTGCACACCCATCTCGAGAAACCCAGGAAGACAAGTGAACACAGGACAGAAACATAAAGTGCTCAATGCAGGGAAGCCACTACACCCAGAATGACCCCTGTTGCAGCCCAAGCCATGTATACTTAGCAGAAAATCTGTGAAACAGAGCATACATTGAACTTGATCCATGTCCCAAACAAGAGGCTATCTCTAAAGATGAGGGATATGAGAATTCAGAGAAATTATATATTTTAGTTATATAAAATTCAAGTTTTATGTAACTAAGGCAGGCAGTGTTTCCTGCAAGATATTTCAAATTAAGTTAAGGTTTGAGCCATAGAGGAAGCTTCTCCAAACAACATATTGGTGAAGAGAATTGAATGGTACTTGCGCTGTGACTGTTATATTATTTTGATAAATATGTAAATACATGAATTGTCTGACAACCACTCACAGCAATGGCCATATTTTATGAGAAATATTAAAGAAAATTCACAACCTGCAAGGAAGCCATAGAAGTGCTTGAAGAGTTTCAGTGTTCAGATACAAGACAGCAGTATCTTATTTTAAAAACGTATTTGTATGTTTGCCGAGATACTATATTGCCTTGTGTGCTTAGCAAAGGCAAAAATCAAGAAAGCAACTTAATAGCCAAAGTGCCTAACTACAGACCTCTGCTCTCCTAAGACCCAGAAGCAGAATACAGGACCCCACAACAGATACTACTGACAGAAAATCTGAGAGTGTGCAGGGGACACCCTTACAACAAGAATCAAAAATCTATTTCCTGAGCTTCACTGCCCAGAGCTAGACAGAAGGAAGACTTAAGATCACGGACAAGTCCTGAAGTCTTCGGCATCTTGCTCATGATCCACACCCAGAACATACATCTGAAGATGAAGCCCACCAGCACTCTTGCCTCACATGCAATTGCTTAACAGTTAAAGCACTTTCCCAGGCCAAGGAAGTTTCTTTTGCTCACTCCACCTAACAGGAGTCACCCCTGATCTACCATCATCTGCTGAGGTGGCAGTTGCCCTGCTCTCTCTCTGTCCTGTTGCAGCCAGAGATGAGAGTTTCAACAGCTTGAGGAACGTTAGCATTCAAGTGAACAGTTATGTGGCTTCTCACTGCAAGAAGAGCTGCTTAAAACCTTCTTGGAATGTCTGTGGTTATTGGCCAAAACATTAAAGGGTTCCCACATAATGAACAAACATGCTGACATTGGGCTCCAGTAAAAATGTCTTCCTATCTTTGAACAGGCTATTACAACATTTTTAATATGTCTGCCACCAACACAGCTTGCAACAGGCACAATCACTTCAGTAGGCCTTCTCTTCTCCTACTATAGTCATCTGAGATGTATAGGGGACAGCAACACATTGATTTTTGGCTACTAACTGTGCTTAGACAAGGCATCGGTCTGCAAGACAGGTACTTGGGACATAAGCAGAACATTAGACACTCAAAATTTAAATACAAAGCAACTAAAAAAGTATTTTCATTATTAGCTTTCTTAAATGGACACACTTGAATTCTTTCCCTGATATGGCCATTAAGTTTATAGTCAAAGCACAAGTTGAAATAATTTCAAGTATCAACAGAGGAACTCGACTTGAAGCCTGCCACAAAACTAAGAGGAAGTGAAGACCAGTTCTGGTTCTGTAACTCACCAATTCAACTAAACAGTATCTTTGAAATTCTGCATTTAAGCAAAACTCAAGAGTCTGCTTCTTTTGCATCAGGCTTCTCTGTATCCAGTATCTAAGATAACCCAAGCATGCAAAGAAACGGTCAGTTTACCTACAATTACAGGCAAAGGCTCCAAATGAAAGCTTTCAATTCTGGACCTACTGAAACTTGTTTGTACATTTCAAAATAAAAAGCCACAATTTGGGGGATCTCTTCTGAACAAATGCTGAAGTCAGATTACTGTGCAGCACTTGTCCAAAGGGATTTCCCCAATCTCATTGTTCTTCTGCCAATTTTGAAGCATATGCAGTGAGATGTGAACTTACTCCAGCTCCCAATTGTTCTGTTGTATCCTGCTGGTCTGCTTCAAACAATGCAGCATGACAGAAGCCAACGAAAGCTGTTCATGATGAGACTATGGCATTGTATACAGTAAATTTTAGAAGCTTTCCACCAATCAGCACTGCAACCAAGTCAGAGTAAGTGAACAGAAACAAGTAGTAAACAAGACATGGGAAATTACTTTTATTAAATTAGCAGGTGTAGATTACAAACAGGATTAAATCAGTAGGGCACCCATTAACTAGCTATTTGTGTTCAAAGCTGCAGCAGTAAAAGAACTGCAGTATGTTGTTTATCCTACAAATTCTTCCTAGACTAACAGCCTGAGCTACACAATTGGGAAGTTTTTCCTCTAAAATTGCTCTAGCCATCATAAAACATTCACACCAGTAAAAACAGCATCCAGGTGTTCTGTTGCAGTACCAAGAAAACTAAATTGGCCGACTTCTACAAAAGAAGAATATAATGAGGAGAAGAATCTTTGCCACACTGAGTAGCTGGCCTGATACAAGGACACCAATTACCACAGTAAGCCAAGAAATAGCTTAGCATTGACTTGGGCTCATTACAGCCCCGATTCCTTTATTGGAGGAAAAATAAGTACTATTATGAGATAATTTGGGGATCAATATTGACAATAAAGCTCAGTCCACATTCTTCCTTGAGTGACCAACATGTTGTCTTATTCTTCCTAGCTAGACCTTTGTACAGGGATCCACTAAGCAGGGAAATTACTAAAGTAATCACAAGTGGCTATTTTTCATTTGCTTAAAATTCAACAGCTCCGGCATTAGTTGTTAACCTGACAAACAAATTAATGGCATATAAAAATCAAGCAAGTTTTAACATTTATTAATTTTGACTCTTCCTGCTCCTTACCATTAAGGCAATCCTAATGAGGAGCAACAGTAACTAGCAGGTAAATAACTTCCACAAATTCCAACAACTTTCCACCCCTAAATTTGCTTTCCATATCACTGATACTCTAAACGGGAACAATGCTGTAAACTTACACTCCCTAACCAAATAATACAGTTTATAACAGTGAGGCAAAGAGATGGCATTATCACACACCTTACAAAAATTAATCTCAATTTATAGACTGAAAAATGACAGTAGATTAAAAGCTTGTACGGTTACCTGGGAAAAAGCAGCAGAGCCAAGGCCAGAATCCACATCCCCTGAACCTTTACCCAGTGCTCCAGTTAGTACACGATATAGTCTCCAAAATTCAATGATTTTTCCTCCTGACTCAAGAGGGAAGCTTCTTTGAACTATGCAGCATTTTACTATTGGGTAAGTACCTTGCACATTTATATTTTTACATGGTAACCTACCTCAAATGACATGCCAATACTTTCTGCTTGGCATACCAACCCTGTAACAAATTAAGTGGGTAAGTCACATGGCTTCCTGAATTGCACGAGCTGAAAACTGGCAGTCCTAGGTTTCTTTGTTTAATACTCTAAGACTTCCTTTTTCTGGATGACATCAATATTATAAGATGCTGTAACCTGAACTATGTCAATACTAAAACTTAACCTTACTTACAAGAATTCAGTCCTCAACATCAGCCACAGCTATGCAACAAACCAAGTTAACAGCTATGTTTTCGTATTTTTAATAAAACCTCACTCAATTACACTTGGGCACAATCACCACTCTTAATTTCAATCAACACCACATTAGAAGGCTAGAAAACTTAAGCCTTCAAACACATCTTCTAAAGAATGACTTACCTACACTAGAGCAAGGCCCCAACTGCTGTAATACGCAGTGCCTGCGCAGTGCCCTGCTGATGCACGTATATTCTCTGTATACAGATATCTAGAATAAGGTCTTGCTGCTAAGTGGCCATTCAAGTAGGAGTGTTGGTAGAGGAAAAATATGCTATTAGAAAAAAAAGCATTATCTTAGGCTTTCATTAATCCTGCATCCTACCCTACATACCAAATACTACAAATATGATGCTACGAATCAAACAGGAGAAAGCAAGGAAAATTTAACTTGAGGCTATAATGTGGAAGTTATGTAGGAAGGGTTAAGGAAAGAGGGAATGATAGTATTTAACTTCTTGGCTTACTCTGCTTTGACCATTCACTGCACTGTCACATGCCCATCCATGATGGCTCTTCTCAATAAGTAGGAAAACCAGACAGTGTTGACCAGTTCACAAAAGAACATTTTTAGTAAGAAATGCTCCAAGCATTCTTTTCACAATCAAGCTTCAAAAAGATATTTAAAGTCAGTTTCTGAAGACAACTAAACAACTTCCGTTCTGCTTATCCAGCTCCTGTTGTATTTATCCAGCTCCTTCCCTGAGTAAGCATTTGATACTTCCACATGGTTAGGTTTTTTTAGTTCATCTGAACCATCTTATTTTTCTTTCACCAGCTTAAAAGAAATTGAGAAATTTGTGAACAGCCACCAGCAGATCTTCCATTTTACCATTTTTAAATTTAGTTTTGTGATAAAACATCCATTAAAAAACTAGTTGTGTAGTTCAAGGAAATTCATAAGAGTACTTTTCAAACAGATGCAGGTCGTGTCACCAACACTGTCCTACTGATTGCTTACCTCAAGTTTAGAAAATAAGTTTCATAGACACTCGAAGTCAAACTTGACACGAATTTTTATTTCCCATGACATGTCCATGCAGCATCTAAAGGTGTTCTGCAACCTACAGTTTGAACATGTCATTTTACACATATGTAATTAGGGCCAGCATCCTTGTGTCTACAACCACCCCATCCTGAACATTTAGAAACTAAGATGACCTGGGCCCATTTACCTTTGAGCAGGAGATGGTCTTGGAAAACCAGATGCCAGCTTCTGCCACTCCAGCTCCAAGACAGACCTCACTGAGGTTAGTGCAATCTCTCAGAGCACTCCTGTTCTCTCTCTGCACACTAATGCACGTTGCACAGCACAGCACTACAGAACACTGGACCAGTTGAAACCTGTCATCATAAAATTCTTGAAAGCAGCTCTCAATATAGATTAGAAGACTCCACAAAACGTCAGAAGAATAAGCCCAAAGTCAACTGCTTTGCACTTGCCTCTTTCAGCGACAACAGACTCCTTCTGCAGGATCATCTTTTCACGCTTATGTTCAGGCAATGCAGGTGGACTCTATGCACCTGGCAGGCAGCTGCCTGGCTGTTTTCTAGGCTTGACATTCAGGCTGCACAACAGTATTTACTAAGAGGAAGTCAGGAAGCTACACGGCAAGCTGCCGGAGGAGTACGTACGCATGGGGCCAACTCTGAGATGAAGAGATGTTGCACACAATAGAAGTTACTGCAAAGCACACCATCATTCTGTCCTCACTCCCCTGCCGAGGCCAAAGCCTGGTACGACACACTTAGAAAGCACCAAGAACTTCCTTTAGTCTTTCATACAGAGAATGTAGAGACAAGATTCAAGTCCCACCTTATTTGCAGGACTGAGAAAAGCAAGGGCAACTTGATCCTCCTGCTACACTTTTCCAGTGAGCACATCCAAAGCCTTCACAGCACCAGCTATCACAAGGAAGATCAGTGGATTCTGAAGCTAATCTTAGCTAGAAGCTAATCTACTAACACTCCCCAAAACCTCAGCCATCTCTTGCATACTTCCAGGAAAAGATCTCTTTGGCTTTGTTCTAAAGCTTTGTTCAAATTATTTTTATTGAAATTCCAACAAGAGCAGAGTGGGCTCTGCTTCACCCTCAATAATCCTGTCATGAGAAAGACGAGCCAGCTTATCAACAAACAATTTACAAGCACACTCTGCCTGTAATCTCAGCAATAAAAAGGGTGCTTTAGTGTATTCTGATGTACTGTCTTAGATATCTATACTTATTTTAGAAAGCTTAAGATGTTCAACTATAGTCTTCAAACATTTATAGAACCAATTTACATTTAAGTGAATGCATCCAGACTGAAATACAGTATGTGGTTTGAGGACATTCTTTATACACAGCAGTTCTCAACTTGTGAGCTATGATTAAAAATCCATGTCCACACCCAATTTCAATAGCAAATTATCCCAGCTCTACTACAAGCCTACAGACAGTGCCAAGTTCTGCTTCTGGGAAAACAGACTTCACCTCTGTGTGGACAGCAATGTTATTTTAGGATCTACTGTGCCCATCCAACTGCCTGCTGTTGTCCTCTTAGCTAACTACTCATACCTTAGCAGCAGATGTTGGGAATTCGCCTAAAACATTTCCAGAGGAACCTCCCCACCACCACCCAGTATAATTGTTGAAATGACCTATCTCCTATGGCCTTAACCTGAGAAGAAACAAAGGAATTTCTGTATTGCTATCCTCTGAAGTAACCTATTTTGGGGGAAGATCTTAAAAGCTTGAAAACAATCTATTCTAGAAGCTACGTTAGACAACTCTGCTCTCCTGGTGATCAAAAGCATCCCTAAAACTAGGTTACTGCATGCAGCTATGTGATCACTTTCCTGAGAAATATTCCCAAGGAATTAAAAAAAGAACATGCGAGTGGTAGCACAGGTTATATTCAAGAAAAACTGTGCCCTTTCCACCTAAATTAGAAGTTACTTTTTACTCAGTTATGTGAAAAAGGCATCAAAATGTCACCATTTTTAAAGATTTGTTTTCTCTCAAACAGCAGTTCCAAGCCAGTTGTCCTATCTTTAAACAGGTCTTTTCTTTGCCTAGTTTCCTTCTGCAGTTAACTCCTTTGTAGACACTTCGATCAGCACAGCAAGTTCCATGTATGGAGGCCAGTATTAACTAACAAAGTGCGCCAGCCTTTAGAAAACAATTTTGACATGTGCCGTAAGCTATGCCTAGGCTGCTTATCTTATCTGTACTGTGAAGTCACAGCTTGGAATGAAGAAAGGACTGCAGGACAAGCAAGCGAAGGAGTAACATGAGCATAATAGAGAAATTCCTAGTTTCTTTAGAGAATTTTGACCATGTCAAATGGTCTTGCCTTCAACGTGTTTGATGAACTTGCACTAGATTCTGCAGTTTTAAGTACCTGCATCCTTGCAGAATACATCAGAAATGCAACAAAATTAAGATGTACTGGATTTATTTCGGGGACACTGTAAGCAAGTGTAAGAAAAGTAGTCAAGTGTCAATAGCATTAGTCATTTGATGTTAAAAGAGCAGCCTTTTAGGATCAGAAGTCACATGAAAACGAACTCCTGGATATGCAGATCTTTGCTTCACAAAAAACCTGCAAAACATTACAGCCTTCAGCAGCAGTCAATATGTATAACTAC
This sequence comes from Phaethon aethereus, assembly GCF_964289735.1. Lineage (NCBI taxonomy): Eukaryota > Metazoa > Chordata > Aves > Phaethontiformes > Phaethontidae > Phaethon > Phaethon aethereus. The sequence goes on along the minus strand of NC_138581.1, from coordinate 4,540,611 downwards.
ATTTTTACATTCTTAAGGAAAAAAATATTGAAAAGGTATTCAGAACACAATGCTTTAATACCATCACCACACTATTTCCTCAGGACAGTCAGGGTGTGGTTGGTTCCATGATAGCAGTTTATAAAGTTACCAACCTTCACTATTGCCTGAAGTGAAAGAAAGGTACCAGGTATGCCTTTATAATACTACTACTTCATCCTACTAAGCTCAAAGAAACACCAGCATTAGTGAAGTGGGTCAGTAAGCGGCTCCTAATTTAAATGCCAGACATTAGCATTGATAAAAAGTATGCAGAATTCACCTCATAGTTGAAGCAGAAGCCAGGTGCTTCAGAAGTCTAATTGTTCACTGTAAATCCCACAAATCAGCTACACTTCAAAAAACAATGTCCGAATTTGAGCCCTTCTTGTTATCTCTCTCACTTAAGTCAGAATTGGGATGCTGCTGAAAACAAAGCAAAAATAAGCTTCTAAAAACCAGGAAATGTAGCACAGGGATGCTACCCTCATGTTAAGCAAGAAGGACAGAGGGCACAGATAAGACTACATTTTCTACATACGTATCGAACTGTTAAGCAAGAAAAAACATTTTTCAGATAATACCTTCCAAAACTGTAACAGCACAGCAGGCTGGAAAGCAAGAGTTTGACAAGAGTGTTAGCCTTCTCTCTGCGCTGGAAGCAACTGCTGCATTTCGCCTAAAGCACTTGCACAGTACTAGCACACCAGCAAACAATCTCTGAATCGGGATTTAAAGGAAGTTGGTCTTAAAACCTTATTTCAGCCAGTAATCTGACAGATCACTTTTTCACCAACATTCAACATCGTTTTGCTTCTGTGCTGTAGTTGCATCTAATATAAAGCAGTGATAAAATCTACCTCCTCTGTAGAAACTCAGAACTTCCCATTAAAGCTAAGATTCAAGTGTTAAGTACTGTTCCACACATGGTATCAAAAGCAAGTTTACATAATAACTGTAATGTAACTACTACTATTAACTATGTAACTACTAAACTAATTATCCTTTCAAGAAGTTTAAGTTATCACTCAGGAAGTTGTTTGATGTTGTATCAAATCCTTTTACATTACTGAGATGAGTACACAAACGTCTGGCAAAAGAGAGGTATACTGTTATAGATGCATCTTTTAGCTGCCCCTAACTACAAATAGTCTTTGTCAGGACACGCATGAAAGCTGTATTCACCATGCAAAGCCAAAATGAATGAAAGCTAGAGATGCTGAGACTGATGGGAGGCACCTATCACTTTCTTTATCCTCCTGCATATACTGGAAGGGAAAAAAAAAAAAAGATGCACGTATACACTGAGTGATCTCATATGCTTCAGTTCAGCATTGCATCATGCAGACCGTGTAGAATAGGGGAAAACTGCCAGCAAGGAGATGAGATACAGCAATGCTCTGTGGGTTCAACAATGGGTAAGTGAAAGCAGAGTGCAAGATGGAATCTGCTGGGGAAGAGCAAATGCGTTATGACATGCAACAAGTGAAGACTACAGTTGTACCTGGGGAATACTCCATACAGGAAGGTCATCTCCATTACTACTCATCCTTCATAGGAGATAAGGCCATAATACAGTTGTCACATTACCCAAATGCTGGCATGGGAGCAGAATTCAACACTTGATACTGATGTGCCTAGTTACAGCTCAGAAAGGACACAGTCAGTGTGTCTGCACTAGTCTTCCCGATACGCAAGCTCTAGAGAAATATAAGGCATCACAAAGGAGTCTAAACTCAATGCTTTCCTTCCCCTAGCTTATTTTTAGATTTTAAAAATATAGGAGCTCCAACAGCCCAGGTCAACATTATCACGAACCTACTCCAACTAAACTATCTTATTAGTTGTACCTTATCAGTCATTTTACAAAAGCAACCACATTTTGTTAAGTTTTATTTAAAAGAAGCAAGAAGAAAGCATAAGGCATATCTACTCTCTTTTTAAGACGGAAAAACCACACAGCTGATCACACCAAAATACTGGGACACTGAAACTAGTGATTTGTGTTTCCTTGCTTTGGATTCCAGTACTCTGTATTGTCACCACTGAAATGACTTTTCAAATAATGAAGACAGACTATGAATATGCCAGTTCACTACTTATTACATGGCATGGTTTGGTTTGTTAAAGGCTTGGATTTCAGCTATCACTAGTTACAAACTATTTACTTCAACAGAACAATCTGTGCTAATAAGGAAGAAACTGCTCCATTAGAAGATGACTTGTATAAATGGATGCTTCTGCTCTGTTTCTTCACTAACTACTTCTTGTGCTCCATTTGTGTCAAAACTGCAAAGGAGAGCATAAACACAGGATCTGAAAGTCTACCGAATTCATTACGTATTTTAGAAAAGTGAACTCCCGTACCAACATTTAGTTTCAGGATACACAGGGATTATGCAATTAGAATCCCACTGGCTTGCTGGGAGGATTCAGCAAGATAACTACAAATTACTTAGAGGGCTAGTGTCAAAAGGACCTCTGCACTTATTTAGCCTCTGCTCTAGATTACTGACCCACTTATGAAAAGCTAAGCACCCCTGCTGTGCGATGCCAACACCCACTCCATCTGTTTGCTTCTGCTTTCTCAGAACCTCTATTAGTCTGCCTAAGAAGTTGTGTTAATTACCACATGAGCAGCTTTTGCACAGTACACACAGTATCAGCCTCACTTAGTATGTAGTCACCTTGACAAACAGCACAGAAACTGAACAATCCCAAACACAGTAGGGTTATCGATGACATACAGTAAGTACATGCAGATTTCTGAAGAGGCAATTTAATGCAACTTTTGTCCAAGCTGCTCTCAGTTTTGAGAACAGCTTGTAGGCATTCAGTTGCTTTAGGTTTCAATGATGAAAAAGTGTATTAGAGTTAAGTACTGTATCAAATTCCCTGGAAATCTCCAAGGGGATCAGAAACTTGTGAAACCACAACTGAAACTTCTGTTGAGGAAATAATGCAACAGTGGCAAATGGGAGCATCCCACAACACTTGCCAGTACCTACACTGAGTTAAACAGTGTTAGTAAGTAAATCTAAAGCTAGTTAGAAAAACACAAACCAACCAACCCACACAAACCCAAAGCCAAAAACCTTCCCCATGCAGAACGTTTGGAAAGTTAGCCCAGCGGCCACATCAGAACTTCATCTCAGCAGCTTACACCTCAAACATCCTACTGACTAGGAAGAAAAAAAAGTTTCAAATTCAGCATTTTATTATTTATCCCTGCTGATCTGCAGATCTTTAAGACATTCATTAAAGTGGGTCTCGAGCAGTGGTTTCAACAACTTACTAAATCCAAGAAAAAGTATCTCCAGAAGTCATTACAGTACTGAGTTGACATTTGTTCTTTCTTGGGAATCCAGACTGCTGCTGTCAAAGTGAAATAATATCAACAGTCCAACAGCCAACTATGAAACTCAAGAATTCTGTATAGCACTGCTGGCAACCCTGATATCATCTCGCTCCTTAATACCAAAGCCATTTCTTAGTTTAAAATTAAACCTTGTAGAATAGCCAACATCACTTGAAGAGCTCTCTAGCTACCAGCTTACTCCTAAGGTAGTCAAGAAAAGTAAAACCTAGGTCCAGTCCTTTTTACAGCTGACTGAAAGATGGATGAGAAACAGTACATCACAGCCAAACAAGAAATGCTGGTCACAACACAAAGGCTATACAGAGTACAACAGAGCTTCATATTCTATTTTAAAGAATTATTTACTAGGTCTACTTTAACACAAAAGGTCATGCAAGCAGGAGGAGATATACTCAAATGCAGACAACAAGTAGATTAGGAAAACAATGACAAATTGGCATACTGTTTGTGTCTCCTAACATCATCTTCAAAATTGAACTTAAGACAATTATTCTTCTGAAGTAGCAGTACTTACTGCCTCAGTACCCCTGCAGGAAAGCTCTGGGAAGTCTCTTTAAGAGGTTTAAAAGTTAGATACTCATTTTATATCAAGTAAATGGCATATTTAGCTTCTGTCAAATGAAACACCTTCCAATTAAGCATTTCATCTTTGTTGTGGTAGACTTGCTAAATATATAGAGTCATCTCATGTCAAGTCAAGAAATATATATCCCTACAGGTTCCAATCTTAGTCTACTGATATACACTAAAGACAAGAAACCTCTAATATTTTAATTTTGACTGTTTTACAGCTGGCAAAAGGAAGAAAGAAAAGGGGAAACCCAGAGAATTTTGGGACTGCTCTAGGTAAGAAATACAAGCCGAGGACAGCATTAGAAACAAAAGGTGAATAGAAAAGAGAGAGAACAGAATTAAAGTAGTCATTCATTCAGAGCATACTCATGATTTTCCCAGAAAGCTGTGTCAAATCTAAAAGAGAATGCTAAAACCATTATCAGGTAACAGCTATAACACATTTGATATATGGTAATCATTACTGACACCAGTCAAATCTAGATTGTGCTATGATTAATACAAAGTTTAAAAGTAGCTGGGATGAATCTGCTAATACAGAAATTAAGGTCATAAACCAGATGCAGTTTCTCTCTCCTAGAAACTATTTTAAGTGTTGAGGGGCTAAGTGCCCAGAATATTCCTGTGCCACCAGATCCTCTAACTTTTTCATAGAGAAAGACACCAGTGAAGTGATTTGGTACTTATGTTGCACCTAAGGAGCTTACAGAGGCACCTTAGTGGGATTTCTGTACAACATGAATCAAGAGCAGACTGCATTATACTTACAAGCATAACCCCTGCCTCTCGCACAGCAGTTGCTATGAATTAAGTTGAGAAAGTCAAAGGGGTAGTATGCAAGTTGTTCACCTAAATGTATATACGTATCAGGAGCAGAAGAGCAGTTCTAGAAATACTCCAGGTTATGAAATAGAAAGCACTTTCAGTAACCAATAACAAATAATTACAGTAAATAAACTGGTCTTCAGACAACCTGCCTCCAAAGATAAAATTTCCCTTCAAAAGAGAAAACAGATGCAGCTTGTACAATTTAGATGAAATTACCAGATACAACTGAAAATAATTACATGACTGAAGTGTTGACCAAGGAAAACTAGTCGTCTTTTTTTTTTTTTTTTTTGAAGTGGAAATGTAGGTTCAAGTATGCCCCTCCGATTATAGACAGAGTTATTAAATAAAAGCATAAGGCAGTGCTACAAATTAAGAGGTGTGGTAGGCACCACTAGAATACATACAAATTGGAACCTCCATAGCAATGAAAATTGAAATGTAGAGATAATTATTAGAAGTTGTGACTTTACAAAGCATGTGATTCAGTTGTAAGCAAGCACCATATAAAACCAAAATAGGTTTTAAAGAATCAAAAGCATGCAACTGATTTTTTTTTTAGTCATTTGTTCACAGGATAGCCTAAACATCCATTTAGTCATTTCTTAAGTGGTTGTAACATTTCAAACACAACAGCACTTACCTTGGTATTGTCACACATTTTGTATTGCAATTCTGAGTGGTAATTGCTTTCTCAAGCTCATCCAGCTGTCCTGTTTTCTTTAGCTTCTTGACCAAGCTTTTCACTGCTTTTTCACACCACTTTTCCTCCTGACCATTCTGCTCACCACCACCAGCCCCTCCAGAGCCACCAGCAGATTTTTTCCACCCCAGAAGTCTCTTCACAACTGGTGGAGTGAATGGCAATATGGATGACATGACTTTCACCAAACAGAACACTCAGCAAGCAATAAATTAGAGAATCCCGTCTGATCCCTAAAAACACAAACCAAAACAGAAACATTAGCACTGAGGTTTCACATGAAAAATACCTTGCTTAGGACCTTATATTACCAAATGCCATAGGACACTGCATCCCAAGAGAAGTCAGATAATAGTTCAGAAGTAGTCTGCATGACGGTTAGGTACTTCATCAATAAAGTTCAAATGCAAGTTTGCTGCAGACTCTTCAACACTTAGCATAGACCAAAGTTACTCTTGGATTAGACATTTAATTTTTCCTCAAGTCTTTCCTGGCTAAAGTCAACTCCAGAAAACACAGACATTAACTTGAGTCTACCTTTGCACCTAGACTGGCTGGTTTTAGTCATTTATTAAAATTTTCCACAAGTGACTGACAAATTGCATACAAATATATGCATGTTATGCCCAACTCCAAATTAATGGAGCAAGCAAAATTGTGTTTGGAATGTTATTTAGTCATTACAGCTTGACAGAAGTCTTCCAAGAGCCAGCCATTTCACAAGCCTTTTCTCATTTTGTTTATCATGTTTCAAATAACCACCAATTGTTCTTCCACTGGGGACAGCAATTTGAAATTCACTCGTAAGTTTGGTAACACACTTACTCCCATCTTTCAAACTAAAGTTCAATGGCCTACAGATAATGACTCTTCTCAACTGGCAGTACTTTAAATCATAAAGTTTTTCAAAATTCATTACAGGATATTTAAAATCTTAGTTTGCAGGCACCTGGGTAGTAGAACTGTCTGTTTTCAATTTTGATGGCCTTTCATTCTGTTATCAACCACCTGATGAGTATATTTATATAAAATGAGAGATGAGAAGGGATGCTGAAGCTTGGGCTATGTTTAGCATTCACTGCAATTTGTACTTCAAATCATTTAAAAAAAGAAATGATAGCCATTTAGAAAAAACATCTTGCTTTTGCAGCTTCTATCATGCTAGTTTTCAGTATTAAAACATAAGGCCCACACCAATCATATTATTTAGGGCAGACAGCTGTTAGAAATTGCTTGAGGACATAATGGTTCTATGGATAGAAGTATGGCACTGAAGTCAAACCCAACCTTATTTCCAGGCAGCAAACGGGTATGTGAACTCCAGAAAGTTACCTTATTTCCAAGCTGTGTAAGTTAGTTCAGTCAGCTGAAAATACCTTGCTATCGCTAAGAGCTAATACTAATTTCAGGCTACTTGCATTTGAGCTTTCAAGGCAGCTTATGTGCCTCTCCATCCTGTACAGGCACACACCTCACTTCTATCCAAAATATACCAACTTCATCATACTGAAACTTCTCATCTGCAAAACAGCACGGTTGATGTGGGATACTTCAGGCTACAGTATTCATGGCTAATTTATGCCTTGTCATGTCTTTGCTGTTTCAGTGAGGACCAACAACTCAGCAAACTAGATTATATTCTACAGGTAACTTTAAATCATAACTTTTCAACTTCCACAAACCAGAATATTCAGTAGGAATGACATTTCAGTTTCAACTAAATTATACCTTCATACACCAGCTTCTGAGAGGACCTAAAAAAACAACTGAAGCAAGAATTGTAGTTTTCTGGGGTCAAGGAGATAGATGTTCCAATAAATAGGGACTCAAGATTAACATTGGTAACTTCATGCAAGTGATTCAAAATAATCCTAAATCAGAGAATCACAGAATGGTTTGGGTTGGAAGAGACCTTTAAAAATCATCTCAGTCCTTAGAGGCTTAAACCCCCTGCCACGGGCAGGTTCATCTTTTACTAGATCAGGTTGCTCAAATCCCCTTCCAACCTGACTTTCAATACTTCCAGGGATGGGGCATCCACAACTTCTCTGGGCAACCTGTTCCAGCATTTCACCACCCTCATCATACTTATATCCAATCTCAATCTACTCTCTCAGTTCAAAACCATTGCCCCTTGCCCTGTCAGTAGAGGCCTTGGTAAAAAAACCAAAGCATTCATTTTCACACAAGACCATAACATGAAAAGAGTTTTTATTCTTTCAATAATGTTAAATTATTACAGAACTGGCCCAAATATTTCAGACTGCAGGCTTTGCAGATTGCAGAAGCATCACACTGGAGCCCTGGCTGCAGCAAACACAAGAAAAATAAACTCAATATCCAACATTGTCAAATCAAACACTGACTAGGACACTCAGGATACAATTTCACAGGGAGCCAAGCCAATGCAATGGCTTCCTGCCACAGGAAGCCCAGGTCTCCTTCCTTTCTTTCCTGTGGCACCACCACCACCTCCGCACCAGCACTAATATCTTTCCACAAAGGCTCAGCTAGATAACCAAGTAAAAACTGATAAAGTTGGGGGGGGGGGTTTTGCTGAGTTAGTTCTCTTTCAGGTTAAGAAGTTGTACTGGCTCACATATGGTACTTCAGTACCTCATGCTGATGTCAGGTGAGTTACAGGAGTGTGGATGGAGGACTCCAGCCTCAGCCTTCAACAGCTTTGTTAGCGTTGACTCTGTCACTGGAAACGCAACCCAGGCAAGTACTTTAATTTAGATCATTTAATTTGGTGGCAAAGCCCAATGAAGTAGTCTTACTCCCTCTTCCACATGTTCTGAACTGTTTGGAGACCTGGGAGTGACAAACTTTAGAGCCCTAATGCAATACACCAAGTAGCTCCAGAGATGGAACAGGAGGCCCGCATGGCCTCTGCTGTTTTTAAGAAACACTCACACTAGGTTTCTGAAACAGGGAACTGCAGTCACTCCGAGTTTTATAAAAATACTTCAACTTTTGAGCAAGGACAACATTAGATGCTTCAAAGGCATATGCAAGAAATTCAAGAAGACCAAAGCAAAAGCCTCTTTTGCTTCCAAGATGACATTTTAAACACTAGCAATTGATGGTGTAATACCCGAACATTAAATTCAATGCCAACAGATGTAGGCAACCAAGTACCACTGTCATTGCTTATCCACACACCAATTCGTCTCCTGCTTATGGAGCTCACTGACACATAATACACACATTTCCTGCTCTTTAACTTCAAATTTGACACCTTTCAATGCCCCAGAATACTCCTTTGATTGTCGCCCTACTTCAGTAGGGTCTCATTTACCACCAAGGTAACTTGCCTATTCTTCCAGATTCTCTAAATATTCTCAATGCTTTTAGCTAATTTTTTAGCTTTACTATACTCCATGTGATGAGGTATCAAATTTTGCAGTATTCTCTCCCTTAAGACATAACACTGATCTATGTATCATTTTCTGTACTCTCTGGTCCTCTTTTTTTTTTTTAACTAAGATTTGTCTTTCTGCTTCAAATGCACATTGAGTGATTTAAGTCTTGCAGCAGGAAAGAATCTAGAAACCTCACACATTTCAGTTTTCCTTTATTTTTTAACTACTTTGACACACTCAGAGGCAAAAAAAGCCCACAATCTTTCTTTTCACATTTCCAAAAGCCACTAAGCTCAGACCTAACTAATCAGAAATTTCCAGATATTATACTTAGTTTTAGTTTTAACCTTACAGACATCTGCTTACCCAGTTTCTGTAGCAGCTGTCAGAAAGCACAGGTTGATCTGCTACCCCTGTGAAAATTACCTTTTAAAAAACCAAAAAAAACCCACAAAGGAGCACACTTAAAGAGCCCTTTATTACAATGATTATTGCAGCTTAGCAGCTATTTAAAAAAACACAACGTACACCACAGCTGCAGACTAAGAGTCTGGGAGGCTTAAACTAACTTCTTCCTTCTAGCTATTGTTTTGCCATGTCAGGGATTTGCCAGGAGTATCAATAAGAATTTCACTAGAGTTATTCCAGTAGCGGCCTCGTATCTTTCAAAGGCTGAGCAGAGAGAATGTGACACAAGTAGGACAGGACTTCATTCAGCTTAATACTTCAGCCGATTGCGATAAAAGAGTATTTCAGCCAGTTTAATTTATGTGAAAGTGGCACTCTGCTCCAAGCCTGGAGGAGGCACTGCTAAGTGCAAGGCAAGGTTAAGTTGAATTATGAGCAATTTGGATAAATGCAAATTATGCAAGGATAAAGCAGCAATAGAGAAATTAATAAGAAATACCCTACGGAGTCAGAGGAGGGGTGCATGCAGCCTAGTGCTCTGTCTCCAAAGGTGGCAAAAGGACACACTACTCAAGAAAAGCACATGAACCTGGCCGTTTTACGTAGCCCATTCTCCTTGTAATTCTTCGCCATCTTAAACTGTTACAGCAGGAAATTAAAGGCTACATTCCTACCTATTCCCTTTAGCAGCCATTTAGGTTGTCTACAAACTCATTTAACCATTTTTTGAACTTGCCTCCACAACCTCTTGCGGCAGACAGCACCAGAGTTTAACTGCCCACTGTCTAAAGAAGTACTTCAAGCTGTTTTAATTTGATCTCTTTCTAGTGTCAGAAAGTGCCTCTTGTTCTACCACTGCAAGCTTTGCTGAAGAACTGCTTGTTATCATCTCATCCACAAGCTTCACAACTCTGTACATCTGAATCACATCCCTCTCTCAAATAGAGAACTATCAGCCTTTTGTCACCAAGAAAGTATCTGAACATAACACACACAGAGTTTGGGAAGCCACTCTGGACAGACGCCAAGCCTCAAAGCTTTACTGCTTCACGTACATTACAAATACTTGAAGACATTGCGTAACAACTGATTTAAAGACCACAGAAAATTCTATCAGTCTGTGGTTATCTTTTCACTTATCTTTTTGGTCATATTATCCTAGAGCTCTCGACATTATAATTAAAATAAAAAGTACAAGGACAGAAATCTACACCTCATGAGGAATTGAGGAATTTGGAGATAGAAGGCAGACAGCACATGTCTGCTGCTGAACATCTAGCAGGAGCTCAAATGAAAATGCAGAGCCGTACAGGTGCGTTGGGTTCTAACTGGATCCACCACGACAGTCAGTCTCAGGCACCAGGTTTAGGCCGAGGGGTTTAGGAGTCACTTTTGCTGCTGATTTTCAACAAACAAAACCCATTTCAATTTATCACCTGTAACTTTCACTTTCAAATTGATACAATAATATAAGGAGTTTTGGTCTTTGTTCCTAAAGAATCATCTTCTCCTACACCGTCAATGTTGCTAAACACTCCTCTGGTCTTTTTCCTTGTACACTTTCTTCATCCACAAAAAAATGTAAAATGCTTTCTCCCCAAATGCACCCAGAAAACAATCTTTGCCAGTACTGCAAGAAACATTTCCATGTTGCTAACATGGCCGCAGATTAAACACATGTTAAATATGTAACATTCCTTCTTCCCTGCAATATAGTTTTTGTGATTTCCTTGTAGTCTACAGCCAAACATCTCCAAAAACTGAGTACTCACTTATGGCCTTTGCTTTGACATTGCTTATTCTTTGCACTGTCTCTCCTTTGTTCACTCTTATCTACTGAGCCCCAACAGCATACTTCCTGTGTATTACTCCCACCATAACACACCAACATCCTGGGACTCTGAGCAACTGCAGGGAGATTTTCAAGACCCCTTTCTGAGTACCTCTTAGTATCAAAGCAGCAGTACAATACAGAACAGAAAATTGCCACTATTTTACCCCTTTCCAACTTCTCTGGATTGTGCCTTAAAACTGCAGCTTTGAATACTCAAGGAGTACTCACCCTGATGCCCAGAGAAGTATGAGTGTTTCTTTAGATTGCTGGAACATAGGGAGCACATGCTGTTAGTCCCAACAGATTAAAACTGGAAAATTTACAAATTGCCTAACTTTGGTGGTATTTGTTCCATCTCTGCCCCCATAGTGTATCTCTGCCTCCTGATGCACACATGTTTCTATAGTTGGTCAAACAGTGTCATAGTTGGCAACTTTTAAAGTCACAGTTTGAGTCATGTCTGCTATTATTCCATTCTACTGTGGTTCTCTGGAACAAGTATTAAATATTAAACCCATGATCCCAGCAATAACTAAGCATAAAAGATGAAGAAAACCTTAAGGGCAGCATGCTAGCAGACTAAAAATCTTCAAGGGAAATTTTCCTTTCCTGAGTGTCTGGAACATACTATAAACACACTGGTGCTACCAAAAATATCAAGTGATTTCTGGCAAATTTATTCTAAAGCCTTATGCAACATATTTCATATCAGTCTGTTTATTCATCTTAAACTTGAAATAAAGAAATCTGATCTCTCCTGGTTTTACTCGAAGTATTCTGGCTTAGAAGAATTTCATTTGCAAGAGCTCTTCTGGAATAAAGAGGACAGAAGTTAAGCTCCTGAGGAAAGAAGATCGAGGAAAATAATTTGTGGCATTTGAGAGAGAGTCTACAAGTTCATTTCCTCCCTATTTCAGTCTTTTTTTTTTTTAAAGGCAGTGGTTTTTTTTCCATCAATCCTGGAATTTGGACAGGATACTTTATCAATTTCACCATGTGCACAATGTTTCAGATCTTTTAGATCCTTCACATGCATCCCTGTGATATTAGTGGCTTCAGAATAAGGTAACATTAACTGAAGCGTAGTCTATTTAAGGCAGCATCGAGACCTTGTGTTAGGCTAAACAATACTGAGAGTTGAAGTTTTAAAGGGCTTACGCAGTACTGCATATGTCTTCTATATTAATCCAAAGTCATTAAGACTTAGAGAAACAATAAAACAAGTATTTCATTTTGCATTGAACAGAAGCAAAACAAAACTAATTTATGATCTGCTGCTGGATCCTTTAGGCTGTGTTATTCCAAACAACGAGGAGACAGCTTATTCTCAGCAAAATCTGAGAAAGTTGTCCCCAGCATTAATGATCTCAACTTGCAGGAAACCTGAATTCTGTATGAAGTTCAAACTAAAAATCAAAGCCAGTCTCTTCCCTTTCAGCTAAAACACACTCTAGTTAAATCACCCAGTGGAACAGACAAGACATTTCACTTCTTCTATTGCACCCACAACCCCTCCAAAAAACACTTCCTGAGATTCCAGAAGGACTAATTCTTTCTTCCCCTACGAACGCATATTAGAGATGCCTGGGTTTGTCATACTGGAGCTCAAACCTACTGCCATGTACATTTCTGAAGAACAACCACACAAGAAAGTGAGATGGTGCACATCCTTCTCTCCTCACATTCAGGTCAGAGTCGGACAGCTTCAAGTATTCCCTTACTGGTTTTGGGGTGTTTGGGTTTTTTTGCTTTAGGGAAGGTGGGAGTGGAGAGCTGGGGGAAGGGCAATCCAGCCTTACTGATCCACCCCCCAGCTCAGCTTTTCAGCCCATTAGGCCAGCAGTGAGGAGTGGCTGTAAAGAGCTGCCTCCCGAGGGGCTCCATCTGGCCCGCAGCTCCATCTGGCCAGCTCGCAGGCCAAAGCTCCGAGAAGTAAAGCCAAGGTCCTGGTTCAGCTTTGACACAAGCCGATGGAGTTCAAGGCAGGCCTCTTGTGATCTGGGGGACAGGAGCGAAGAAAATTCTTCCTCTGGGTCAGCTTTAGAAGGAGAATTTGAAAGACGCCTATATATAGGCTCACTTTACACATTAATTTATTATGCTCCAGTATTGCAATGCATCTTGAAACTCTGCTTAACTGTATTATCTTTATGCAGCTCACTGAAAACAGAATTACCCACCTACTTTGAAAGTAGACTTTTTTCCTCTCACTCATTTCAGGAAGTTTGATTATGAATCAAATGAGAAAACTCATGTTTCTCATACACAAAACTAAAATAAGCATGACCATGAAGTTATGAAAGCTTCAGAAGCTGGATTTTTCTTCAATTACTAAGGACTACTGCAAATTACAGACAAATGTAATAATGAAAAAAGCTATATTGCTATTAGAAAATTAGCACACTGTATTAACACATGTAGTCATAGTACACTAAAACTGCATGCAACTGGAGACATGAGAAAGAAGAAGGGATGTTAATTTAACTGACCTTTGATTAAACTACTAATAGGACCGATGTATTTTAGCAACTCTCCTAGAATTACAAAAGAGGAAAATTACCACTACCGCAGTCAGCCAACCCACCTGTCTCTGCAAAGCAGCAAACTGCTTCCACGTACTTAAGATTATGAACCACCTCACAGTAGTGCTCCTTAAAACTAAAAACAAAACTTAATAGACCCACAAAAGCACCAAATGAGCCTTCCAAACCAGTTTAAGACCTTCTCACCTCATTTGTTCTGACTAAAATTTTCCACGTGTAACAGGTGTCAGTTTGATTATTTTAGAAAATAAATGCTCCTGGGCTAAATTTGACAGGAGTACTCACAGAACTGATTCCCAAGTACCTAGCTGTTTCAGTTTTCATCTGTATAGCTTAGCAGTTTTTCCACTTTGTTAAACCACAAATAATTGCATTTAACAATTAGTTAATGCAAGTTCACTTTCAAAACAGGCCTAACGTAAATGCCCTTCAAACAGGCCAGCCCCTCCACCCCCTTGATAAGCAGAGTTCACTCTGCACTGAAGAGTGTCTTATGTTAAGCTCGTATTGCTCCACTGCAATTAAATCAAGCTTGAGTCCCAGACTAAACTGATAGGAGACCCAGAAACTGCTCTCTCACAGTCTCTTCTCAGTCTTACTTCACACTATGGCTGTCAAACACACACAATTGTAATGAAACGTTATCTGGAACGAAGCCTTACTGTTTGTAACACAGTTTCTCCACTGGAAGCGGAGAGCGACGTTTAGGAAGGTTTTCTGCAGTAGCCAATTTCTTCTAGCCCAGAGAATATTGAACACAGGGCTGCCTGTACTCTCCATTCTATTACAAAAAAACTAATCCCATCGCATGACCTGCAGCAATTCAGTTTAACAAATCAACAATTACAAATATTTTGGCAAAGTAAGCTTAGGTATTGTTTGCCTCTCGGCACAGTTCACAACCAGTTTGTGGCTTTATGATAAAAGTCATTAAATCCAATCTGAAAAGCAGAATTTACAGCTCACTTAGCAAGTCAGGCCCATAAATGGCTGCTTTCAATTACAGGGCATTTACATGCACAATCATTAAGGCAGCGTTGAATACATTTGAAAACTCTGGAATACTTTTTGTAATAATTAAAACTTTGTGTACTGTTCTTTATATAAACAAAACTTAAGAATTCTCTTCAGTCTCAAGCAGAGCTCAGATTCATTGTTATCCAGAACCTACTACAAAGCCTGTTCTCCCAGTACTGTTGTGGGAAAGGGATTAGAGAGATGGAAACAAGTTTTCTTTTTTAAAGTTGCTCTCAGTAGCAGAGATTTTTTTGAGCTCCAATAAACTCAATTACATCAACTGGTGCTCAACACTACTGAAAGATCAAGTGGAACAGGAAGATGGAGGAGGACCCAGAAGCACCTTTCATTTGGAGAGTCACTGTGTAATTCGAACTTATTTGATTTTGGTCATGAATTTAGCTTCTGGGTGAAGGAAAAGAGATCAGTTAAGACCAATTTTTTTTAATCTAATTTTTTCAATTGTGTTCTTCTTTTTATCATCAAACAGAACCTCACGAAAGTTGACAAATTCCTCTCCAAGATTATATGACACACACCCAGCTTCTTCCATAAAGAAAATTGGATCTTCAAACACTTCTGTTCGTTTTGGTGACTGTCAGTGTAGTCCCAGTCTGACTGACCCATACCACTGCAGAAAAACAATCAATGACCAGCTCACTATTAAACATCCCAATATAGTGTTAAACATGCGCGTAGACTCGTCTTTGAGTTACGTTTAAGCCACCTTAAATGAGAGCCTCCCCTTCCTCTTTTTAAAGGCATTTGTAACACGCTATCTTTCATCATGATAGTGCTAAGCAAACGGGGGGAAGTGACTTCAAAAACCTCCCCTTCACTTACATTCGCATTCCCTTCTAATTCAGTAGAGTTTGTAAATATTAAAGTTTTAAAGCTACGCTTCAGAAGACACACACACAAATAATCTACTCGCACACCATGCAAGCTCCAACACCGCGATAAAGCACAAGAAAGTCTAAACAGCAACCTTGTTCTGCTAGGAGAAGCCTTTTGCCTTAACAAGAAGGTTGGGTTTTTTTTTTTTCCAGTCTGGAGAACAGAGCAAAAACTAATCAGTCTCTCACTACAGAGTCCAGCCCCCACAGAAATAATGTCATGAATCAGTCTGAAAGTACAGCTCTCCAGGCTAAGAGAGGAACACTTAAGAACAGACAAACCTGCTGTTATGTGCGGTCTCCTAATAAGCTGTCATTACAAACTTCTTGCTACAGATGGGATCTGACTCGTTTATAACCATGAACCATGATAACATGAGCTGTACACGCCAATATACACAGGTTGCAGCATTCACTAGCAGCATTTTCAGAAATACTTGTTTGGTAAACCCAGTAAGCAAAGCTTTTGCTTAATGCTGTCCACTTGTTTGTAGAGTATTTGAACAGAGCACCACATACGTTTGTTTGGGGTTTTTTTTTAGTCAAAAACAGTGATGGACAACCAAGAAGACATGAAACTAGGCTGCAGTCTGAATCCCAGCTGTTCAATTCAACAGCTCTCCAAGACTATCACAAGGGCTCTTCACCCACCCACTTTTTTTTCCTTCTTTTATTTCCCCCAAAGCAGAGACTAAAAGACTGTACTGTGTCACACTTTTTCTCTTCCCCTTCACTCCCCACAAAAATTACAGCTAGGAACCCTACAACGCTGCAGTAACACCAACTACTTGCATCTATCACAACACAACTTCTCCCATGTGCTTATCTAGGTAGATGAAACACTTAACAGATTATGCTTGTTTACATCTCACAATGCACAGATAGGTAGGGCATTAAAACAAACGCCACGAAGAAAACCACTAATCTCAATTCACATGTACATGTCTCATGTAAGCAGCATGTGTTTCACGTCCATGGCTCCGGACGAGGAGAGGAACAGACAAAAGGCCGAAGCAAAGCCTGCAATCCTAAACACTTCTTTACAACTTGCTCCTAACTTTCTCCACCACCCCGGGCACGAAGTTTTGCACACCTGATCTCTGCAAGACAAAAAGACCGGGCAAGAGAGGGAGGGGGAAAGGAAGAAGAAGCAGAACTTTCCCCCACCACCACCCCCCATAAACACACATAGGGAGGCATAAGCCGGCCCTTCCCGCCCTTCTCCGCCCCACGGCGGGGGCTATGCCGGCCCGTGGGCGGCGGGGGAGGAGGGGGGTGACAGCGAGCGACCCCCCCCGCCCCGCTCCCCCTCACGCGGACCCAGCGAGCGGCCGGCAGCAGCCGCCCCGCCGCAGGGAGAGGCAGACCCCCCAAGCCCCGGCCCATCGGGGCCCACCGCTGACGCCCGCCGCCCTCAGCGCCGGCCGCGTCCCACCACAACAAAGGGGGAGGAGGGCGTGGGAAGGCGCCCCCGTCCGCCGCCGGGACCAGGCCCGTTCCGTGCCCCCACCTCCAGCCGGTGCACAGCCGGCGGGGCAGCCCCTCCCGAGGAGCGGCCGCCCGGCGCCCCCCCTTCCGCGGCGCGGCCGGGCCGCCCGCCGAAACCGCCCCGAGACCAACCTCCGCCTCAGTTAGCTGCGCGGCCGCCCTCCTCCCTCAGCGCTGCCTTCCCCGGCGCGCCCGCCCTCCCCATGCTCATTGGCTCCCGGCAGGCCCCGCCCCGATGGTGGGCGGGGAAGAGACTCATTGGTTCCAGAGCCCGTCATTTGAGAAACAGCGGTGGAGGATTGGGCAACGGAACGGAGGCCCGGCCCGCGCCGCCGATTGGCGGATTGAGCCGCCAATCGAGTGCCCGCGGCGGAAAAAAAAAACAACCCTAAGGAGCGAGAAATGGAAAAAAAAAAAAAGACGAGAGGCGAAGGGAGACGGAGCCGGGTAGGCGGTGCTGCGTGCTCCGCGCTGCGGAGGCGGGGCCGCGCCGCTCATTGGCCGCGCCGGCTGTCGCTCCTGGCTCCGCGCTCCCGCTAGGGGCGGTTGATCGGTAAACGGGAAGCGGAGCGGAGGTTTGAGTGACCCGCAAGCGCGCAGCCGTACTGGCTACCGACTCCCGTAACCTTCCGCGTCCGGCGCGGGTGGGAGCTGAGAAAAAATAGTGCGCTCCTTCCCGCCAGAAATTACCTCAGAGACCGCGGCGGGCCCGGCGCGGGGACACCCGAGGGCCTCCTGCCCTCGAGCGGCCAGTAAAGCCGTAACTAAATCGAAGTTTAAATGCTCCTTGGACAAGGGAGGGTGAAACCTCTGCCCTCAGGGGGCTGGTGTGGGGCAGCAGCCATGGTGGCCCCTCAGGGGGCACGACGCCGCTCCGTCCCCGCAGCCATAGTGAGGGCAGCAGGGCCCTGCCCCCGGCCCTTCACCAGCCCCCATTTCCCTGATCTCATCCCCAAACTGATTTAAACTGCCCAAGGCTTCATCACCTGCGATGGCCGTAACAGCTCCAGGCGAGGATGGGCCCGGCGGAGCTGCTGCGATCCTGACGGTCCCCAAGGTGTGACTCTTGAGATAAAGCCACCCTTGAAGCCTGCCTGGCCTCCCTCTGCCTGCTGCTGCCTGCACCGCCTCAGGGCTGCCGGCGTCGCCGCCATAGCATGGGGGCAGCCCCCTGATGCTCAGTGGCTCTTAAGAGAGCAATTTGCCCTTCACGTTGTTGTTGGGTTTTTTTAGTGGCTGCTGTCAGTAAACTCTCCACAGCTTTAACCACCTGTGGTGTGGTAATGGTGTAATATAACCAAATTCCTGCGCCTATGTAAATGCCCAGCTAGCCACAAGTAAATTAGAGCCTGTTGCACACAAATGCGTGGCCGGAGACCCGTTGGCATGCGAAACGCATCGCTGCGTTATCCACAGAGGTCCTTGCGGTGATGGCCAGCAGGCCCCCCCAGAGCATGAGTGGGAAGCCATGAGGTGGGAGTTTAATGGGGTTTCTTTGGGTGAAAAGGTCTGTTCTTGTTTTGCTGTAAGTAAGTCTGTTGGAGATGCTCTGTTTTTCAACTTCCACTTTTTGATACTTTTCCTTATTCCCCCCTCCATATATCTCGACTGCAGGCCACTTCTCTTATACCTGAGGTCACGTCTCACCAACACAACAACTCGCTTTCCAGAGACACGCTCCTCTTCCAGACTGAAACAGTTTCTGTCCTCGGTGACGTAGGTGTTATGATGCAATGTCTTGGGCACATATCCCATCTCAACAGGCTTGGTATTCTCAGGAGCCAGGTGAGGCACCTCTCCCATCGCTTAGCCCTTCTGACAGAATGATAGATGGTGGATTCACAGAAATCTCCCTCTTGTCTCGTCTGTGCTTGGATTTTCCCAGCTTGAGGCAGACATGTAGCTTATTCAGAGCTTTTTTGTTGTTTTTTTTCCGCCAGTTCCATCAGTTTGAGATTCAAGCTGGTCATGAAATTAACACAAAAGTAAAACAGAGAAGATACCCACTGCAGACAATGCAGTGCTGCTAACAGATTACCATCATGATTTTGGAAGACAAGGAGATGTTCCAGGTATATTGTACCTGGAAACAGATGCAGGCTATTCAGCCAGCACAGCACCTGCTTTGTGGAGGTTTCACTGCTTTCAGAGAGAATTTTTTTCTGTGAACACCAAGTTAATTAATACCAGTTTTTCTACGGATTTGTGTCAGACCTTCCCTTCACTTCTCCGCTGCAATAAATCCACAGCCCCTTCTCCTCTTGTATCCCCGGGGCTGACTTCTGATATATCCAAAACTCCCTTCTATATCCCCAACCTACATTATTGGCTTGCTGTCTGCACACGGAGCAGCACATGCTATGGCTGGTTCAGGGCTATGCGTGCACCGGCTGGCCAGCTGCCCACCATTTCTCTACAGCCAAGGAAGCCAAACAGTGCTGATAAAGGGCTGAGCTTTCTCCACCTTTCTCCCGGGCAGAGCACTACCAAGGTTTTTCTTTTCTAATGCAGCGGCTGTTTGCCACAAAACTTGACAGACCTTGTGTTTCCCAAAGCTCTGCATTTCTGTTAGGTTTGGTTGAAACAGGTCAGAGAGTTGACAGGCTTATATCGGGGGACTCTGACAAAAAAAAAAAAAACAACATCATTAACCACTTTTTTTCAGGAAAGCAAATTGCAAGTGGCAGGAGAAATAAAGCAAATGGAAGAAGGTGGCATTGGGGCCGCAAATCACCAAGACCAGAAGTTACCTGAGAAGCATGGTTGCTGTGGAGAAACCAGGCAAGATATGCATCTGCAACTTGAACACTGCTCTAGAAAGGGCTCCCAGCCACACACCTGCAACTGTAGAAATAGTATTTGATTTGCTAAAAACAAACAGCAAAACTTTGACCCCTGGTACCAAAGCTGGATATTGCTGGGTCCTATTAACTAACTCAGTGTAACTCAGCACATTTTGGACATTAGCGGTTAGGTGCGGATGGTTGACAGCCCCATCTGGATTTGAACCTGCAGTGGAAGAGCATCAGCGTCTCTCACGAGGTATGCTAACGTGTGTCAGAGGGATCAACATCCTCACAAACGGCGTTCTTGTACAGAGAGACAGAAACAGCACAGTGGTATTTCAGAGTCACCTGTCTGCTAGAAAGAACAAGGGAAATAATCTCCGATCTAAAGAAAACATGATGAAACACTAGCTGGCTGCACTATGCTACAGAGGATATGTGTTGCCTTCCCAAAGGCTGTGACCAAATCCCCCAAGAGGTAAAAGAAATACACCACCAATATCAGATTAACTTCAAAGACACCTAGGATCTCTAAATGACCCGACACTATCAGATATCACTGCGTGAAGGTGGAGAGGAATGTGAAGTGCAATGCCAGGAAGGCAGGGCTTGGAGCCAGAGCAGATAGTTTTTGCGTTGAGGTCATCATTACCAATATGTCAAAATGATCTGTTAAACTGAGGGGGAAAAAAAAAAAGAAGAGCTTTGAACAGTGATGTGATACAAAGAAGATCAGCCAACATGTTCAAGACAGGAAATAAGGTATGACAAAAATGACCATAAATCCATGGAGATCCACTGTTAAATGCTCCCGGATTTCTTAGCTCATTCTATTGAAGCACTAGCACATACTTCAATAAGTGCTTTGTCTGTTACATCAGCGACTGCAGTGCTGCTTTTCTGCTTACTGTAAATGCCATTTCAGCATGTTATTTTCTCTCTAAATTTACATGAAGGTAGCTTTCATCTTCCACAGATCTGCAAAGGATTATGAAAAGAGAGAATGGCGCATGGAGGAGCTGGGTCTGGAAGCTGTGAAAGGGATAGATTTCCTTTCGTGCCACATTACTTCATGGCCAAACGGCACGAAAGCAGCCTTTCGATGTCACTGCAGGGCGAACAGTGCAGCACCTGCAAAAACTTCCTCTGGGTAGGTAACAGCATGAAACAACTCCTCTAGGATTGGGATTGCGTCTCCCTCAGCCTCAGAGGGTTAAATACGGGCTTAAACCACTTCTCCTTATATCACATGGAGTTTGTAAGCTGCTTCACACTGTATCACTTCTTGTGGCAGCACGAAGAGGGTGAAAGAGGACACCACACCATGCTTTTCCCATCAGATAATGAGGAGCACATTGGTTCATTTTCAAGACGATTGACTGCTGGCGTACTGTCCAAACAGGGATGACATTAAAGTGACCAGAGAAGAGCTTTAACATCATAACTGAAAAGGAAGCCATCGCACAAGGCATAAAAAACTCCCAAATTAAGAGGAACTTCTACTCAGTCATACTGGCATATAGTGGATTAAATACGTGCAAAGGGTCAAGTACTCCTCAATCTTTAAAAAACGCTGCGATTTAAGGCTAGGAAGAACAGCAAAATACATAAAAAGGCATTTCATATTTCTGCTCTTCTGTTTATCTTTTCAATAATGAAATTTCTCTGAAATGTTGAAACTCAAATCTGTTCAGTCTTCTGAAATGCAGAAGTGTGTCTCCAATATTACATAAATTGCTGTCGTTTCAGACGGGGCTGTTAGGAGATTTCAAAGCAAAGTGAAAAAAAAAGGAAACAGTCCCACAGTGGAAAAAAAAATTGACAGCCCTTGATGTAAGCCTGCCTTATCTGTCCTATACGTAAGTGGACTTAAGAAATAATTAGTATTCAAAATAATGTGCTTAAAAGCAAAGATACGCCTTTCTGACCCATCATGGTACAAACTGGTTGGTGTTTGCATTATGAAGTATGTTACATTTATCAGATGGAATGGAGTGAGACAGTAATCCTTAGAAGTGACATCTCCTGTAAGAAATTCAAAGCACAATGAGAAGATCTATATATCTGCTCACATTCCTCATTTACACTGTATAATTCTGATGAGTAAATGATTTAACTACATTAACTTATCTTAATTCATAGTGTCTATTTGCACATAAACCCAGTTGCCCTGAGTAACCAAAAGCAAAGTGAGTTGAGAGAGACAACTTTGGCATAGGCAGACAAACACTTGAGTTTTGAATCCTTTTGCTGCGTTAACTTGCTTGACTTTGAGCTGAAACAGATCGGGGGCTTTCATGCGATCCGGCATAAGATCTTGCTACAGGAAAATCCCAAAGGTCCAGATCCATCTAGGGAGCTTCATAGCTCAGATGCAATCACGGATGTTATGCATAAGCTTGGTGAACTCAATTTCATACTGGTCTCCTGGCTTCAAAGCCTCTGTTTTATGCCTGACTTTAGGTGTGGTCAGCCACCGCCAAGGAACGGTAATGTCTTAACACTGCTTGAACTCAAAACACTTTTTAATTATGCTTGGCTGGCAGCGGAGGTTGCAGTCAAGCAGGCTGCCGAGCCGCTGAGATGGTTTTGCAGGACCTCCCTCAGGTCCAGCACCACTTCGCTGCTCCCTCCCGGGATGAGGAGGGGCAGGGTCTCCCCACCTGAGCTTGGTTTGGACATACCCCCTTTCCACTCACTGCTAGCTAGGGGAGGTCCACTCTCAGTCGTCAATAGTCACTGGAATTGTCTTTTCTTTCCTCAGTTTTCCTGATTTTTATACATTGGAAACATTTTGTGTTGTCAACGTTTCTGTTTTTTCTCAGGTTACCCCTCTGTCCTTTCTTATTATTCCAAATACTGCACTGTTCATCTGCCTACATCCTTTATTTTGAATTAGTTGAAGTTGATGAGAAACACATTTATGCTAACCCCAAATAAGCCATCATTAAAGTGAAACAGCCTTGTTTACAAAGAGATTTACACAAGTTTATCTTTATTGACTTAAATAAACAAGTGTAATTTGTGAGTAGACCTGGGGGACAATAGCTTTGTTTCTGAATTAATGGTAGGCCTTGGTCCAGCAAGGGTTTGTGTAAATGTTTAAATCTATGCAGTGAATAAGCCAGCTGAAGGCAGTGGGATCAGTCATAAGAACAAAATTCAGCAGAAACACAAACGTTGGTGTGATTAATTTTTCTATCATCCTTATTTCCTTTTTTTGTTTGCTTTTTCCAGCAAGCCAAAATTAATTCATTACAGTGAAATCTGCAAAATAAAAAAAAATAGTTTGTGCCACGCTAGGAAGGATCAAAATAAACCAATTTATGCTGTGATCAGTTATTGCAATACAGTCTGTTTCTGTTTTACACTGTGTAAGATGCACTATGCTAATTAAGCATATGTTTGTATAGATTAGTCTCAATGAGATTTACCCCAGTTTTCTACACCATCTGTGCAAGATTGGTAGCCGAGTTGGAAGTGGTCTCTGTATATATTGTCTATATTAGTTAATGAAGTGTTTAGGATCCTCTGAGGAAAAAGTTTTCTTTATGTTATTATTGGTCTTACAAAGCTTTAGTTACAGGTTTTGAACATTTTCTCTATGCTTTCAAAAACTAGTGATTTCTGACAATATGATTTTAAAAGTTATTGTTATTCTGATGGACAGATCAGGCAAGAGTTCAAAGAACCTGAAAAATCCTTTCTTGCTTAGTTTTATTTAGAGCTATAAAACATATATTACTGTTATGCAGGTGAAGCTATCACCAAATAAAAATGTTGCCATAATAAAAAATTAGGCCTTAAAAATATACCGGGACTTCATCATTACAAAACTGTCATGTTGTTTATTTCATCTCTTGGCATTTATCATGATGAATAACTGATGCAAAAAAAAAAAAAATCTCTGTCCTTCTAACAACACTTGAAGCCAACTGATAGCTTTTTCTGTCATCCACAGGGAAGTCTGTGTTAGAGCCTCCATCCGTGGCACTCTGCATTACCAGGGAGGCAGGCTGATTTCATCGACTGGGGCGACAGAAGGAGCTCTTTGCTCTGGATGGCCGTGGAGTGACACTGTGACAGCCGTCCTATTTACAGAAGATGTTGAGGAGAACGCAAGGAGTCATCCCTGCCTCTACCATTTGGTGTAAGAGTCAGCTGTTTTTGTCCTCCCCCAGCTTGGGGTCAAGTTGCTTCAAGAAGCTGGTACTGAGCACATGTTCTCTCTCAGCACAGCAAAATCTACTCTCTGCAAAAGTCAGTTTTGCCCTCTTGTACTTAGGAAGTGCCTCTCTGGCAATACAGACCAGCTCCTCACCAACATGTAGGAGGATATTGTCCTGATACCATGTGCTGGCTGCAGGATTTAAGGCACTGAAAGGTTAAAAATCAACATTTTACCAGAGTCTTCAAATTTATGACTAAGGTAGACTATTACAACCATCTACTCCATGTTATTCTTTTCAAAAGCCAAATAATTTTCCTGACAGAATCCTTTTTTGAGCCCGCAACCTTTGCAGCTCTGAGCTATTGCATATCAGCCATGAAAAAGGCAGCTCGACTCCCATTACAAACCTGTGGTGGGAGGGATCCACCAACTGCCTGGTAAGTTGGTGTGGTGAAAACTAGCACCTCTTATCTGTAAGCGATCTTTGGCTTCAACTTCATGCCATTAGATCTCACTATACCTTTTTGTTGGTTTTGTTTGGCTAGACCGATGTTGTTACATAGAGATCTTTATTGCATATAAGTATTTGGTGACTGGGAGTGAGTTGCACCTCAGTGTTTTTCTAAAACAAATGAACTAAACTGAGTTTCTTTGGTCTTTCACTACAAGGAGGGATTCCAAACTTGTGCGCTGATCCCAAGTCGTCTTCACCTCTACAACTTCCTGTGTGAATTACGGACACTGAAACCATGAACAGTCCTTAATACATTTACAGTGTTATAACACTTCTCTGCCTTTATTCAGGTGTCTTCTGCTTATGAATTCAAAGGCCCCATTTCTTCTTCTATGTAAAACCGGGAATCTGTGCTCACAGTGCTTTCAACAGTGACCTGTAAATCCTTTTTAAAAGTCACTGCTTTCCAAAATGCAGTCCCCGCTCTTAAAGTTGAGATGTGCAGCCTTGATTCCTTGAGACAGCTGTCTTAAAAACACCAATCTGAGTGACTACATTTACTGCACTGTGCAGATCGCTCTAGAAAAGTAATTTGTCAATATTTATGAAACATGGCAGTAGGAAAAGACTGCCAGCTTACAGCCACAGTCAAGGAGAGCTCCTAATTTTTCAGACCTTACCATTTACAGATGAAGAAAGGTCAGACAATAATGAGATCTTAAGTGCTTTAGAGTAGTATTGCTAGTGAAAATGGAAATAGGGAGGTATGTCTTCCAATAGATGCGACCAAACCAAATCTGAAGCTGCAGTCTAGCAGAGTTAGCTGCTTCGTGCAAGTTTGACACAACTGCAAGCAAACATATTACAGATCATATAGTTTTAAGCACCAGAGATGAGGAAGGCGCAAAAGGCTGCAAAAGTCAGATTCGGAACTTAATAGCCTGTTGATACAGGAAGGAACAGGGCAAGAAAGAGCTACAAAAGATGAAAGCCTTAGAAAACATGGAAGATGCATGCCATGCACAAATAAATAGAAACAGCAACGGAGATAGAAGCAGTGGACTGCAAAGAGCAAGAAACAAAGGGAAGAGGCTAACGTCCAACAATAGTGTTGTATGTGTTCATTCCAAGATAAATCGCTTTCCAAGTCTATGCAAACACTAATCTGCAGCAAACAAAACCTACAGCAACTGAAGACAAACAGTAACATCCTTCAGAAGCAGTGTCTTGTTCCCCACCCACTGGGTTGAAGATTAAAGCAAAAAAAAGGAGTTTGTACCTCAAGCACTGGCAAGACGTGATATTAGAGATGTTCCAAGGACGTTGTGTCTTCCTTTGCAGAATGAATGAAAGTATCTTGCACAAACTTTAAAGCTAAATCTGATGGTAAAGATTTAAAGCAAGTTTTGGCAGTTATTTTTGGAGTCACAGGACCCATTGTGTGTAGCTTTGACCTTAACTGTGTTGAGTGTAACCATAGGCTTCCCCTTAGCTAAGACAGGTGATAGATGTTTGTGCTTTTGCAGGACAAAGACTGATAATTTTGTCCCTGTGAAGCCCCAGGCAGTTCTGATGGGTGAGTTTATCACAATGCAAAGCCTTGAAGGACCTTGAATTGGGTGCAATTATTACTGTTAAATTTTGTGGGTGAAGCTCAGCTTGCCTCTGGCCCACCAGTGAAAAGAAAGCCCTGTTGAAGTTAAAGGAAACAGAAGAATCATCTGGAAAGCCCTTTCCAGGATGTGTCTATAATTTAATCAGAGTTGAAAACCTCTTGATTGAACTCAGTAGCTCAGGGATTGCTGTAACCAGAGCAACATGGAGTTCAGGGCTGGCTGCTTACCCACGACCTGGGTGGATTTTGCAATGCACCAGACTTGGTGTTACAGGTGACTACAATGTCTGGGGAGGAAGAGAGTCAGGGAATGTCAGTCTGAACTCTGTCCACCCTTAAGAAACACAGCAGAAACATGCCTCAAGCGGGCTTTGAGTCCAGGTGTCACTCTGCCCAAGAAAAGCGCCCAGGACAAATCCTAATGATTCTGCTGATGGGCACCAGCAGCCACGATGCTCCACATATGAATAGTCCTCTCCTGGAAATGCTTGGAGAGCACACACTTGTGTGTGCTGGGTGTGCTTGGGCTTCTTTCTGATTATCTGTTCCTGGTTGCTATCTTCTCATCCTTCAGCTGATGTTCCTGTTAATTCTCCTGTAGTTGATCCAGAGGAAAAACTTATGTAGCATCTCACCTACCACGTGTCAGTGCCAGACAGCCGATTGTCAGCCTGCCCGTGAAACTGTCTAGACACAGTGATGTGCTGTCAAATGCACAAAGTTAACAAAATGATAGGGGAGAATATTTTCCCTGTGAATCCTCTTTCAATCATCGTCTCGGAGGTTATTTGTGTCAGTGGCAGGTACAACATTTTCAGATGAAGACATGACTTGATTAATCAACTCTGCCTCTTTAAGATGTTCTAGAGTTTTTTCCAAAGTCCATCCCTGCCATCAGCTCAGGCTTACATAAATTCCCCAGGCACATGCAATGCGGCAGTTACAGGTAGTTTGCACTTATTTAACAGGTAATGTCAGTAGATAATGGTCTCCTGCTGCTAGATAAAGCCAGAAGAAAAGCCATGACATTTTACACTTGGCATACATTTGAAAAATGAAGGCTAGTGGCTTGGAAAAAAACATCTATTTTGAAACAGATCATCAGTTTCTCTTCTTAGGTTGCTTCTCAGCAAAAGGGTGAGGAGCGGGAGAGGAGCAAGAGAATCATCCCAGCACCATTTACAATTCCAGACAGATAAGTTTGTCACCATGAAGGGATCCTGCCATTCCCCTCTCCCGACTTTTTGCCCTTTTTTGAGCACGATGACTTAACAGCAGCTGATATGACTCAAATCTGTGACATGGCCCGATTACAGTCTCAGCTGGAAACGTTGGCAAGGCCGTCAGGTCACTCATAAAAGGCATTACCTGAAAGATCTCTGTGCTCTGAGCCAGGAGATCTGAGCCATGCATCACATGGCCACTGTCTGGGGCAAGAACAAAGCCTAGAGAAGGGAGATCAGAGAAACGGGGCCAACCTCTCTGGCCGTCCCATTGTGCTTACAGTCCCAGAAAAGAATATTTGGAACATGTTTGTTCTCTAGGATATACACAAGAAAAGGTAGTTGTAGTGTCTTTTCGGGGATGCTTTGAGGCTACCTCCAACACCAGCCCCTCATCCCTGCAGACAGAGGGTTAGATGCACTTCACCAAATGTTAGAAGTTAGATGTCAAAGTCTGTTAGTCACCCTAAATTTTCTGCAGTCATCAGGAAAAGAGGCCTTTCCTGATAGCCTAAAATAGGCCAGAGGAAAAGACAGTTCATCTGGCCTATTTTAGAGCTTGTTTTAGGGTGGGATGAATAAACCCCCAGAATTTCTATTATTCTGCATTGACTATAAAGGGAGCCTCTGAGTTTTTAGATACCTTGGGATGCTTCAGATCTGCAGGCCCGGCCCAGACACCCAGCAGAGCATGTGGGGTTCTAAACCTGTGGGGTCTGAACCTGGTCTAAACCTGACCATATCAGTATCGTTTTCTCTTTCAGACAGCATCGTGAGCACATCTGGAATAGCAGCGTGGTGCAGTGCATGGCGTACGTACCATGCCAACTGGCCACAGCCAGAGACGCCAACTGGTATGGAATGAGCAACGCCCAGAGTACTAGACTTTCGGCTTTCAAAACAGGGCGGGCACATGAAAAATGTTGTTGCAAATGGTCCCTGGCCTGACCTAAATCCTAAACCATGCCCAAGACTTGTCTGGAAGAGTGCAATTGGCCCAGGGCCAAGCCTTTGCCAGCAACTGTGGCAACCAGAGAGCATGGACAAGGGAGCTGTGTGTGTTGGGCTTTCCCTAGGACTTCCCAGCTACATGGTCCTGGGATCAGACTGAGCCTCCCCCAGGCTTTGGCATCATGTCCTGCTGCCGAGCAGACCCAACATCGTTCTTAGAGCAACTTGGAACTATCCTTCAGCAGGGTAATGCATACCAGGCAACAGGCTGGGGCACAGATTTTTATTTTTAATTTTCTGTGTTACAAATTGGGTAAAAAAACGTTGCTGTTCTAAACACCCTCGGCACAGTCACAAGGTCAAACCTCAGTTCTCCAAAGGCAGACAGGTACATCGGCATGGTAGACTGTAGAATTAAAATACAAATCTGTTGACTACCAGGATGTCCATCTGACACGTAAATCTCTGGTGCAACACCATAGTGCCCAGCTGAGGTGGGAAAACTGTATGGCATGCTCAGGAGAGGGTTTGGTCCAGGAGTTCTGGAATTCCCTTCCCTGCTGCTTTTGTACAACATTGCTACTTCCCAGTTGTTGCCTTTGCCTCCTGCTCTTCATCCTACAAGTTCCAGCTTTTTAAAATATTGTACAGTAATATTACAGCGTGTTCAGGAAAAGAGAAGACTAAGAAACACTGGCTAAATTTTTTCACCCTATGATATTTTACTTGTTTATATTTAGGCAGCTTAATATCTAGATGCCAGGTACTATGCACAGGGGTCCTGCTTTCAGGATTTCAGTTTTGCTTCAGCTTATATCCAAGGTAAAGCCTATTTTGCTGCCCTTTCTGCCAGCGGACAGCGAGCTGTATCTACTAGCTTTGTCACTGACAGCAGCTCCATCCTGCACGAGATGGAGGATCTGGTGTGCGGTTGCAGCTTGTGTATACCCCCCGTCAACAAAGAGCCAGTAATTGTTAAATAAATTATATGCTTTAGTGTCCGCATGTTAATAACTCTAATCCTACCTCCAACTACCAGGTTTAGAAATGTGATTAGGGAGGATTATACCTCACCTAATGCCTAATCGCTTGTCTGTTCTTAGCTGGCCTTTTATTTCCACACATGCAGCATAAGGGATCTAACCAAATATCTCTCGCACATGGAAAATTCCAAGTGAGTTAAAAATCAGTTGAGTGAGAGCAGGTAACAGCTAGAAACCAGACGTGACTGAGCATTGAAACATTAACCAGTGTGGTTATGACTCTGGGCAGCACCCAACCACTCCCTTTGCACCCCAACCATTTAAATAGCTGAAAACCCAAAAGGGTTAGAGTTAGATCTCTACTGGACATTTTTTTTTCCCCCCAGATGAAATGTGGTAGTTTTTTTCCGTACAATTCTTGATTTTATTTTACTTTGCATAGGAAAATATGGATGCCTTTTCCAGCAACACTAATGGGCAGGTTAGTAAGTGCCACAGTTCAAGAGCTGCTTAAACACTGTCCCCCACAGCTGGTCTCTGAGCGCAAGACTTCATTAACTCCTTGCTCCCTGTCTTGATGTGAGATTCGTTTGCTAGGATGTGGCAATGAACATGAAGTGACATCCTGCTATCCCAAAGTAGTCCACGGATTGAACATCAGCAAGCAGAATCAAGAGACATGATGCTTTTCCCCTGACTGTGGAAACTGAAATCACCAGCTACTCCATGTTCTCTAGTGCTCACACAGAGATAATTCACTTCTTCCCCTAATGATGAGGACAGACAGACAGCACCTTGTAGAGTTCCCCAAGTACCTATATCACCAAGGGAAATGGGTTTATGTGAGAACTGGTAGGAACAGGGTCTAAAAATCCTCTTTGAAAAAATGAAGGGCCAAGTCCTACCCTACTTAAGTTGGCATAACTTTGCTGACACCGACAGGGCCAATCTAGTTGACCAGCTGAGGTTTAGCTCCTATTTCTTGGAGCACCAGGTCCACCTGCTCCCTTCTTCCTTTGCCACATCCACACACCCAGCAACAGCTCTCAGCCAGGCAAGACCAAGCAACAAGGCACGAAGGTCAGATTTAATTTCTGGTAGCAGCAATCCAAACAAGAAAGTTTGTCAAGTCTGTGTATAAGTTTGTTAAGATTAGAAAACAAAACAAACAACAACCACTGACCTCTTTTTCAAGTGGTTTCATGTGGTTGGAATCTTTTGTTTCAATATAATTAATTATCATTGGCTTTGAAGTTTGTAATTACAGCACCCTGCTGAGGTATGAAGTGTTGGGAGCTTTGGGGAAGCTGGGAGGAGTTGGTAGCATTGGGTTTTCTACAGTGTTTGCTATCAGGAAAATAGGAGACTATATTTAGAGGAGAAGAAAGGAGCAAATATTTGGCAGAGAAATGAAATTATGTCCTTAACATGAACATAGATGCAAATCAAAGCATGATAATGGAGAAATACCCAGGGATTTAGCAATTCTGGATTAGAAAGAGGATTTCAACCGTGTACTTCAAATCTCTAATCTTGAGTGAGCAAGTAATCTAAATCCACCTAATAACAGTGAATGAAGTTATAGCTTAGCTAAGTAATTACTCCCATTTTTCCTTTGTATCATTCAGAATAGGTTTATCTTTCATTAACTTTCACTGGAGCATTACTTTGAATTGCAGTGATTTTAACTATTGAATTTTAAATATCTGTTCTCTTGGTTGACCAAAAGCAAACTTGGTCTCTATTTTTAGTTTTCAGTATTGAAAAACCCCATTGTACAGCCTGGTGCTAATGTAACCCCAACAGCTTCCACACCAGACCTGGGTTTGTGAATCTAGCATCTTGGCTACTTTGGAGAGTTCCAGGTATGCACTAAGTATTGAAACATCTGGCTCAGGCAGACACAGATGGGTTGTGGTAGGGGCTGTAGCCAGCCACCTTTCCGATGGACACCCCAAAGTCTCTTCTAACACTTAGTCCAGAGATGCTGTTAAAGCAGTTCTAGTGAGGCAGCACATGGGAAATCCAGCTGAGGACTTATGCAACACAGTAAAAGCTAGGAGATGCTATGCTAGTGGTTAAGCATGAAACCAAGCTTGCTTATGCTTGGGTCTAAACTTAGTATAAGTTCTGGAGTCATCAGGAGGAGAGGAATCAGGGCATATCTTAAGATGGACCCAAGGTTCATATGACTTGCCTAGAACTGGACCATTTTTTTGGCCCTGAGTCCATGTTGTGCAAAGTGGCTGGACCAAAATTATGCACTTGGCTGTGAATGAATATGAAGTTCCTGTTGCCATACAACATAATTGTAACTCCCAGTTTTTACTCAGTGCCTGCAATAACTTCAGGGTTTTGTTGCAGCCCACCAGACAAGCTGTCACACAGCATGATGGGGCCACCTTGCTGGCCATTGGTGGCAGGGGCTGCAGCTCTGCCCCTCGCACAGTGAAGTCCTACGGCACAGATAGGCTCAGCCCTTGCCCTCTCCCTTACGCAAGCCTCAAGAGCCTCAGATGGATGTGAGCAAGTGGAAGCCTTCATGGACCTATTCCATGGCTAAGCAAGCAGAGAGAGGCAGTGGTGGTGGAGAAACAGGTCTAAGCTTTGCTAAGGAGCACATGAGCCTGAGTCAGTGTGTACCAGAAAGGAGTAAATGTAATTATTTACCTTGTAAGTGATTTCAGGCTTGGGGAAGAAAAACAAAATCATAACCCCAAGGAGTGGTGACCCAAGAGGTGTGCATGTGGTGTGATGCCTCCTATGGCCAGCACCTGCTGTGGAATGTCCCCCGTACACCAAAATCTAACCTCATGGTAAGCTGGCACGCTCATCCTCCTGCTAGCCTGAAGCCTCTGCGTAAACCACAGTCTGCTGAGACAACGCAAACCGAGATTTTTACCCTTTTGCCTGCCATGATCCATGCCTTCCCATGCTCTCCAACCTGATCTCTCCCCAGCTGTGGGCAGGGTGCAGACCTTGCTGCCCAGCTCCAGACTAGCGTGGAGCCTACAGGAGTACGGTTATGTCAAACATTGCCCAGACCTTCCTCCAGTTTCCACATCTCCCAGCTGGCTCAAAATGTTGTGCCCTATTGTTTTCTAACCAACGTAACCCAGAACCCAACATAACCCGTTTTCTAACCCAACATAACTCACAGAAGATGAGTTTCAGGGCCAAGTCCAAGAAGACAAGAGAAGCTGAGGGCTAACACACTTCAGCAGCTGATGAATTACCTCTCCCGTCCCAGAAGTTTCCAGCACAAGCTAGAGACTATCTCACCATCTGTCTGACAACTCTCAACACTGAGCAAGGGAAAATGCTGCTTACTGTTTGGTCACTTCTGCCAGTGAAAATTACTCACCCAGCAGCCTCCATCTCTGGCTGGCTGGTTGCGACTGATCCACAGGTGGGTTTTTAGTTATCAGGCTTCTTTTTTCCCTCCTGTCTGCCTCTGTGACAGCTGAAAATTCAACTGCTGGATGAATGCAGACCTGCAAATTGCAGGCAGGGCAGGCAAAGAGGGAGAACAGGCTTGTGCCTTCCTTGCTCCTCCAAGGAAGGAAAGCAAGACCTGCAAGCTTGTACTTTAAAAAAAATAATAATAAAAATTAGAAAACAGTGAGATCCTTTTTTCCCCACCATTATTTGTATTTTGCCTCAGCTGTATCTTAGATGTGAAGGTGGGTATTAGAAGCAGGGACCTTTGAGGTCTTCAGGACATAGTTCAGGCTTGACCAAAGCAAGGGCAACATGCACAGACAGACACAGGACCTGAGAGTTGCTGAGCTGGCATGACAGGGGCCACACTTAGGACAGCTAGGGCAGCTCTTGATGAATCACTGCCAAATCAGACAGCTGAATCCCATTTTAGGTGTCGACATCCAAAATCTAAGTCCTGAATATCCATTTTCAGCCACTGTTGATGTTTGTCATCGTCTGTTGGACTCCAGCGAACCACCCAAGTCTCTGCAGTGGCATCATTTCCCCACCCCGCCACGTTCAGCACATGGTATTTATCAAGCCTGAGTTTCCTCTGCCATCCTGTGGCCTGCTCACTCTACACCGTGAGCCCTCTGCTGCTTTTTTGCATTCAGCTGCTCTGAAAAATATATATTCCCTGCAAATGCCTGTCCACCCATTTTTCATGCTCTGAAGGGACTTCTGCCTATGTTGAATGGTACAGGGTCTAACTGAGATCTGCCGGTGACCTCCCTTCACAGGATGACCACCCTGCAACTGGGATTTTTTTAGAGCAACATTAGATTCTGTGGAGGCAGGGTTAAGCCACAGAGGTATCCTCCCCCTCCAAGTCCCTCTTTTTAACCTCAGTTTGATACCAGACTCCTCTCCCCTGCAGAGGTGGCAACACCAGCGTCACACATAAAGGGTCCAGCTAGCATTGCTCTGTCAGGGCCTCTCCAAGGCAGAAGGATTTATAGACCTGTTTCTCAGTTGATTACAATAAATGGTTATTTTTTTCTCCCAAGACATAATAGTTTCCACTGAGAATGCCAGTGTCCCCCACAACTGTCCTTTCTTTGATTAAAAGAGAGCTATGAAAGGACATTGCTCTTCAGTCTAACCATGTGTTTTACCTTCTCACTAATCAAAACCATCCCTGTTTTTCCTCTCAGAAGCTGGCACAGGCTCCCATCCCAGCTTGTCTTTGAAGTTACAGTTTCTGACTTTCACTGCCTTTCCCTCCCACCCGCCTCGTTTTGAAGTAAGAGATCATCCAAGGGACACCAATGCATGCACACTCAAGAGCCCTCCAGCTCTGCTTCAGAGAACAGGCAGGGCTGATAAACCAATATTCGCCCTCCGTCTCCAAGGCAAAGGCTTACAAAACCCTCCAATTCCCAGCCTGGGAAACAGGGCATGTGCCATCTGCACAGCGGCGCGGGCTCTCAGTGGGGTGGGCAGGTAGTGGTGCCCACCCCAGGGGCAGAATAGGTCTCAACAACCAATCTGTCCTCTTCGAAAAATAGATATTGCAGATATCAGGGATTTCCTGGAACACAAATCCTAATATTCATCAGGAGCCTACAGCCTGGGGGAAAGTCACTTTGGGAAAGAAACTGCCACTTGCTAGTAATGTTTGGGAGGTTTTTAGTCCATGTTGTTCAGGGTGTCTTTCTAAAATCATCTCTTCCAGCTTAACTAGAAGTTATGGGTTTGACACATAACCCCTATCTTAGCAGATGGGAAATTAGCCATCAAAGCTGTTTGTCAAAGCGCTCTCTGTAGTCAGTTGTATGCTTTATTCTGCCTTAGACAATTATCATAAGACAGGATGAGTTATTCCTTGGATATGCGTCTGGCCACTGCATGCAAAAGTAGCCTGGATGCCAAATCTATAGGTAGCCCAAGCTACCCTACATGGGGAAAGTCTACGTTTTGTGTTACAGAAGAGTTGAGCAGATGATCACAGTGATGGGGAAAGTCATAAAACATCAGTCACACAGAAGGGTTAAGGCTCAATCTCACTCCCTGGACATGGAAGGAAGCAAAAGCCGTCCTTCAAATTTCAAGGTTCTGGTGAATTTACGACATAAATTATTCATTGCCCTAAACAAAGACATTCCCTTATCTACCTCATCTCTACTTTTCTGAGTAATAAATATGGCTGCAATTCATTCTGGTGCAGAAGAGCCAATAAAATGAATTATATCCCATAAACCTTTCCTTCTGCATCCTATTTTAAGGGCAGTAACAAAAACACATTGCCGGAAGCTTGTTGCAGACACACCACAATGAATTATGAAGACACTGGAGGACGACTTGCACATGCAGATCCTCTTAGGCTTTGGTCGTGCACCAGCAGAGACAATTGCAGCTCTGTCCTGTTGCCTTGACTGCACTCAAGGCTTGCATGGCTGGATTTTGTCTCTCACATTGGCAGGACTGGTGCTTACATGTTCACAGTGCTGCAGGGATGCAGGGACTCTGCTTCTCTCCATGCCCACATGTGCAAGGCAAAACTGCCTAGCTATATCCCTTAATTTACAGGAGCTGAGCTCACAAATGCAAGCTGCCCCAGCTGCATGGCTCCCATGGCAGCCCTTGGGCATGCCACCCCGAGCAAGCACTCTGTACTCCTTCAGAGGCGTCCTGAGCTGAAGCAGAGGGCAGGGTTGACGTTGAACAAAAGGACTTTTACTAAGGACTGTTCAGTTTGCCGTAGCACTACCTGAAAGAAGGGTTAGTTTTGGTGTCTACAGGATGTGGGATTCATCTCCCCTAGCTTTAAACATCTTAGTAAGGAGACCTGCGCTTGAGCAAGAGACTCTGGGTTCCCCTTGGGGTCAGTGGAGAACCACAGGCACTTTGGGGCACGATACATTTGTGACATCTAAAAGAAGATAAGAGTAACCATGCTCTAAAAGCACCTGTTTAATCTGCAATGACTACCTGGGGATGCCACAGCAATGAGCTCAGATGGTCCAGCCCCATTGTCAATCCAACCCAACACCACACAGCCAGATCATGGAGTCCTTGTTTGCCGTAGGTTGTGGAGACCTTATTGCAGTCTTCCAGTACTTAAAGGGGCCCTACAGGAAAGATGGGGAAGGACTTTTTATCAAGGAGTGTAGCAACAGGACAAGGGGTAACAGTTTTAAACTGAAAGAAGGGAGATTTAGATTAGATATTAGGAAGAAATTCTTTACTGTGAGGGTGGTGAGACACTGGCAAGGTTGCCCAGGGAAGTTGTGGATGCCCCATCCCTGGAAGTGTTCAAGGCCAGGTTGGATGGGCAACCTGGTCTTGTAGAAGGTGTCCCTGCCCATGGCAGGGGGGTTGGAACTAGATGATCTTTAAGGTCCCTTCCAACTCAAACCATTCTATGATTCTATGGCTTCATGTAGCGGCACACAATGGCATCGCTGGGATTTTAAACGTCTCCTGGGAGTTAATCTTGAAGCAGGCTGAGGTTTGTCCCTTGGATGCCACAGCAACAGGAGCAAGGGCAGATATTGGAATAAAAATGCTGAATAGTTGATGGTGGCTTTAAATACTGAAAAGTCTTTGGTCAGGGTACGGGTGTGGGGCACCTAAACTGGTTGCATTCTGGATAGTATCAACCATGTTACCCATGACAGCTGTGTACTTGCTCTTTCTGCATCTGGTAGGGAGAAAGAAACAACTCCCAACGGGGTTTCTGCTCTCCCAGAACTTGACATCTCCGAGAGATGTCCCCGTGGCTTCTCCGGGGCATCAGGAGACAAGATGGTGTACTGACTTTGGCATTAAAGTTGGGCACATACAGTGAAGCAAGCTGAATTTATGTGCTTGCCCACACTACTAGGTTAAATCCCAGCTCAAACCCCCTTCTGAGACCAAAGCACATTTCTGTTCACATAAACTCTCTGCCCAAGGAGAGACAGCCCCCCAAAACAGCTTGGCAGGGAGAACTCTGGACATCTTAGCTTATGCTTTCTAGGTGGATCTGGGACACTTAGATCATTGGCCCATCCACCAACAGAACAACCTGCAGCTGCTCCAGCCTGTGCACCATAGGGACCGGCTGGGGCCAGGGTGCAGCTGGGTTAACGCACGCGGCATAGGGGGAAGGCTGGGGCTTGCTCTCAAAACCACACTCTGCCCCGCAGTGCAGGTAGCGAGGACCTGGGACAAAGGAGATAGCTTCCTTGCCCAGCCACATCCCTGCCATCCCCTCATATGTTCTCCTTTCCAGGCTCCTGCATCCTGTTGTCCCACCAGCTCTCTGATTGCCTTTTCTTACAGCTTTTTTGTCACCTCCTTGTTTCATTTTTTGCACTTTTCATACTTTTCAATGCTTGGAGACGTTTCCCGTGTCTTGGCCGACAGTGGACCCACACATGAGAGCATCAGTACACACACACAGGTTACAGGCACAGCAAAACTCATCTCCCCTTATAGTTAAATTTCCCCATCACCGCCTGAGCAAGCTGCTCCCCAGTTGGCAACAGGGATGAGCACGTACCTGCTCACCCTGACACTGGAATTAGCTCCCTCCCTCCCTTCTCCATTCACAAATCCCACCGCATCCTTGGAGCGACTACAGCCATAGCAGGGAAGCAGCATCCCAGTCAACGTGGCCAATACCTGCTCTTAACACCGGGCTCCCTCTTCGGTGCACAGCAGAGTCTCAGATTGAGCAGTAATCCTCACCACAGCCCACAAAGATGGACAAAGTCATTACTTCCATTGTACAAATAGAGGAGCCAAGGTAGAAAGATTAGATGCTGTCCCTCGAGGAGCCCAAATCCCAGTCCTGAACTCAAAGTGGAACGAGTTTCTCTCTTAAGGCAGGGAGATAGGGCAGGTTACAGCCATGGGCTGGAAATCACAGCATGCCTGAGCTAGGCTGGTGGAAGAGGATGCAGAATAGTTTACTAAATGTAATGGAAGGTCCCCTGCTTTGTTTGAGGCCAAGACTCTGATAAATTGACAGATTTTTTTCAAGCCAAGAGTTGCTTTTCAAGCACTTTAACTAACCTTTTGCATGATGCAGGTACCCTCTGTCACCTGTATCTGGATGAACTACCAAGGATGCAGGAGAAATCATGGTCACCCCATGGTGAGGGCTGAAAGAGGTGCAGCTACCACCATCCCCTTCCCTAGGGATCTAGGATTGACTCAGCAACAGCCTAACGCCCCTTTTCAGTGCTTTGGGATGAACCTGTGGAGCTTCAGCTGGTCATGGCCCTCGTTAGCCCTTCATCTGGCACTTAACGAGCTATGGGCACACCCAGAGCCTCCTGCCTCTCTGCTGATCCATACACAGGGGGTTTCCTTCATCCACCCTGTTGCTGCCACCCAGGCAGGAGATGCTCCCAATGTGCAGAAGCACCTTCAGATTTCCAGCGGGATATTTTTCAAAGCTTGTTGGTGTCTTAAAAATGCCTTTTCATAATAAATAAATTTGGCACGTGCAACTTCCTGCCAAGCTGTGCTAGAGAAACACGTTGCAGAGGGTCAGTGGTGCCCTTCATCACCCCCTCAACATCTTCCACCTCCTTTTTTAGCCATCAGGGGCCCGTTGCTGCTGTTGGGCATGGAGCCGCTCGCCCCGTGCCTTCCCGTGTGGGCTCTCGCACCCGCCGAGCATCCTTTTCCCCAACACCCGCATCTCCGGCCCCCAAGGCCTCTCTGAACCGTCCCTGCTCCCTCGTGCTCAGACGTCCCTTTTCCCCCGCTTAAGATCCGTACGGGCCCCCCCGCCGTGGATCTGGCATACGGGGCGTTAACGCAGCAGCCGACGCGGAGCGGTGCGGGCTTCGGCGCGGCGGGCGCACACGTTTGCCGCAAGCAAGAAACCCACGTGCGTGTCGTGAGCACGTCCCGTGCTTTGGGAGTTTTGGGATCCCTGCCAGATCAGGGGCACTGGTGGCGGCAGCCGCATCCCCTCCCTGCCGCTAAGCGAGGCGTCAGGAGGGGGCTTTCCTTCCTCACCCGCACTGGGAGTCATCCCCACTTTTCGTTCTCCCTCGTTCTTGCCCGCTTGCTTCAGAGCATCACCAGTGGCACAACGGACATTTACCTCCGGCGTCGTTGCCTCTTATTTTGGGGGGATTGGCAGCCTTCCACCCTTGGGTACGGACCTTTGTGGCAGGTGCCTGCTAACGCAGAGCACGGTCCCCTGAACCAGCCACAGCCACGTGGGTCCCCGATGGCTCCTGCTGCTCTCACCAGCTCGTCTTAGCACGGTCTCCTTCCAAAACATCCTCTCTTGGTTACTTTTTTTTTCCCCTCTTGCTCCAAATTTCTTTCTCACTGGTGATTTGCGCAGTGGCCCACTGTATCAGACGGGGATGCTGGAGATGAGGAGGCACGGGGATGCTGCCTCTAGCATTACATTTAACAGACTGATGAAGCCATTGCTGAGGTTGGCCACCCCCCAGTGATGATTTGCACCCGCGCAAGGACCACGTGTTAAAGGGTGGGCTGGCAGCGCACACTCACATACCCGCGTGCTGCAAGGGAGCCATCAATGAATCCCTGTGCCCTCCCGTGCCTCAGTTTCCCCCCCCAAAGGAGAAATAATATTGTCTTCTATCTAAGATCTAGTGAGGAGGACAGCCAACTACATGTGGTATGTATATAGGTCTGCATATGTATTTATACATACATTAGGGTTGTTGAATCTGTCTT
The DNA here is from genome assembly GCF_964289735.1 of Phaethon aethereus. Classification (NCBI taxonomy): domain Eukaryota; kingdom Metazoa; phylum Chordata; class Aves; order Phaethontiformes; family Phaethontidae; genus Phaethon; species Phaethon aethereus. Next base: position 4,501,236 of record NC_138581.1, on the reverse strand, counting down.
AAAGTAGAGACATATATTATCCAGCTTGGCTCTTTCTGCTCCAGGGAAAAAGGTTCCCTGATGCTTGGAGCTACAATAACCTTTGTCATTGGCTGAGCTGATCAAACGCGAAACAGCAGGACACCGGCCAGCTGGATGAGGAGCACGTCTACGCGTGGGCTGCTGCTCTGGCAGCAGTGATTGCCCTCAGCTCCGCCGTCTCCCCACGGGAGACCATCTTCCACCTCCCGCAGAGCCCCTGCTCGCTCTTTGCTTTCCTCATCCAGCACTTGTCTTCAAATTTTGGTGTATCACAGCCCGGCTCCTTCATCCCTGCAGCAGCGCTCGGAGCAAATCACCACTCACCTCCGCTTCACATCCAAGGATGATGTCTCAGAAAGGTTGTGAACGCTGGTGGGCTGCAAAGTACCTGGGGAGAACTTTGTACTTCCAACTGATTTTTCAGTGATTATCATCGAAACCTCCTGGCAATAGCGAGGGCCAGAAACATCTCGTAAAAGCTGCTTAAATGAGAACCCAGGTTCTGAGAACACAAGGGCGAAGCCTTAAATATTTCCCAAATGATGCAAAACTCCAGCTAACGTTGCAGAAGTTGGTCCCACCGAGAAAACACTGTCCTGTTTACTGTGGAAACCGAGTTAACAGCTACACCTTCCCGCGTACAAAGGCAGGCAGGTGTATAGCCATCAGTATAAGGATTTGCTGAAGCTCACCCAAGAGCAGAGGAGGGTTTTCGCTGGCAGCCATGGCCTGTCCTTAAAACCTCAACCCCTGCCTGGGTCTGACCAAGCCTGCGGCTTGCGTGCTTTGCGTCGCCTGCTTGCAAATTGGCTGCCTGAATTTAAGATGACCCCTGAGGCTTGAGGCGCTGCATGAACTATTAGGAAGCCCGATCAGATTTGTGACATCTCAGTCGGTGTCATCTCCGCAGGAAGAAAGAAATAAAATAAACCTTCCAATTATAAAGAGTAGCTTGGCACTGCTGTTGGCTTCTTCCTTGCTATTTGTGTTTATGGTTTTTAGCCCCAATTCCTAAGGAAATGAGCTTTATACAATTGCATAAGATTTATATTTGGCCTCTCTACTCACCTGAACTGGGCAATACGATTAGTGGTACCACGAGGGGAAGAGGGAAATACCAGCTGAGGCCATGCTGGGCATCAGAGGGTCCAGTCCCAACTCACCCTTGGACTGCAGGGAATAATCTTCTCAAAATCAGGGTCCCCATGAGGTCGCTGACAGTTGTGGGTGGGATGTCACTGGCCTCCCTGGCCTAATTATTTGGTTGTGGTTAATTGGGGTGCAGAAAACTCTCAGAATCATAGAATCATTTTGCTTGGAAAAGACCCTTACGATCATCGAGTCCAACCATTAAACTCCGTCTTGATGTGGTTGAGCTTTGTATTTCCTCTGCCTGGCAGATGCGGTTGGGTATGACGGGAGATGATGGAGGATCATGCCTGTCCTGGTGCAACAGAGACCCCCAAAACCATTTCCAGATGTGAGTACTGAGCCACTGATGTCCCCAGCATCGTTCCAGTGGCAGAGCTGTCACCAGGTCACCACATGAGGGCAGTGCAAGTTTGAGCGTGCCAGGGAGCTGCAGAAACAGACGAGCAGAAACGAGGAGAAAAGTCCCAAATTGTGCTTATGGGTTTTCTTTTTCTGCAGACAGATTTCCTGCTGGGGTATCGGACATCGCCTCAGCCCAAGCACCCTCACGGTGACAGCCCGGATGCCACATGAAGGATCACCCTGAAGGCCACCATGAGGTGGTCCATCACCCATCTCGCCATCAGTTGATGCCGTAACTTCTCCGTTCCCCCAGCCCCACCGCAGTGTTAAGGACAGACGAGCCACTCACTGCTTCAGGGAATAGTTTATTTTCTCCAGGGGTGTAAAATGTGCAGCAGGTACGTGTATAGACTGCTGTTTTCTTAGCCAAGAGGAGTCGCAACCAAACAAGAGACTGAAACAAAGAAACCTAACAGTATCCTGCCCTACAGCAATTAGTGCAAGTCATGTAAAACATCGGTTCAACACAGGAAAACAAGGAAAAAAAAGGCATTTCCAAGCCACAGGTATTTTCTCTCCTGCCGTCGGGGTGGCAGGGATCCCGGAGAGGGGCCTGGGAGGTGGGATGGGGCTGCATTCGCTTGGGCTACACGGGGAGAGTAGGTCTATCTCCTACAAGAAGGGTTTTTTCTCATTTCTTCCCTTTCTTTTTTGGCTTGGAAAGAAAGTCACGTGTGGACCAAGGAGGTGCAGGCCATCAGGGGTGCCAAAAGGTGACAGCAGACCCTAAAAACCCGACAAAGGACAAAACGCAACGTTTTCTTAAAATGAGGTGGTTGGGGTCTCGCTTCATTTACTGTCTTATCTTGAAACTTTCCTCTTCCAGCTTTAGGGCACCGAGACTGCAAATAAAGCACTAATTCCCTCCAAAATGGGTGGGAAAATGCCCGGGATGGGGACACGGTAGGTCCCACGGGGCTGCGGGCAGGGCAGGAGGGGAGCAGAGATGGGGCAGCGTTTGCAGCCCCACTGGTGTCACTAGGAGTTCTGCTGAGGACCACACATCCGGGTCTGAAGCATTTTAGGGAGTATATTAAGAAATGATGTGCTTTTTTTTTTCCGCAGGTGACTGCCAAATGGAAAAGCCTCTCGCTTCCCAAAGCGCAGGCTTGCTCTTTCCCTTTTTTGGTGGGTTTTTTTGGGGGGAGAGGGGGGAGTTGCCCATCCTGCTCCACGCCGCTTGTACGCAGGAGACGCTCCTTTTGCAGCAACACCTGGTGCAAGCAAACGCTGCGCGCGTCGCATCACCCCGGCACCGCTTCCCCCACCGCGCTCTGGATGATCCAGCAGATAACAGCAGCTGCTCGGGAGCAAGGGTGTAGCCGTATGTTGCTGCTAACAAGCATTTACTGAAGCTGGTTTCTTTCTGTGAGTCCCATGTGTCTGATTAGCGCACAGCTCCTCCGAGCAATTTTCAGATTTTTCACCCTCCCCTTGCAAATCTTTTTTTTTTTTTGCATTATAAGCAAACCAGGATATGAGCTTCAAATGGGGTTAAAATCCACAAGGTTAAAAAAAAAATTAAAAATGTATTTAAATAGCTAAAAATTCACTTCATTTTCATTTTGTGTCTGTTGTGCGCAGAAACACACCGTTTATGTGGAATGTGCTGACCCTGCCATGGTCCTGCAGGCTTTGGGCACGGGCGAGATGCTCAACAACCGACCGCCTGCCCTGGGAGGGGCATTGATATTTCCACCTTCTCAAGCTACATTTTTGGACTGTGCCCGCAGGCCCAGACCCCTGCCCACGCACCCGATGCTGCAGAGCGCTGCTTTGGGAGCGCGAGGGAAGGAAAATAACCGCTGGCCGTGGGAGCTCGGGGTGTTTTGCGGGGGTTGCAGCGGGGTGTACAACCCATGAGCCTGAGTCCCTGGTCCCCAGGCTTGGGAGGGTGGACTTGGACCCTTATTTCCCATCGCTTTCCCAGTGAAAACAGCCTGGGAAGAAGCCAAGCCAACTGAGCTGGGAATGGTCCCTGGGCTGTGCCAACCATCCCAAGCATCCCTGACCATTTCAAGGTCAGGCTGGACGGGGCTCTGAGCAACCTGCTCTGGTTGCAGATGTCCCTGCTCATGGCAGAGGGTTGGACTAGGTGGCCTTGAAAGGTCCCTTCCAACCAAACCATCCTGTAATTCTATGATCCCATCCTCCTGGGAGAGGTTTTGCCAGAGACTGTCCCATCAGCTGAGCAGAGAAGGAACATCCCTCCCCGTGGTTAACCTTATCTCGCTGTAGCTATGGGAAAAGAAAGCAGTTTAGTCCAAGCGAGTTTTTCCAAACACACTGGTAGGTAGTAGATAGGCAGGTGCTGTCAAAGGTGATTCATCCCACCTTTGGGAGGTCCAGCGTAGGTGGGGTGAATCAACCGCCAGCAGTACCTGCCTCCCTCCAGAGCCAGGATGGCTTCAGAAGGCGGCTGGAAATCACGTTGCAGGTTAGGACACCCAAAATTAAAGTGTCAACATGTAGGTGTCTCAATGTACACAGAGTGTCTGTTACCTCACTTGCAAATGGCTGAACGTGGGATGAGTCCCACCATTCACAGCTGGGACCTGTTTTCCAGGCTTTTGCACCTCTTTCACAAATAACAAGGAAATTCTGCAACTCCATAGCGGCAACATGAATTACAGGGATCACATTCGCGTCAGCTGTGTTCACAGAATCACAGGATGGTTCTGTCTGGAAGGGACCTTTCAAGGCCATCTAGTCCAACCCCCTGCAGTGAGCAGGGACATCTGCAACCAGAGCAGGTTGCTCAGAGCCCCGTCCAGCCTGACCTGGGATGTTTCCAGGGATGGGGCATCCACCACCTCTCGGGGCAACCTGGGACAGGGGTTCACCACCCTCACTATGAAACATTTCTTCCTTCTATCTAGTCTGAATCTGCCCTTTTTTAGTTTAAAACCATCACCCCTTGTCCTGTTGCTACAGGCCCAGCTAAAACGTCTGTCCTCACCTTTCTCCTCAGCCCCTCTCAGCCCTGGCAGCTGCAGGAAGGTCTCCCTGGAGCCTTCTCTGCTCCAGGCTGAGCCCCCCCAGCTCTCCCAGCCAGTCCTCCCAGCAGAGGGGTTCCAGCCCTCGGAGCGTTGTTGGGGCCTCCTCTGGCCCCGCTCCAGCAGGTCCATGTCTCTCCTGTGCCGAGGGCTCCAGAGCTGGACGCAGCCCTGCAGGGGGGTCTCCCCAGAGCGGGGCAGAGGGGCAGAATCCCCCCCCTCGCCCTGCTGGCCACGCGGCTTTGGGGGCAGCCCAGCGCTCAGCGGTACCTGCTGCAGCCGGGCCTGAGGAGCTGTGGTGAGAAGATGAACAAGAAGCCACCGCACCGTGAGCTGAGAGAGAGCCCTGCATCCTTCCAGCCGGGGGCTCGGTGCTCATCACACCCGTCCTGGCTGGGGAAGGGGATTAGAGGCCTGGGAAGGCACCTCCGCGCTTAGCCGGGCTCCCACGTGGATACCTGTGGCCTGGAGTCACCGCACAACATCGAAATGGGAAGAAACAGGGTTTTCTCTACTCCTCCCTCCCCACCCCAAAACGTGATTGCTGCCGGCTCCATCCAACCCAACTCAGCGCAACATGGGAAAATCAACCTTAACTCATTAATCATCATCAGCATCGTAACACAAACGGCCTCCCCCTGGAGCCCATGCCAGCTAGATGCTTAATTAATGCGTGGTTATTTTGGCTTTCCAAAAGGTGCCTTTGGAAAGCACCAAATTTGTGTCTCTGGCAAACGTACGTTTAGACCTGAGGCCACGGGGGTGGTCGCACCGGCCTGAGGAGCGAGGCAGCTCAGCATCTGCAGCGGCTTAGCCTTCTCAGCACGGCCACAGGCAAGAGAACCAAGTCCTGCTAATAATTTAAGAGCATCAATTAATACAGTTTAATAAATACATAAAAAGACCTAGTCTCTCTTTTTCCATCCACTTTCTAGCATCAATGAACGTTAAGGGTGATTGTCCCGTGAGTAACTAAGGCAAATTTGTTTGTGTGTGTGTGTGTTTCTCTCCTTTTTTGTTTTGATTTTTTTCCATTGTTTTGTACATAAAGCAATCACATAAAAATAGTTATAAATAGAAAAATTGCAAAGGTTTTTCCCCCCTAGACAAATAGGAAAAAAAAACCCCAACCAACCCAAAAGACAAATCGAGACGGAAAAACCACCTTGCTTCAAGTCCTTGTAGATTATACAGTACTCGACATCTTTGGATACTTTACAATGACTCCAAATCATAGACAAAAAAACACCTGAAGTAACCAGTCATCTGCAAAACGTCGCTTGTGTAAGAAGTTGATAGGGATTAAAAACAAAACAAGTTTGACGCAGTTTTCATAAGTTTTCTTTTTTTTTTTCTTCTTTTTTCCCCCCTCTCCATTGACCTGTTGCACGTGGAGTCTTTGTGGATTTCTTTTTGGAGGAGGAAGCGAGCCTTGGGCGGTGCCTTGGGATTGTTCAGCTATGGATGGTCTCAGAGCAGAAGTCCTTCATGCCCTCATGGGGGGCTGGGGATCCTGGACCCCTCGTGTCCCCCCCATGCTCCAGGGGGGAGACCCTCATCCAGCCACGGCTTCAGTGCGGCACCGTCGATGGGCAAACCAAAAAATGAATGAACCCGCGGTCCTCCCGTTCCCTTTGATCCTGCTGACGTTGAAAGGTAACAGTAAAAAGAGAAAGAAAAAGCCCTAATTTGTAACACTTACGTTTTCGAGCACTGGTTTTGTGTAAAACCAGCTTCCCAGGGCACCCATCGCAAGCCATCTCAGCTGGTGGTGAAACTGCGGTCCCACCATGTCTGAGAGGAGCCGTTGGGAGCCAGATGGCCATCAAAAACCTTTATGCCTGAGAGTAGCTCATGTTTTTAGGGGCTGAAGGAGCTGATGGGGCAATTCCAGCCAATCTGCCACTTTTTTGGCTTCAAAAAGAATATTAAATAGGGGTGGCCAGGCCAGGGTCTGCAGGGATGCTGGAGAGGACCCCAGACCTGGTGGCCACCTTGGGCAACCTTCAGCTTGGAGTACCCATCATATGTTACCGCCTCATGTTCTGAACCAACAAATGGTGAAGAAATAGTATTTCTACTTGCTTGTGAGTGGACAATCTCATCTGCAAGACATCTTTAGCAGACTTCTTTTCCACAAAGATCCCTTGAGACAAACAGCAGGGAAATGTGCAAACCTAATTTTTTCCCACTGACATTGCAGATTTGGGGACACTCAAGTGTTTTCTAAATTTTTGTCATCAAAATACATATAAGAATTAGGGAGAATTAAGGACAAAACCCCAGACATTTCAGAACGGTCAGTGGTGGTGAATTCTGACTCTTGGGTTTGAGATGACTTTTTCATTTCAAAATTCCCACAAGGTTTATTTTTGCAAAGCGAGGCTTTAAAAAAACCTCAGGATTGAAACATTTCTGATCCTTTCAAAATTTTTCCTTCACCTTTTCAAGCAACTGAAGATAGAATGCTCAAAATAGGGTTTGGTTCTCCTCAAATTTGGAAATGGCCAATGAACCAACATAATTAAAAAATCCCTTTTCCATCCAGCTTTGCTCCCAGGTGATTTTCTATCTCTTTTTTTTGGATTTGTTTAGGGTCCCAACTCATCCTGCACAGCAGGGCTTTCACCAGCCCCACAAATCTGATACGCCACTGAGAAAGGCAACGGTCGGGATCCCCCCCCCTCCCAACATGGCTGCTTGACCCTTCCCTTTATCCCTTGTAGAATAAATTCGGTTGCCAGACATGAGCATTAATTAAAAAAAAAAAAAAGTCCTTTTGACCAAAAGGGCCAAGGAATGTAACATATCAAAACCAAGTCTGGACGGCTTGTCAGTGTCCAGCGGGCCCCACCAGTGGACAATGGGGAACATCTCCCCCAGAAGAGCCATCTCAAGGTGATGGCCATGCCCTGGACTAAGGCAAGTGACACTTTCGGGAGCATTGAAGAGAGCAGCAGCCCTGGCCTGGCCTTCCCAGACGGAGCTGTGGGTGGTGGGCGACCAGGTGGGGCAGCGGGTGCCCTACAGCCCCCAAGCCAAGCACGTCGCAGAGTCTAAAGTGCCGGTGGCCATGGGGCGCAGCGCCCACCCGCCCGCCCGCCCCAGGGAGGCCCTGTGCCCCGAGCCCCGTGCAGGCCATGGCGGCGGGGGGCCGAAGAGCTTCTTGGGAGCCAGATGGTGCGAAAGGGCAGGCGGGGACCCCGAGGGAGCCGGTTGCCCTGTTGGGAAGGGAGCAGACCCATGGTGGGACTGGGCACGGGTTTAGTTGCTCGCCTCCGAGATGGGAGCCACGTGGCCGAGCCCTGCCAAGCCGCTAAACCCTGTGCTCCAAGGATCAGGGAGGGGGAAGAAGGGCTGGGCAGCGAGGTTTTCGTTATGGCCCAGGGCGAAGGCAAAGATACCCGCGTTCCTCTCCATGTCCAGCTGGGCTCGCCTGAAGAGCTTCATCTGGGTTTCTTCAAACTGGCTCTCCAGCTCCTGCAGGCTGAAGGCGGTCTTGGCCCCGCTCAAAAAGTGCTTGGGGCTGGGGCCGGGAAGGCACATGGCCGCGCCGCTGAGGTGGCCGCTCATCTCCTCCAACGTTGGTGGCATCACGAAGCTCTTCTCCACCGGAGGGCCACCGGGAGCAAAGAGCAAGCCGGCCGCCCTCCACGCTGCTGGCTTGCGTCCCCGTCGGGGTCGCGCGATCCGGCAGCTCTGGCGTTTGATGTGACGGTGGAGGTGATCGGAGCGGGTGAAGCTCTTGTAGCAGAACTCGCACTGGTAGGGCCGGACGCCCGTATGGATGCGCATGTGGTTCTTCAGGTCGTAGTTGTGCACGAATTTGGCGTTGCAGTGGATGCACAGGTACGGCCGCTCCCCCGTGTGCTTCCTCATGTGGATTTTGAGCTTGTCCTGCCTGCAAAAGAGAAGGCGCTGGGTCAGGTGGCGTGGGCTGGAAGGGGTGCGGCTGGGACTGCTCCTTGGATCAGGAGAGGGAAAGGTGCCGGGAGGGTGGGGAGCTCATCCCGGGGCTTCCAGCCACGGCTCTGCCCCGATGTGCGGATGCTCTCACAGGCTGGCCTTGGCACCCGCCGCCTCCTTCCCGGGGCGACAGCGCCTAAACATCGCCCAGCCCCAGCCCTCCTTCTCAGGAGTTTGCAGCCCATCCCAAAGGGTCCAAACCAGCCTAAAATGGAGGTAAAAACCCTCTGGAATAAACCCCAAAACATACGGGAATACCTAAATAAGTACGGCTATATTCCTGCCTGCAAACAAGGAGATGAGTTGAGTTTCGAGACTCAACGCGGGGCAATACCGCTTGCCGACGTCCCTCTTGGAGCTGATCTTCCTTTCCTTTCATCCTTGCGCTGACCGCTGGGTGTCTCAGGAGCTCTGGTGTGAAGCGGGAGCCTGGCGGAGGGTGAGGCAGGCAGAGGTGCAGGCAGCGCCCGGGCGCTCCGTCCTGCCCTGCCACGTTCGCCAAGGCCGGCGCACATCAAGCCTCACACACATTTTGGAGAAAGTTTTTAAATACAGCCGTGGGACAGCATAATACCCACCCCAATAGCATTTATTTACAAATATAGCTGGTGGGTTTGGTTTTTTTTTTTTGTGGAGAACATCTAAAAGCAGCAAGAATATTTTCCCAAGCTGGCAGTCCAATGGCTGTTTTTTTTTTCCGATGAATAAGTGTTTCCTTCTGCCGTCTACACAAATCACAGTTGAAGGCATACGATTATAAAAAGCGAAGCTGATTGTAGCTGAACGGAGCCAAGCATGCTGCTTAGAGTGCACGAGCAGAGTTCAACGTGGAAAGTAAGTAAACAGCAAAGCGGGAGAATTCATATTGTTTTCTGAAATGCTTTCCGTATGATCCCTCCGAGACGCTAGCAATGTGGCTAAGAATATGGAGAATATATGGAGTCATGTCATTATTATATACAAAATATGTGAGCGTGCAAAAAAAAAAAAAAAAGGGCAAAAAAGATCCAAAAAATCTATTTATGCTGGCAGGTCAAGCACTCAAAACCTGCAAGGTGCTGCCTTTGCACTCATTTCTGCCACCCTGCCTGTGTGCATCTCGGAATAGATGCTGTTATCCCAGGATTTCAACAAGGGCACATTTCCCCTGCAAGTGCCGAAGACAAAGCAGCGTGGAAAACGTCATCCCAAAGGGATAACGCCCGGCGAAGTCGCAAGCGGATGAACGCAGGGGCTCGTAATGCGAAGTCTTGGGAAATGTTAATAAAAAGCAGAGCTACCAGCCCCACCTAGAATATAATTTAAACTTACGTATGTAATGTTTAACCTAGCAGGATCGCTTTTCCTAATAAACGTGCGGCGTGCCAGGACTGCATGATGTAAATACAGGCAAAGCTTTTTTCAGGCTATTACCCATCTCCGGCAGCAGACGGGGAGAATCTCCATGCTCCCTGCCCCGGCGGGATGGAAGAGGGGTTTTATGGCTCTACCTGGAGAAGCTCGGAGGCTGGGGGGGCGAGACGCTCCGGACGCGGCGGGGAGGACGCGGCACGGGAAACACAGGCTTCGCGAGACGGGAGCTCGGCTGGCAGGCTCTCCGGCGGAGAACCGCGCTCCCTGTGTGTGGATAACCTTAATGCAATTGCGTTAGGAGGGCGATTAGGGCTCTGCGAGCTGTCACAACACAAATAATAGGAACAAATAACGTTAACCTTTCTGGCTGGAACAGTTTCTCCTTGAGCACTCTGGGGTTGTCTTGGTGGAAAAGCTGAAACATTTGCAGTTTGCTCCAGCGTTTTAGCAGGGTGAACCAGCAGACTAGAAGCTGAGCAGCCTTTGTTTAAGGAAAAAATTAATGAGCTAGCTAAATGAAGTCCTGCTTCCCGCAACCAGGTGTCCCTGCGAGTCAGGAGTGGCAGATCCAGGTCCTGGCCGTGGGATGCGAGATCCCACTGAGGCGAAGAGGAAGGGATCTGATGGGGAAGTTGGGGGACTCCCCACCCAGGAAAATAGGTTTTCTCTATTTCCCCCAGTAAATTCACTCCTCCACAGTCCCTCGAGCGCAGAAATAATGCAAAGGAAGGATTCATGCAGAAATCCCATTTGGGAACCTCTGCTTCCCTGCACCCTCATTCCCAGAGGACCCCAACGGGCACCATCTGGCCTTGCACCTCCCCGGTGACGGCACTGGTCATGGCCCGGGGTGCGAGTCCGATTGTCCTGGTTTCAGCCAGGATAGAGCTGGTTTTCCTCACAGAAGCTAGTGTGAGACTGTGTTTTGGATTTGGGATGAGGAACTGTTGATAATGTGCTGATGTTTTGGGTTGTTGCTGAGCCGTCAAGGACAGTCCAGCTTCTTGTGCTGGCCTGCCAGCGAGCAGGCTGGGGGTGCACGGGGAGCTGGGAGGGGACACAGCCGGGACAGCTGACCCAGACTGGCCAAAGAGATATTCCCTACCATCCGACGTCATGCCCAGTACATAAACTGGAGTTGGCCGGGGGGCGGAAATCGCTGCTCGGGGACGGGCTGTCGATCACGGGGTGGTGAGCAATTTCTGTATTGGGCATCACTTGTTCTTATACATTCCTTTGTTGGTATTATCATTATTGTTCCCTTCTTTCTTTCTGTCCTATTAAACCGTGTTTATCTCAACCCACGAGGTTTTTTTTCTCAATTCTCTTCCCCGTCCCACTGCGGGAGGGGGAGTGAGCGAGCGGCTGCGTGGTGCTTAGTTGCCGGCTGGGGCTAAACCACGACACCGATGCTTTGGGAAGGATGAGATTCCCTCCCGAGAGCAGGACGCATGAGATAAGTGACCAGGAAATCCCGGCAGTAATCTCCTTCTACATCTCAATCACTGCACTGTGCTTAAACACACTCTCCCCTAAAGGACAGCTCTCACATCAGAGGAATGCTAAAAATGGCTAAATAAAAAGAAAAACCAAACAAACCCAAACAGCTGCGTGCTATTCAAAATACTTCCAAATACATTTAAAAATAAACCAATGTTTTGACATTTTCACTTTGCCCAGGGTGTTGAAGAAGCAAAAAACCCTCAGCCTTCAGCTCTGTGCGGGGTGACCCAAACGAACAGCTTCGTTTTCGTGAATGATGACGGGAGACTGCACCGTTGGGTGCAATTTTCTTGCTGATTATTTTCGCGGGTTAAAGTCCTCCTACCCCTGTGCTTTGTATTCAAAAGCTGTTGAGCATATGGGGGGGTGTAGAAGCTGTCGGGTTTAACCCTGCGTTAGTAATGGGCCACGCCAGAGCTTCTCTGCGTGGAGCTTCTAACCTCCAAGATGCTGATTTAACCTGCCTGGGTTAGGTGAACATATATATGTATATGTGAATATTTTTTATATATACATATATATACCTGAATATACCTGTATTCCCACCCGAACCCTCCTACTAACCTTTGCAGTGCCTGTCAGTCAGTACCAACATCCCTCTGTGCCTCAGTTTCCCCGAACGAAGCCAACGACGCTGCCCTTGCTCGTAAAGGGCTCTGGGAACCCTCTGGGAGGGCTCAGCCCTGTTATTCCCATCACGGGGAAGGTGTCGGTGACGGGTCAAGCCAAGCGATTTCCTCGTCAGCGATTAACAGCCGCAGCATCACACCCGGGAGAGCGATGGGGACCGCAGGACGCAGCTACGCTCGCCGGGCTGACCCCACCCCACCCCTCCCAGCAGAGCCCGCTCGTCCGGAGGTGAGGACCCAGCGCTAGCCTGGGGATGCAGCACCCGCAGGAGCCGGATCCAAATTCCTGCCGGCAGGAATTAGTACCCGGCAGTGGCCTTTCCCCCGCGGATACCAGGGTGAGCCGGCTCACGTCGAGCACGCCCGCCCGAGGCATGACGCTTCCCGCATTCTAACGCGGCGTCTGCTGCGTTAATGGAGCGGAGCGCAGAAATTTATTTTCAGGTCAAATCCTCATCATCTGCATAACTTCTACTCGAGTATTATCACAGGGACGGGAGAAGAAAAGACAGGCTGAGTGCGGGAGCACCCCAGGTGTCCGGCCATTGTCAGGAGCTTGCCTTTGCCTACTGCGCGTATTATTTTCCTCTGGTTTGCTCGCCCCAGCCTAATAGGGCTCTCTCCCTCACACGCAGCCAGGGGCTGAAATACCATGCTCTTGTCAGAAAGCTTTATTATTATGGTAAAGATTGTACTCATTAGATATTAATTATACCCAGCAAGAGCTGGTCCAGGAATCTATTTGTCTCTGCTCACCTATTAAATTTGCCCAGCTTTTCAGAGCGGGGTTGCAAGCTGTAGCATTAGATTTGCGTAGCCTGCTCCAATTTATTACCATCGAGGGCTCGGCCGGGGTGCAGAGAGATGCAAAGACGGGGAACAGAAGAAAACTGGTACCAGGGATGGATCTGGTCGGTCACACCTGCCTTGGAGCGGCCCATGCTGGGGCTGGTCTCACCTAGCTTGAGATACCTAAAAGTTAGGTGCCCTAATCTAAGCCCCGCAGGTTGTCTCTGTGGTCGGGGATGACACCTTTGCTCATCCCACTTCCTCATCTACCTCTCTGAGGGTGCTGATCTCTTTCCACTGACCATGGAGGGAGTCAAGGTGGCAGGCTCTTGGGCAGCCAACGGGTGATAAATCATAGAAACATTTAGGTTGGAGAAGACCCTTAAGATCACGGAGTCCAACTGTTAGCCTAACACTGCCAAGTCCACCACTAAACCATGTCCCTAAGCACCACGTCTTCACGTCTTTTAAATACCTTCAAGGGATGGTGACTCAACCACTTCCCTGGGCATCCTGTTCCAGTGCTTGACAACCCTTTTGGTGAAGAAGTTTTTCCTAATACCCAGTCTAAACCTCCCCGGTGCAACTTGAGGCTGTTTCCTCCTGTCCCATCACTTGTTACTTGGAAGGAGAGACCAACACCCACCTCACAGCTAACATATAATAATTAGGACCGCTCCAGCCTCAGAAAGCCCAGACACTGTCATGTCTAAGCATGTGCAACTTGGTTGTGGTCTACACTGATGCCAAAATGTGCAAACCCAAACTAATTACATCCCACAGCTAAATAACCCTCCCAACTCAACGCATCTCCCAGCACATTAGAGATGAAGCCTCCTTGGCTGTTTGACCATCTGTTTTCCAGTTCCCTCTTCTCCAACTGTGGTGAACTATGGTGGGGTTGAAAATATCCCGTTACTTATTTAAGCTTTTGTCCAGCAAGCAGATGGATCCAGTGAGTTGTGGATGTGATCCACAACCCACCAAAATCAGTAGGTTCGTTTTCTTTCTCCACCCTCCCTTCCTCCCTTTTTTTCTGAAGGGATAGAGATCATGCCCTGCTTTCTTTGCTACTTTGTTTGGGGGAAAAAGATATGTGTAGCTTAGGAATCAGCCATGGGTCACGACATGGCTCCTCCAACCGCCACCCCGGCCCTGCACACGGCCACGCATGGTAGAGGTAACCAACGCACACCTGGTAAAGCGGACTTCACAGATATTGCACATATACGGCTTCTCTCCCGTGTGCGTCCTCATGTGCCTGGGCAGCTTGCCTGCTCCCATGATGACTTTGTTACAGATGGGACATTGCTGGGACGCCTTGGGCTTTATCTTCCTCTCTTCCTCCAGGGGCCATGGGGGAAAAACTCCTCCAAACTGAGTAGCACTTAGGAAATTGAGATAAGCGCTATAGTCAGTCTCTGCCTTAATATGCCCTAAGGGAGCTGCTGGGGTGTTGGTAAATATGTCCTTGAAGAAATCATTAGGGAAAGGAGGCGGAGGCAGGTCTTCCTTCTCCTCCTCTTCCTTGATCTTCCTCTTTTTTATCACCAGATCCAAGGGGCCATTGTCTACTTGTGGCTCCTCAAGCTGGGAGAAGGAGCTAAAATCACCATTCCACAGATGGGGGAAGAAGCTAGGGGTGAAAGGAGAGAGAGCTGGCCTCCTTTCTGGCATGTTAGCCTTAGGGTACAAGTTTTCCCTTAGCAAGGACTCGATGGAGAAGTCTCGTATCACGCCCAAGTGTCCAGAGGAGTTATTGGCTGGGTAGTGATTTGGAAAGTCTTTAGGTGCTTCTGTGTATGCTTCTTCGGTAAGATCAGACTTCGAAGGGCTTTGGTGACAGCTTACTTCTTGGACATCGGTTAGGTTCTCCTGATTGACAAAATCTTCCACTTCCTCCTCCTCCTCCTCTTCCTCTTCATCTTCGTCTTCATCGTCGTCGTCATCTTCGTCCTCTTTGTCATCTTCCTCTTCTGCCTCTCTGTCAGGCTCCATGATTTCAAGGCATACATTGATAATGCACTGGATCTCCAGCATCTTGGCAGCACTGAGGATGTGCTTGACATTTGAGGTGGTGATGGTGAGGGTTGAGGTGTAGGCAAACTCGAGGATGGCAGAAAGTGCTTCAGGCTTGACAAAGTCAATCTCGTAAACATAGGGCTGGTCTGTTAAAGTGCCGGTAGTGAAGAGTTTTTTGAAGTACTTGCTGCAGGCAGCAAGGACGGACCGATGGGTCCGGTACTCCTGGTCCTGTACAATGAGGATGACATCGCAGAGGAGACCATCATGCCGCTGCTCATTTAAACCACATAAGACTTCACTGCTGTGGTTCGGGAATGGGATCCCGATAAGATCTTCAATGCCATTGGCCATATTCTCATTTAGTGCCCTAGGACAAAACACAGACAGTGGGGAATTAGCAGGCGCTTCCCAATCAGTACCGGCAAAATCACCCTGCCTTCTCTCTGTGTCCTCCTCTCCCTTGCCCCACTTGGACCTCTGGAATCACCTCCTGCTTGCACTGCCCCGGTGCCTCTCCAGGTCACCTTTAACTCCTTCCAGGTCCTCTGTGATTTAACCTCTCTGCTCCCCTCCACATCACTTTGCCTCCTTCTTTGTCTCCGTCCTTCTCTTCTTGGTTCCCACCCTATTCACCTTTTCACAGCCACCACAAGCTGCCTCTTCTCTTTCACATCCCTCCCCTGGGAACCTTGTGCAATGATTCCCTCCCCATCACGTTGCTTCCACATCCTCCCAGAGCCAACATCTTTCCAGGCACATGCTGGATTTGTCCTGCCAGGAGCTATGTGGGGAAAGGGTGATGCTGTATTGCTTCGCGCTGCCAAGTGCCAGCACCTACACCATTTAAACAAGACAAGCCAGGGAGTGCCCATCTCATCTACGCAAGTCTTTTTGAAGCTGGTACAACTGGATGTCCCAAACAGGAGGGACTGCTGGTCATGGCTGTTTGCTGCAGCAGGAGAGCAGTCCTTATGGACCAGGAGGTCTCCAGTTCTGTGTCCCTCTGCTACCTTACGCCTGGAAGCCCTCCCATGTCACCTCAGCACATGGACAGCCTGCACAGGGATGTCTTCCCAAGGGGTCTGGGAACGGGGGAGGCAAGCGAGGAGCTGCGTGTCACAGTGTACCTAAACACTCAGAGAGACAACCAGGGAGCAAGGGCCTGGCCAGAGGCGGATGGCTGTCTGCTGTCTTCACCCATGAGCTGAGCTTGCTCCATTCCCAATCTTGTTTGGACTTGTTTAGCATGGTATCAAATGCCCTGTGCATCTGGCAGACACCTTCCCCTGCCAGCGCAGCTCCACCTTCAAAGGGAAATTCGGAAGCAAACAGCCCACACCCAAAAGGAAAACGTGCTTTTTTGCCCTTTTTTAATCTGTAAGATGTTTCCTCTTTCACATGGTTCCAGCAGCCCTTCCACATGAGAAATCCCAGGAAAGGAGAGCGACTTCCTCCAGCAGTCGATGAATACATTAATCCCGTCACACACAGAACACATCAAACAGCCAGAATGACTTTGAACACACTAACCCTTTGGAGACCACCAGGACACGGAGCAGTGTCACCTCAACGAGCCCCAGCTCGCGGCCCCACTGCAGGCAAAGGCTCAGTTCACAGCCAAGTGGTCGATCTCCAAGAGAGCCCAGGGTACACATAAGTAAAACTGCAGCCCCACTCCGGCCCCATTCGCAAGGCTGAGACCACCAGGCAGGTTCCCAGTCCCACCTTCAGCATCTCTGGCAGGTTCCCAATTCCATCCTGTGGCCCCTGCACATCTCTCCTGGGCTTCATCGCCACATCCTGCGTGTCCTTCCCTGCTCGGTTTCTGGCTGCCCTGACTCCAAACCTCCTTCCCACCAGCTGTGGGGACCTGGTCTGCCTCATGGTGTGGGGCTGACTCCCACCCTACACCTGCCTCCAGCCCTCGGGGATGGAAAGAGCCGGGTCTGATGGAGGTAGTCCAGGGAAATCCTTGCCTCACCTTGGTTGGCAAGCCAGTGACCCTTGGGGGAGGCTGGAGAGCCACAGAGGGGATCAGAGTCTGCAGCGAACATTCCAGTGGGAAGAGGAACGCCTCTCCCTTCTCCTCCCTCCGCAGGGTCAATCTCCAGCCGAGACCTTGCCGGTATCTCCCCCACACCTAATCAGCGCTGCTGAACACTCGCCGCGTGGGAGCCGGCGAGCGAAGGCCGTGGGAAGACGATGCAACCCCGATGGAGCACGGCCCAGGGAAGGGTTACGGACCACCAGCCCGGTGGGGGCCACGCCAGGATGGGGGACAAGCTGTTCCTGAGCTGGTGAAGCCTCGCGGGGGGCTGGAGGACAGCCCCCACCATGAGGAGCCCTCTCCAGCCACCTCCCCATGGCCAGAGAAGGGGAGAAGAACTGGGAGTCACACCCCTCTGAGGCCCCCTCAGCTCCAGCCACCGATGTTTTCGGCCGGGGGACGATGCTCCAGCCCCGCCTCCCCCGGCATGCCCATTAGCTCCACGTTAATTATGTCTGTTGTCTGAAACAAATTGATTCATTACAGCGAGCCATGCCCAACCACGTTAACTAGCTACGCTCCTCTGCCAGCCCGACCGGCTCCGTATCAAACCTTCTTTGAAAATCGCCGATAAATGAAAGTGAATCCGATGTGTTCAAGTGGAGAGGAAGATGATAAATAACCCCTGATCTGGGGAGGAAGGGACAGCTTCCTCTTTAGGGCTTTGTATCCTTAGTAATAAGCGCGAGCAATTAAATTTCTGTTGCTGTATTTACCTTCTACTGGGTTATTTTTGTTTGGAAGGAGCATTAGAGCTACAGGAGCTCCTTACACGAAGGAACCCGTCTTCCTACGAATCTATTTTGATCTTTTATTGCCAGATCACTCTAAGTGTAAAAGATGAGAAAAGCAGAATATTAGACTACCCTGACAACTGCCTTCACAGAGCCTTTCTTTGGAGACTAAACTCTATCCTCCCTGATTTGTGGATTACTCCCTCGGCAGCCAGAAAGCAAGAAAAAAATGGAATTAGAAGATCAGGGGGTATGTGACCACAAACTCAAACGCTGTACAGCTCCCCGTGGTGGCGATGGACTCCTTCTCCTTCCTTCTCCCCTCCCGGTCCTCTCGAGACGCGGTTCTGCTCACCGACGCGCTTAGGCGAGCCGATAACTTCACCGGATGCTGGGAGAACGGAAGGCGATTCATGTCACTTAATTTGGGGGGGCGGAAGGAAGAGAAACAGCCCAGGCAATTAATTTGCATACATTTGCATTTTTTAAACTGATAGGGTGGTTTGACAGCGCCGGAGCTCAGCGAGCCTGAGAAATGACCTTATGGCTCCCATGCCCCCGGGGAGGCCGGTGGCCACGGGCTGGCAGTGCGCTGAGGCTGGCCGTTTTCCTTCCTCCCCTCCCTCCTCTCCCTCCCCCTGCGCTCTCCCCTTCCCCTCCCCAAGCCAAGGGTGGGGTCCTCAAGAATAAGAGGCCTAAAAATAGCATCTGATGGTGACAAGTGCCACCAGCGCATGCACACCCACGTGCCAATGCCGAACGGCCGACACGGAGTTAGACAGAAAACCCCCGTTTTATGATAGAAAATTACAGCCTTGTTTAAATAAACCGGGGCGGGGGGGAAGGGGGGAGGGCACCTAAAATAAACGTATTCTGCAGGTGACGTCCCGAAACATTGCGTTTACGGGCATGCTTAAAACTCATTAAAACTCATTTCTTGCCACAAAAAGCCCCATTTATAACAGACTGACCCTGGGAGATGCTGTTCGGATACAGGACCGCTGCTCCGGCACCTGCGACAGCAGCAAAGGGGGACTGGGCGGGGAGCTGAGCTTTGTCCCCTTTTTGGGTGAACATCTTCCCTTTTTGGGAGGGATGGTGCTTCACCGGCTCGGGGCGGTGGAGATGTACAGGCAGATGGAGGCAGATGCAGGCAGGAGTCTCGGCCGTGATGCCGAGGTCTCACCTCGACGCCTGCCTGAACGTGGGCGACACAACCCAGATACACGCCAGGGACCGCAGCAATATTATAAACCGCCCGCTGTGCACATTCCCTGGGTGACCCAAAGCTCATCCGGGGCACTCTGCTGCTCA
This sequence comes from Phaethon aethereus, assembly GCF_964289735.1. Lineage (NCBI taxonomy): Eukaryota > Metazoa > Chordata > Aves > Phaethontiformes > Phaethontidae > Phaethon > Phaethon aethereus. Next base: position 4,482,305 of record NC_138581.1, on the reverse strand, counting down.
AAACCCCCTTTTATTTTTTATTTTTATTTTTTTTGGTCACGTTATTCTCACATCTGCTTTTAACTTCAAGCCTCCTTCAGTATAATACAGCCTCTGTAGGCAAATTTTGGCCTTTAATTGAGCACCCTGCTCTAGCTGCAGATGTCCCTGCTCGCTGCAGGGGGGTTGGACTAGATGGCCTTGGGAGGTCCCTTCCCACCCAAACCATTCCGTGGTTCTATGTCGTGCTCGCTCTGTAGGCAGTGCGATGGAGGAAGGAGCCTGAAGCTCTGGCTGATCTCTGCCTGTGTCAAAATGACATTTTTCTAGGCAAAACAAACGGTGTCTCCAGTTCGTCCCTTCACCCAGCCTGTGCACGGAGCGGGGTTCGGAGTGCAAGCCCAGGGGCAAGGCTTGGCGTTAAGCATCCCCACCGCGGCTGGGTCCTGCCGCCCTCGGTCCCTGAAGGCACAAAACCCCAGCAGGGATTTTAGCTCTACACCAGAATCATGAGGCCACCCAGCAGAGCATCCACGAGATGCCTGGACCTGGATTTGGGCGCTCGCTACATCCATCTGCCCATTAATATATCTTTTTCCCACACCCCACAAGTTTATTTGTGCCTCGCCGTAATGAGGCAATTAAGATATGCATGTGAGATGACCCTAATCTGTCAAAATATTACAGCTGCTTCCTACGGGATACGCTGACCAGCGGTTGATAGCTCCTGCTCCGTAGCCCTGTTGCTGTTTTGGGGGTGTAGGGATGCTGGGGCTCTGTTCCCGTATCCGCCGATTGCTCCGTGACCTTGAGCAAGTCCCTTGTGCAAGTGTCCTTGAGCGAAGCCACCCACGTGGACACCCCACCCGAAGCCGGCCCCACGGAAACACCACCATTGCTTTGGCCCAGCGCTTGACTCCAATTTGGAAGAAGCCTCTTTTTTCATACCAAGAAGGAGTTGGGGTGCCTCAAAGCCTATCTGAAAGGCAGGCAGAGAGGTGCGGGGTTTTTTTTTTCTTTCATTAAAAAAAAAAAAGGACGATGTAAAACCCAAAAAAGGCAAATATTTCCTTAAGCACACCTCCCCTCTGAACAACTTGTCTCCAGAAGAACATGTTATTAAACCACCCACCCCAGTACCTCGCGTTCCTCCCCTCCGGCGGGAAGGTGGGGCAGAAAGCGCTCCTCGCCTTTCAATCACTTCCCCGCGAGACGCTTGAAACGATGAGGAAAACGCGGGGACACCAACCACTGCCGCCCTGGCGAGGAAATCCCTGGGTTTTTAAAGGAGATGAGCCACTTCGCAGACCCAAAGGTGATGCCGTGGGAGGGAACCGGATCCTTAGCAACAGCACCAGGGTTTTACTGCGGGGCTGGGCGCCCGCCCTGGCCACTAATAACTGAGACCAACCTTCCCTTGGGACCGGTTTTGCTCAGGGAGTACGGGGTTAAGCTCGGAAAGTTGGCGGTGTTTGGTTTTTAAGAGATACACGATAAGCTCATCCGCCCCAAACTGAGAATCCCTCCTCAAAAAATTAGCGGATTTTGCTTAGATCTGGACAAAGCAGCAAAGGGCAGAGGTTTCCAAAGTGATGCTTTGGCGAGGAAGGATGCAAAGAGGGTCACCACTGGCCATGGGAGATGCTCGCTTGTAGCAAGGATGGGGAGAAAGGTCTGTAGGTGGCTGCAGAGGTGGCATCACCCCACGTGGCTCCTGGCAAGGGCACGGCTCCATAACTGCAGCAGGTCAGTACAATTTAAGAGGATGCTCCATATGATGCTGGTGCCAAAGCTGCTTACGGTGGTCAGCCAGAGCCCCAGTGACGCCGACACAGATGGAGACCTCCCACTGATGCTGCGTGGAGAGGGATGGCCAAGAAGCCCCAGGGGAAGAGCCTGAACCTTTTTTGGCCACCTTCCGCAGAGTCAAGGATGCATGAGGTGGCTCCTACCTGAAGGAAGAGCCCTGGAAGTAGAGCACGGTTTGATCACATAATTAAAGTGGTTACGCTTCAAGGATTGAGAACACACGGGTGACCTTCAGCCTGGTATCTCTCCATTACCTACTAGACTTTTCAATATTAATAACTAATCTCCAAACAAAATCCTTGGGCCTACAAGGATTCATTCTTATCAACACCTGGCTGGCAAGTTGAGCCCACGTGAACCATAGATATTTACACATACTACAGCCAACTGACCTTTTTGGGCTGGAACTACTAGTTCCCTATAAGCAGGCCATCAGAAAGCCATCTTCACCTCAAGTCCCATCAGGGAATCCAAAACAAAAGGTGTTGGAGAACCACCTCCAGAGTGTCCAAAGATCCTGACAACAACATATTTACCTCCTCCTTCATTTTAGTGACGGTGACTCTTCCCAGTTTCCAAATTCATACAGAAGTTTAGCCGGCCAAGCAGACCTGGGGCACGTCAATACTGGAGAACTGTTGTATTTCTCTGGTACAGCATCACTTGGGAGGCACCATGAGGACTATTTGCTTAAGAAGACAAATACTGATTACAGGTGCCACTCGCTCGCCGAGGCGTGGAGGCACAAGTGTCTCCGGTGCCCTTTGTGAATCCATCCTTGAGACTTTTTAAAGGCTACTTATACATTGCAGCAAACATCATGCATCTCTCAACAAATCTATCCCTGCAGGTTAGCTCCAGCTACCGAGAGCCTACACGGGGCACCTGGTACTTCAGCAACTTTGTTTATGTGCAGATACGATCTGGGGAAATTGCAAATTATGAATCCAATCCTCCCCCAGTGAGCTGAATGGTTGGGTGCTGCTGGTTGTGATGGGAATTTGCCACTGCTCCATGATCACCAGGACCCAACCGCAGTCCTTGGGGTGTTTAAGTTAAGGCCATTTTTCCTGGCCTCAGCTCCTCTATGGGCTTGTTGCTCAAGCTGGCCCCTTCACCGGCACGTGATGATGAACCGGTTGAGCTCCTCTCCTCGCTCTGCTGGCAGGCACCAGGTGTCTGAAAAGCCCCAGCGTCCCCTTAGGTCTACCCCAAGGTCTCCCATCCTGGCCTGACCTGAACATCATTTTGTAATGAGCTCCCAGACACTGGGATGAAGTTTGGTGGATCAACGCCTCGCCTCTGGGCGAACCCGCAGGGACCTGCCACCCGGCAGCTCTGCACGCCACGGGACTAATGCTAGGAAGATGCCATCACACCACCAGGACCAAGCCCCATGGCTCTCCTGTTTCCCTGAAACCAGTTCCTGGGCCCCAGATAAATGCACACAGAAGCTCTGGCAGGGCCAGAGTAGAGTTTGATGCCTCCTATAATTGAAGGGCCACGTTTTCACTTTGGTTTCTTCTCTCCAGCTTCTTTAAATTACCCAGCACACTTCCCAGTTTCAGAGTTTACATAAATCTCCAAAATCAGGAGCTCTGGGTCACTTCTGGGTGGCAGCTTGATTGAGTCCGCATGCCATATGACAAGTCCCATCTGATGTGCTGAGCAGGTTTTGGCACAGGAGGATTTGGCAAAGGGAGATCCCAGTGATAAATGGTCAAATAAACACAAACAGTTCGCGGAGCTACATCGAAGGCGCAGCCTGGCTCCAGATGGTGTTTTGAGGTCTGCAGCTACACACAAAGCTGGGGCAAATTAATTAACCGCAGTGCCTAGGCAGGTACTGCGGGGGGGACTTTATGGGGTGGTCACATCTGACCACAGTGTCTCCTTGAAGCCTTGTCCTCCCAGTCCAAGCGGCTTCTTGGAGGTCTGGAGCTCGAGGGGATGGTGCTCTGGGCATCAGGTCCCTTCTGCTCCTCTCTGCTGAGGTTTCAGGAGATGCCGCAAGGCTGGAGGTGCTCAACATCCAATTAGTTACGTTTTTTTTTCCTGGAAACCCTCAGCGGTCCCTCGCTGCAACACTCTGCATTAGCCTTGCTGCTCTCCGGGCCATGCTTCAGCATTTAGGGGACTTTCAAATGCGGTGTCACAGGTACAGGAAATGATCCTGGCTGGATATCTCCCCTCCCTATGCATCTATATGCGCACACATACGTACACATTACACGTGTGTTTTTGTGTGCGCATAGAAAACCCGTGGGAGGGGGAATACGTCAAGCGAAACAGAAGACGTTCCAGTCATCCTGTGCACCCAACCCACTCTCATGGAAACTCGCTCACACTTCAGGTGACGCGTGCCCCCTCCCACGCCGTGTTCTGCAGAAAAAAACCCAAAAATGGAGGAAAATAAAGAGGGCGAGAGGAAAATCCCCACCAGAGCTGTGCCCACGCCGGAGCTGGCCTGGCTGAACGTCGGGTCACCGGTCCCTCCAGCATCTCTGACATGACCTGGGTGAGGGTCCACGAGGTAGGTGACACTGTTGGTGGCATTTCTGCCCATGCGTTTGCAGCCGCTCTCCTCCAACACCACCTTCCCCCTTGTGCAAGCTGCCCAGACACCGCTATAGGGGGCTATATGGGATATACACATAGGATACATCCCTATGGGTGCAAAACATAGCGATGCTATGAGCCCATCTGTGGCGGGTAACCTCCTTCCAGCACGGCCTTAAAAATAGCAAAAAAAGCTATTTCCTCCCATTCTGAACTCTCCTGGGAGAACAGGCAGGCCCCTTTGCTCTCGTTCTGCTTTCCTTCGGAGCCAGAAAAAGGAAAAGAAATTAAAAAAAGTCTCCTATTGAACGGCGCGCACACACTGGGTGGGTTTGCTTCCTGACAGAAAAAAAGAAAAAAAAAAAAACACCACCAACAAAAAACCAAAAAAACCCACCAAACCACGGCGGAAAAATGTGCCCAGCTTAACCATGGAAAACTGGTTTGGCTGGCGTCCCTCCGGAGTGGACAGGATTGCGAGGGACTTGGACGCGGATCCGGGTAAGGCAGTCACCAGCCTGCGCCAAAACACGGCTCCAAAAGAAAAGAAAACAAATTTTTGGGTGCCCCAAAAAAGCAGGGAGGAAAGGATGGGAATCCAGCTCCCCCTTCTCTTCTCTCCCCTCGCCCCCGGAGAGAAAGCCACCGAAGGGAGGACCTCGGGAGCAGAAATGAAAGGGCCAGAGCGCTAGCACGCTAAATCAGAAGCAGATGTGTGCCTGCTCGCCAGCCTGACTCACCGCGGAGGGCGGGGGGGTTATCGCTATTTTGGTGCTGGGTGTGGGGTACCGAAAACAATGCGAGGAGCAGGCGGAGCAGTGTTTGAGCAGGCTCAATATCGGCTTGGGAGCAGGTACGGGCAGGCTCCAGAAGCGGCGGGCGGGAGGCTCGGCGGCGGCCGCGGCCGCGCTCCACCTCCCTGCCCGGGCAGAGCTGCTCCTCCGGACCCTCCCTGGGTCCCCCGCAGCACCGCCGGGCGCTCCGCCACGCACACCCCCGTTTCGGGGGAGCTTCTTGCCCGTCTCTGTCGCACCTCCCGGCATCGTCCCTCCGGGCGTGGCCGCCATCCCCGTGTGTCGGCCGAGACGTGCCCGCTGCCGGGCCCGAGGCGTCTGCGGCGGGAGCCTCGGCGGGAGCCTCGTCCGGCCTCTCACAAGGACAGCCTCCGGAGCCAGCACGTCTCTAAAACCCAGCTTGCTTTGGGCCAAGCCCCAGAAAGCAAGCTCAGCTTCGTCCTTCACCTCCCACCATGGCCTCCGCCGCTTAGACCGCGTTGGCGTTCCTTAGGCTCAGAGTCCCACGGGTATTTACGAGAGCGGTACCTCAGATTGGTCTACTTAACTCTGGCATAACCCAAAATATTATTTTCCTGCTTGGCTCTCACGAGAGCCTTTGCAGCCTCATTCATTTTTAATTGCCAGTTAAGTCCTGGAGCTCTAAGCACTCAAGCTCCCCTGCTACGGCCGGGCCAGAACAGCTCCCGCGTGGACGTGAAGTGGCTTTCGGAGGGACGTCTTCACGGAAGGCGCCTCTGTGGAGCACCTCGTCCTGCGACGGCGACGCAGCCTGCAAAGACGCGGCCCCCCCGCCCCACCGCCGGTACCGTGGGCAGGAGTCTAGTCCTGGGCTTGGAGTGTGCTGCTGCCGTCATCCCCCACACAGGATGAAAATTCAAGTCCCTGCCATCAGAAAGGACACCCGATCCACCCCGTTTTTACCCGGGAGTGTCTCCTCAGAGTCGCCTACAGCTCCAACTCCATCGCTGAGGGGTGAATATTGCATCTCCCCATCCTTCGCTGTCGCGAGGCGACGCATCATGGGTGCCCCATCCCTGGGACCATCCCAGGTCAGGCTGGACGGGGCTCTGAGCACCCTGCTCTGGTTGCAGATGTCCCTGCTCACTGCAGGGGGATGGACTGGATGGCCTTGAAAGGTCCCTTCCAACCCAAACCATCCTGTGATTCTATCACCGTTTTTCTGCAAGCCAACGCTTCTCTGAATGACGGCTCCCAGCCATGCGGGAGCCCCAGCGAGGTGCATCACATCCTAACGCAAGCTGGGCGTTTCCAGAGGAAATGCTGCCGGGCTTCAGCAGAGGACAGTCAGGAAAAGGGGATGAGACTTTCATCCGGACTTCTTGTATGTAAACCAACCAACTAATGAGCTCTCTGAAGACCACAGGTAATATATGAGCATAACTTTACAGTGTGGCTCAAGCACCGAATATCCAGAGGCAACTCCCTATCTTCAAGGGACGATTTAATCCAGCTCTCAAGGTTACAGAGCAATTTAACTGAAGATCAGGGGTCAGATTCAGATCTCATTTGTATATCAACTCCTCCTGTGCATGAAGCCCCTGGTTTCTCTGCCAACCTGCCAGAAAGCTAAAGAGCAGCTGAGTCGTCAGCTCAGCCTTGATCCTGCAAAGCCTCACCCGCCTGAGCAATCTGTGCAATTCGCTGGGGTCCACCCATGCCCAGCTTGGTAAATATAGTCAAAGCTGGTGGAGGACAAACAGAAAAAAAAAAAAACAAACAGAAAAAACCCCAACATCTGAACTCTCCTCAAGATATAACCTGGAAGAAGGATAAGAAAAACATCTACTGCTTAGATGTTTCAACTCAAATGCATGGGGAAAAAAAAAAAAGGAAATCAATAGGATTAATTTTTCAGCCGATGCTTCTGCAAGCAAGGAGGGGGTTTGCGGGATCAGGCCCCCGAGCAAGGCGAGTCCTGCATCCCAGCTGACCACGCACGCACGCCAACTCCCAGTCCGATTCGATTTAAAGTGGCTGAGTTGTAAATGAGGCTTATAATGGGATTGGCAAATGACCCTTCAATACAGCACTGCAAACCGCCGGCACTCAAAAAGCACCCGAGCTCTCGGCCGGGTGCGAGCGCGGGGCCAGGGCTGCATCGTGCCACCGGCTACGAAATCAGCCCAGGCGAGCAGGGGAAAACCCTGCTTCTCCCCTCCTAGGGCCTGTAGAGGGGTGACCCTTCAAAAAGCAAAAAAAATAGGGAGAAGGAGGAGAAAATGCAGCCCTGCTATGTAAAGAGAGGCAGTCTTGCATGTTTGTTTTGGCGTACCCTGAGCTCCGGGCAGTTTCCAACTGGAACCCAGAAATGCTGATGGTGTTTGGAGTCTGTCTGCAGCCCTCCCATGACGTGAGGAGGCATTCAGGATGATGGGCTGGGATTTTTCCCCCCCCCCCCCCAACGACTATATGTACTGTTACATTTTGAAGTCCCTGTGCTGTCATTACAATGTCAGATGAAATTACATGTGCGATAACCATAACATCAATGCACGCACAAGTTCACAAAGGCTTTACAAGGAAACGTTTTCGAGGGAAGCTGCTCACGTGTCCGGACTCAAAGGGGTTGTCCAAAGGAGTCTTTGAATTACAGGGCACTGCTACAGCCAGAACTTGGCCTTGCTGGAGCTGAACAGATGGATTTTACCTTTTTTTTCAGGCTTTGCCAGTTAAAGGGTATTCTTATTTATCCTGGTGTAACTACAGACGGACTCCAGGGATTTAGCTGACGCTATTCTGGATTTGCACCAGGGCAAAGAGGAGGAGGATGTTACGGCGGCCGGCAGGACAGCCTTGCAGATGGAGCTGAACCGCAGCACCCTCCCGCGAGCGTCTGTGCTGGTGCCACCACGAGGACGCTGGCACGGGATCTGCAGCTCGTTTGTGACTGACAGCAAGAGCTAGAACCGGGACAGCTATACCATTGCAAAAGCACCTTACATCAAGGTGGCTGATTCCCTTTCACACGAAGGACCTGCTCTGGTTGCAGATGTCCCTGCTCATTGCAGGGGGGTTGGACTAGATGGCCTTGAAAGGTCCCTTCCCACCCAAAGATTCTATGATTCTATGACTACACTTGACCCTACACAGCACCTGCAGACTGAGAACAGATGCTCTCTCCTGGTTGAAGGTGTGCCAGAGGCATAAGAAATGAGCCCCAGCATCTCATCCGCAATCAGGCCAGTGGTAGCTACTTCTCACGTCCCCGCCTTCGAGGCTCTTCTTATGAAAACCCCGATTTCTGCTGGGTAAAAGTAGTAAACCAGGTTTCTTCCAACTGCTATGGGCCACTGGATGAAGGAGACCCGGCTGATGCTCCTGGAGGACGGTTCCAGCAGCACAGTGATAGAGGCAGGAACCTCCAGGAGAGAGCCATCATCTCCCATTGGCACAGCTGGATGCGTAAGGCAACATCTGTACAGCTCTGCTGGCATTGCTGGGGGAAGGGTACAAGTCTAACTAAGCCAGTCTAGTTAAAGAGCTACAACTGCCAGGCAAACCTGTGGGATGTTACGGATCGGCCCCGCGGTGCAGCGCAGCACACCCGTACCTACGGAGGCTTTGGCTCTCAGCTCCTAGACCGAGAGTATCTTACGGAGCGGCTGCTTTGCTCTTGCTATCTTACACCAAAAGAAAGGGGGGAAAAAAAAAAAAAAGCAGACATCTAACACGACAGCAACCCCAAGTATCTGCGTGTTGGAGAAGGGCATCGCACGTGCGCGGGGAGCACGTGGCTGCTTCTGCGTGCTCGCACCGAGGTGCGGGTTTGAGCCACCTCCTGAGCAGAGGGCTGGAGGATGCTCTGGGTGGGTGTGTTTGGGCAATGTCGCGAAGAGCACCAGCAGAAACGTGGAATCACTCACACTATTTCAGGACATACTTTTTGTCCTGGGTGGGAAAACATCAGCATTTTACCCCACTTTCCTCACTATTTCACTGTATTTTGCATCTCCTTTCACAGCACAGATATGTCAGTCTCTGGTTAAATGTATTACAGTGAGTTTTTTCTAGTGGAGGAAAATTTATTAGTTAAGGGGCCACAATAAAAGCAGACATTGGGAAAGATCTACCTCTCCATGCACCCACCTCACCTCCCATGTCTGGCATTTCTAATCGACGTTATGTTGTTTCATATAGGCATCGCATTAGCAAAATGCCCCTGGCAGCATTTTAATTTCTTCTCCCCGTTTGTCCGTGAAGACACTCACCAAAAATGAGCCTAAACGCTACGTCTTGCATTTTATGTGGTTTTTTATACACATATGTATATCCTTTCAGCCCTTCCTAGGAACGGGCAGGAACCCAGCGGCTTGCCAACGCTGCACTTCAAAGCCGCACGCCAGCGCCCAATGAAACGCCAGCGCCGGCAGCACGCCGGGGACTTTCCTTTTCCAAGTCGGCACTTCAAAATACTTATAAATGCACTTAAGCCCCGCTTTGACCACTGCCTCTGTTTGCAAACCCTGCCCTGAGATGCATGTCGGGTCGAGGGGAGTTAGGCTGACATTGCTGGCATACCTGAGGACAGGCAGAGGGACTCGCTGCCTGCACGGAGAACAAAGCCCGGAGTTACTGCAGAGCTTTGCCCTCCGCCGGGTGCAATTATGGTTAGAGAAAACCCTTGTTTATAGCAGAAGCCTTCCAGTTGGGGAAAAAAGAGATTTAATTATAAGGTACCGGTGGTGTGGGCGTGTGTGCGAGCGGAGAGCAGATGTGGGTGCGGGAGGCTACGAGCAAGGCTGCTCCCCGTGCCCAGGTGAGCGCTGGTGGCTCCAGCCTTTGTGGATGGTGAAAATGGGGCTTTGAAGTCTCCCTCCACGGCTGTTGAAGGCTGAGCGCCGAGTCAGGGGCTCGCACGGGGGATGCAATGCATGGAGAACAAAAAAAAAGCCAGGAGAGAGGTCTGCCTCCCCAGGCTAGAAGCTCCAGGAGGGCTTTCAAGGGGAGATGGATGGCCAAAACACCCAAACCTTTCCTCTTGCCCTGGGTCACAGCTTTGGAGACAGGCTCACTCAGGTAGGTCATGAACTAGGTTTGGTTTCCAGGTGCAGGCAAATGCACCCCCCTCACCGTGCCCTTTGCACGGGTTAGTCGTGGGGACAGTTGCTGTATGGCAGGGGACGATGCCACACTTGCTCTTGCACCACGCAGACAGCCCATCCCTAAGCTCTCACGTCCATCCTGAATCCAGATCAACACCAAGTAAATATAAATATTCTTGGACGCAAGCAGGGGTGGGTGGCAGCGAAGGACGTGGGTGCCTCCACAAGCCAGTTTATTAATTTCTCATTATTGCCAACTCTTGCTGTTCAGACAGTGCCTGACCTGACCGCAGAGCAGAAATCCCCTCCTAGCATCCCTGCTGAAATCCTAAATGACCTTCATCTCTCTTTGACCTTCATCAAGGGCAGGTTGTACCTCTGCTCTCTAGGAGCATTTGAGTTTGAAGGCATTGGAGAAAGCCCCGGGTGAGAATAAAGAGGAGGCTGCTTGCGAAAACGCATGCTGAAATGAGAAAATGAAATGAATGGCCAGTCCTAAAAGAAAAAACTCCTGCCATAAAGCAGATTTTGAAGGGGGAAAAAAAAAACGGTCGTGCACTGCCCTGCTTTGCTAAACAGGCAGATGGGACCTGTATTTCTCTTCTGAAACTTTAATGGGAAGAATATGATTCTGCTGCAAGCGTATTTTATATGCCTGGCGATTAAAGAGGAAGAGAAGGGCATAATTTATAGAATTGTGAAACACAGAGGATAGCTTTCTGGCTGCAGTGTTTCTTTATTTTCTTGTTATTCCTTTTATTTTTCCTTTTGCTTCTAGGCTTGTGAAAGGTGATGGATGGGCAGCGGTAGAGACAGAAATCTGCCTTTTATATTCACCGGGCAGGTACCGCATCAGCAGCCGCAGCGGCTGCACAAGCTGCACCTCCTCTGAACAAGAACAATCCGGAAACATAAAAAAGTGCTTCGGTGTATCCTCAGGCTGTCTACGGTGCTTTCCTGCTCCTACAGCCATCTCACCTCTCAATTGTTAATGGGTTTCGTGCTTTCAAACAGGAAGGCTGAGCCAAGTCTTGCTGGAGCCAGTAGCACACAACATGGCCAAGCTCATACCCCGTCTGATCCTCCAGCCCCTGCATCTCCAGGGACAGTCTGCTCCTCACCCTTTGAGCTCTGCCAAGACCCCGGCACTTCCCATCCATGCCACCTGGTAAGAAGCAAGCACCACCTCTGGCTACAAAGCCACCTTGTAGAAAAAGACCTGCCGGTCCTGGTGGCCAACGAGGTGCCTGGGAGTCAGCAGCATGTCCTTGCAGCAAAAATGGCCAGACCCATACTGAGTTGCACTAGCAAACACGTTCTCTGGAGGTCGAAGGAATGATCCTTCCCCTCTGTTCGGCAGTTGTGAGACCACAGCTGGAGCGCTGGGTCCAGTTTGGGCTCTCCACGAAGACATTGTCACTGTGGAGGTACACCAAGATGGTTAGGGGGCTGGAGCACACAAGGTAAGGAGAGGTTTGTTCAGCCCAGAGAAGAGGGGATGAAGGGAGAATCTAATTTTTTCATTTACCTACCTAATGCATAACCATAGAGAAGATGGAGTCAGATTCCTCTCAGAGCAGAAGAATCAGAATCATAAAGGTTGGAAAAGATGTTTAAGATCATCAAGTCCAACCAGGAAGCTATGAACAGAAGTTCCACAAAGGAAGTTTAGATCAGATGTAAAAAAAACATTTTTAGTGAGAGGTTGGTCAAGCCTTGAACCGTGATGCCAGAGATGTTGGGTTTTGTATCCTTGGAGATACTCAAAACTCACCCACACAAAGGCATGAGCCTGACCTAGAGTGGGAAGCTAAATCAGGAGCCTTCAAAGGTCCCTGTCACCAAAACCATTCTCTGACTCCATATTCTGGTTTTGCAGATAGGGAGCCAAGGCACAAAGGAGGTGAAATAATACAACCACAGGCATGCAGAGGACCTGCACCTGAGGCCCCATCTCCAGAGAGCAACCTAAAGCCCTCCCCTCATTGCTTTTGGGTAAATTAAACACATCACCATAGTCGTGAGTGTGTGTGCTGGGCTTTCTGGGGGCATGTGCTCTTCTTGCTTCCCTGGTAGAAGGTAGCACTTCTCTAGCTGCAAAATTCTTCGGATTTTTTTTTTTTTTTAAATCTTCAGGGCCAATTCAGCAACTCATCTTTCTGCTAAGACTGTCAGCAAAAGTGTCAACTGTACGGCTGGTTTCTGTGATGTGGAATCATGCCCACCAAGACTTGGACCAAGACTATGCAGCCCATTTCACAAAAGCCACCAACCAGCCCACACTTGGCAAAAACTGAAGACCGTATCAGCCATGCCTGCATGACTTCTGGCTTTGGGCCATTTTTCTCCAACCCTCTGAGCAGGCACGATATAAATCTTGCTCTTCTTTCACTAGTCTTTGCCATGACAACACAATCACTTGGCTCCCCATGCCACGCTCTCGTCGGGTGTTTGTCAGAGATGTGTCAGTGAAAAAATGAACTCTGTACCCTGGCAAGAAAGGAGAACAGTTCTTCATAAAACCAACCACTGCTGCCCTTGCTCAGCTCACATGTTTGCTGCAGGAGGAATTCAAGTCCTCGTGAAATCACTATGAATATTTACCTGCACCAGCAGCAAAACCATATGCGTCGCTCCCGGGGAATAAGCAAGAAAACCTTGCCCAAATAAATGCAGGGCAAGAATTTTGCTTCCCCTCCAATACTAGCACTCTCATGCCGACATAGCTCCATGAAACATGTGTGTGCATGCGTACACATCCTTTATTCACAGCTAAGTTTACTCTTTAGAAAGAAGACTGCTTGTCCCATTGAAGTCAGAAAGATGGAAGAAATTTTTCAGGATGAGAGTGGTGAACCCCTGTCCCAGGTTGCCCCGAGAGGTGGTGGATGCCCCACCCCTGGAAACATCCCAGGTCAGGCTGGACGGGGCTCTGAGCACCCTGCTCTGGTTGCAGATGTCCCTGCTCACTGCAGGGGGCTTGGACTAGATGGCCTTGAAAGGTCCCTTCCCACCCAAACCGTCCTGTGATTCTGTGATAACTCAGCTGAGTCCTCCCATTCACCCCAGCAAAGCTGCGACTGCTGGTAAACAGAGAAACCCATTCCCTGAACTGGTAAAATTGAAGCTCTGTAGCAATTTTTATATACTACCTAAACGATCTTTTTTGCTGGCTGAAACCTCTTTTATTGAATTATTCCTAACTCTGACTTTCGAGCCTCGCTAGAGCCTGCTGGCGGGATGCTGGGATCCCACCGCGTGCTGCACCCCCCACGACCACCCGTGGGGAGACTGTGGGGCCGACAGAGCAGACGGTGGGGTTAAACACGATGTGGATTCAGCTCAGGAAGGTCACAGAGCTGTTATGCTATGAGCACGGGAGGGTGGGGTCCTGCTTTTGTCTGGAGAGAGGGAAGAGCGCCCATCCCCTGCTGAAAGCCGCGGGTGGACGTGTTGCACTTGGCCAGCCAGAAGATTACGGCAGGTCCCCTAATTTAACATTTCCCAATGGAAAGGAGGAAAAAAGCAGTTCAGGGGATGGGAAGAGCCCAGGTAAAACGTTCGCTGGAGAAAACAGGGCGGGTGGGCGAGGCTCCTAGCAGAGAGGAGCTGGGAGGAAGGCTTGCGGGGGGCGAGGGGGCCGCTGGCCGCGTGAGCCGCCGCGCGCTTCAGGCCCGGGGCGCGGATAAGCGGAGCCGCGGAGCGGGGTGGGAGGAGGTGAAGGAGGCAGGCAGGAGAGAAGATTACAGGAGTGCGAGGAACAACAAAGAGGAGGAGAGAGGAGAAGGAAAAATTATGCAGGGCCTCGAAGGTCAAAAGAGTCAACTTCAAAAGGATTCCTTAAGACATAAAGCCAATGCCTTCATATTCAATTATTTAGTTTTCACACAAATCTAAGTAATATATTGTGGGGGGAGCGTTGCCTCCCAACACTATTTGGCACAAAGAGACGATGAGAGAAGTCTGGGAATCTTCGCTTTCCGAAGGAACCCGGCCGGAGTCGGCGCTACGCCCCTGCAAAGGATGCGGCGCGAAGGAGAAGAGGCTTTTCTGGTTCGCAGGGCGGGGGTGAGCGGGGCTTCTCCCTTGCGGAACTGAAAAATGCTACGGAATCACTTGCTCGGCCTGAAACAAAATGTTTTCTCTAAATTCTGTGCATCTGTTTAATTAAAAACACAGGAAATGTTGAGGCAAACAAATCACGCTGCCTGTGAAAGTCAAGACTTTCAGCTAGAAGACGCTGGAATGAAACGCTTCCGCTCCTCATAATCCCTCCATTAACCTGACAAAACTGACCCACACGCACGGTAGTTTTTTTGTCATCAAAAACTTGGCTTTGTACTAAAACATATTTGGCTGAATTACCTCCCCCAACTGTATTTAAGGAAGCTAAAGCTAAGTACAAGGCTGAAAGAGCCGGCTCCTGTATCCTGGGGCGTTCAACCCATCAGCACAGTTAAAATCACTGACAAGCTATAGCAAGCTAATGTCAGTAAAATGGTACCCAACAGGAGGTTTGAAGCCAGCACAGTGAGCTCTACAATAAGTTCCAGTCCATTAAACACCAGGCTTAAGTAAAATATTACAGCAGGTCACGTTTTAAAGCGGACAGAATAGGTTAGGGAGTCACTGAGGACCCACAAGGATGCTCTTGGAGGAGAACGGAAATTCTGCCGTGCCCTTTTTCAGCTCCCTGCCCCAAACACCACTGTTTTCCTCCCGATTGTAGGTGCTTCCTTCCACTCAACACCCTTTTTTTTCCACGGGCATCTCCGGCAGCGGGTGGCAGCAGGGACTCGCGCCACCAAGGCAAAGCCACGGTGATGTTACGTCAAGCATCTGCAGGGCTACCACGGTGCCCATCCACGGCGATGACCAGCCCCATCGGAAAGAAATCAGAAATAAAGTGACTTGGCAAAGGCCATGTAACAGGTCAGTAGCGGAGCAAAGAGCAGAAACCATGTCCTGCGGTTTCTGCCCACCCAGATCCCAAGCGTTTAGGACGTTTCTCTGTTCAGGTTTGACCTTACGAGTTCCCTTAACCTTCTTCTGGCAGCTCCTAATGGGCAAATAAATCTCTGGAGAGTATCTTAAATTCTTTTTTATCACAGACTGTATCAGTGTGATAATAAGATCAGCCTTCAGACTCCCCATTAAGTCACAGAAGGTGTGGTCATCAGTCATGCTTTTCCCAGCCTTAATTGCCAGACAGACACTTTAAGTGGAAAGTCCATCTAATGAGCCCAATCATTAAAACATCCCTGGTTCCTATTTGAGATGGAAAATTATATTACTCTAATAAGGGGGTTGCATCTTTGCCCCCCTATTCAATCATGTGGTACGGGGAAAGGTGAGACTTCTCTGCGAGTTTGCCTTGGATGTGTTTCATTTAAATACAGCCGCCTACTTCAGGCAAGAAAAAGTAATAAAACCTTTCACTGAAGGAGAACTGGGTGGTTGGAGAAGATGGCGGCGACCTGGCGGTGAGCAAAGGGGTCACCAGAGATGGGGGCTCACCACTGACACCACGGATGCTCCTGAGGGCTGGCCAGGTGGAGATGGTGGAACGGCCACCATGGTGGCCATGTCAGGGTGGAGAAGATGCGGCATCTGGTGTGCTTATGGAAAAGGCCATATGGGATGTATGAAGTGGGGTCCTCAATGGGACATCGCGTTCCTCAACAGTTTGCATGAAAAGGCTTCGTTTGGAGAAAGAATTGGTTATACTGGCCACCATCAGGAGCCCACACCACGTGGAAGAAGCGGTTGGGTAGTCACCATCATCCTCGTCTCACAGCGAGATGGCACAGCACACAAATTCAAAAGCTCTTGCATGGGGCAAGTCCAACCAAAGTACCTAAAACAGGGCTCAGGCTAGAAGTCCTCTGCAAAGGGGTAATTCTCTCCTGTCCTGTCCAGTCCGAACAGAAATACCCGTTTTTCCCACCTCTCCGTCTCCTACGGCTACTCAGCATGGAAAGCTCCATCTAAGCAAGCTCGGTCTAGGAGCTCAGCCTAGGTAAGATCAGCCCAAGTTCCCAGTGGTCTCCAACCGGTTGCCTGTGGCTACATGCCAACGTGCCCATCACTCCCACAGGGAGGAGATGCCCCAATTGACCTGCTCCCCACCGCGAAGCATCAGCGGTGAGAGCTCCTCCGCAGGGAATCCCAGTGGGAAGCCCAGGCAAGCCCGGGTTATGAGCTCCACATCCAGCGGCGGCTTTGCCAGGTGCTTGGAGCGCTGGTTCAGAGCGATCCCTAATAAAAACAACGAAGCACGGAAGGGTGTGTTACTTTTGGGTAATAATACATCTGAAAACTGCACGGTGAGGCAAAGACAACGCCGCACCCTAAGCCACCCGAAGGGTGTGGGCATTATACAATGATTCTCCCACACCCAGAGCCTCCGACGACAATTAACATCCAGCCCCGTGCAAGAATTGGTAAACACCGTATCTCAAACCAGGAAACGTCGACATTTTCCGTGCGCATGAAAAAACCCCCGAAGATGTGTCTTAACACGAACATCACTCCGGGCAGATCTGCGCTATCGCAGCGCATGGTGGTTATTTTCTGCCCTTCTTCTGTAGAAGCCAGAGTAAAGGCAATAGCAGTTATATTTTGAGTTATATTACGCACGGATTTCTTAGTTTTCATCATTTCTCTCTTAAAAAAACCGAAACAAACAGAGATGACGGAAAAATTTAAAAGTATAATTACATTTTGATAACTACAAAGTCATGCGAGGTGCTTTATAGATAATAAAACGACAAGATCTCATCACGCCCAAGTTTATTTTCATAGCCGTAAATCTACTTCTGGTAAAGTCGCCGGGAAAAGATTTTACTATTGAGTAATAATGGAAACAAAATACCACTTATTAAAGGGAAATGACAGCAAGTACTCATCCGATGTTGAAAGACAACAGAGAAAATCAGTTTGTTATTACCAGATAGCAGAAATAACTCTTTACTACCAGTCCGAGATACTGGCAGCGAGACCAGTTGGTTATTAAGAGAGATCCCACTTTTTTTTTTTTTTCCCCCAAACCACAGTGCAGTTGCTGTGATGCTGATGAAAACAGCAATTAAAGATGCAGCTCCGAGGTTTCACCTTCAGCCGCCAGCAGCATTTTAGAGAAAAAAAATAAAAGCACCAAAATGAGAGCGTCTCCAGACCTCCTCCTAATCACTTCTGAGGTCAGGAAATTCGAGTTGCTTTTCCAACATAAATTCACCTGTTCATTTAAAAAAAAAAAAAAAAAAAAAGAAAAAATCAACGGCTGGGAAGGGTGAAGATTATAATAAATCTGCCTTCTGGGTGATCCCAGGAAAAAGGCAGAGCTGATGCTACCGGCTTTGTGTCTGCGTGAAGGATGGAGCTAGCAGAGTTGCCATATACCTGCCTAAACCAGGGAGGCTCAAAGCTTTCCCAAGGGACAGGCGGTGCTCCCGAGGAGGAATGTTCGTTGTAATATTAACCGGGGAGGAGACGGGACCACTGGGGAGAAATGAAATCTATCTTCCCGGCTGACACAGCGGGGACGGTTTGGATAGCTCAGGAACAAGGGGGTCACGCCGGACGGTGCTATTTGCCTTCAGGGCTGTCAGTTGGGGCAGATCAGGAGATGTTTGTACGGATAAGAAAGTCCTGCCTGAATTTCTGAATCCTGGTTGAGGGCAGGAGAAGGGGTGGATTTCAATTCTCCAGCTGTAGATCCCAGCAAGAGGAGCGAAGCGTAGCCCTGCCAGCATACATACGGGCAAGGAAATAAAAATATCCACTACTGTTGTTTGCTGAAGATAGCTTGGAGCATCTTCAGATAAGACTGAGTCTCTACTGTGCAAGGTGCAGGGTTTGCTACTATTACTATTACTATTACTATTACTATTACTATTACTATTACTATTACTATTACTATTACTATTACTATTACTAACTGCAGTGACCATTTGCACTGCACTAGTGTCTTGCAGCTACAAGTGGGATGCTCATCCCTCTATAGGCACAGTCTAAGCGAGACCGAAGAAAGAGGCATCTGAGCCTAAATGCTTGTGCTCCAAATAAACAGGGGGAGGAAAAAAGAGATTACCTGGCTTGTTGAGATGAGGAACAGAGATACTCGGTGACTTGCTGAAGGCCATAGAGGAAACCCACGGTAGAGCCAAAATTTGGCGTTAGCTCTTCCAAGTCCCAACTCACCACCTTATCTAGACCATCAGCCTGAGCTGTGTCCTGCCTAAGGCTCAGGTTTATCCTAAGACTAAAGGCAGATGAAAGCTCAGAGGGGCTCTAGATCGGGGCCACCCCCGTGGGCTTCCCGTGCCAGGTGGTTGCCACATGCTGAACCTCATGCCCAGACCTCGTGGTTGGTGGCATCAGCCCAGCAGCCGGCTGGCTCTGCCCATCGCCGACAGTTTTTTGGCACCCGGCAAAGCCAGAGGATTTTGGGTTGTGCCGGGACACTGCAGATCACCCAAAGGAGCTGGGATGGCAGGGTTTGGGCTGGTGGCATTGCTGGGAGCTCGGCATTCCCACAGCTCACCTGGGATTCTCACTGAACCAAAGCAAAATGATTTGGATATGAAGGAAAAGTGGGTTTCCAGGCAGGGCTGGAGGATAGCTCCCAAGGGAAAAACAGGGAGTCAGGAAAGCTGAGAACGGCAGCTCGTTGCATCCAACACCCAGCCTGCCAGGGTGCTGGGGGAAGGAGAGGGCAGGGAGGGCTTTGCAGGCAACAAGGGACGCTCAAAAAAATGTGCTATCAGCAGCAAAGAGGGGCTTTTCAAAACATAAACAGTTTTGGGGAAGAAACAAGCACGGCGCGTGAGCTAAAAATAAGCATCAGCAAGTGAAAAAAGGGATTAAAAGAGCCCAAAAGAAATAGCCAACAGCAAATTGCAGGGAATTGTTCAGTAAAGAATAAAAGGCTCCTCGCCATCTCCCTGCAACAGGCAGGTGGCACTGGGAGAAAGCAACCCCTGACAAATGATAGCTGCAAAAGGGGAGATGGAGGGAGGGGGAGAAAATTCAGACCTGGCAGATTTGTTAAGTGGTTATTTTCCCTCTGTCTTTGCCGAAGACAAAGGGAAGGTAAAGCTCCCCAAGACAGGGATTGTATTTCACTCCGCGGTCGAGAAGGCTTTCGAGTGTCTGCAGATAGCAGCAAGAAATGGTCCTAAAAAGATTAGAGCTCTTAAGGTAGGGCAAAATACTATATCCAGACAACACACTCGAGTTTTAATGACAGTGGGGTGAGAATTGAGTGCAGCATTGTCTGCTGCCTTTAGGAAACCAAAAACTTAATTTGGAACAGCATGGACTAGAGCTGGGCTTTTCTCATGAGAAAGGCTTTATTCCTGCCCTTTAAGCATCACTTTTTATCCTTGACACGTATTTTCCCTTCACTGCTTTCCCACAGCCAGCACGGGTTTATAGGAAGGGTCTTCCATGTTTTTAGAGGGATTTGGGTAGCTTGCCTTTGAGCATCTCCCCGGCTGTAACGTGTTTCTCCTCGCTGCATCCCTCTGTCAGGCTACCATCCGTGGTTATGGATACCCGGCTGAGGGATAAAGAAGCAAAGCGGCTTCCCACAGACGCGTGGGGAACGTGCTGGAAAAGAAACTCACCCTGGGTTCCCCGAATCTCAATCCCCAGACCACCCCCTGCACCTCCTGCCTCCGCGATTCCCACAGCGGCTTGTTAAACTGGACGGGCCAATTCCCAGTGGGTGCAAACCAGCAGAGCTTCCACGCAACCTGTTTTATACTGGGAGCAAGACCACGCGTCACGTCCAGTCTTAAATCATAGAGTCATCGAACCATTTAGGTTGGAAAAGACTCTTAAGATCACCAAGCCTGACCGTTAACCTAACGCTGCCAAGCCCACCACTAAACCACGTCTAGACTGGATCGGGGATTTTGTGCCCCCCCTAAAATGAGGCTGATTGCTATGGACCCCGCAGTGGCCAACGTGCCCCGTGGGGGTCACCAGGACCCCCCTGCACCACTTGGTTTGGGACACGGACAAAGCAGGGCACTGCCTTGCTGCCAGCCTCACGGCCGCGGCCGCCGGGGCTGGGGGACATCACGCCTGTGCTGCGCCCGCCGGTGGGTAACACCGAGGTGGCTCCGTCACCCCCACCTCAGCTCCCGCACCCCCCAGGAGGGGACTTTCGGCTGCAGGAACCGCCCCCCCCGACCTTGCCCGGGGCTCTGTTACTAAGAGCCAAGCGCAGAGGGCTGCGCTGCGCCGGCGTGCCATGGGATAATTGCAGGGAAGAGGCTGCTGCAGCCCAGCGACCGCAGTAATTGGGTACGGGCCATCCTGTAGCCAGGTTTCCCGTGCTATTATCCCCTTATTAATAGAAACCAAATCTACCTTCGCAGAGACAGCACTGCGAGCCCGGAAATTATGCGGTTCAGGGCTGCAGGGAGGCATCTGCGGCATCTTTGCAATAGCCTCAGCCCTTCGCCACCCAAGGGACGGATACTGGCCGGGTCCGCAGGATGCTCCCGCCCAAGTCACGGCAAAATCCCAGCCATCCCGACATAAAATCCTCTGTGGTCACTGGAAAAGCGGATGTTAGACTCAGCCGCACGGCGACTGCCCTCGCAGAGGCAGGCGAGGGAGATTTGGTCTATGAACTAATTCATCACGGCAGCATCCCTGCAAGGTATGGCAGGGAGTATTAATTTCAGTGCTCAGGGAGGAAAACCGAAGGTCAAAAAGGTTTGAATTTCCCCTCGTCCGCACGGATGGGGTACAGCGGGGGCCGCAAGCTGAGCACCCATGGATCTAGGGCTGGGAAATAATGTGGAGCATCTCGGCTGGGATGCTCCTGCCTGGGCACCATGGGTTGTCAAATACAAAAGACGAAGGTAAAAGTGACGGCATCATTTTAAAGGGAATCAAGCCACGACTCCAAGGGGCTTCTTGCTGGAAGGTGTGAAAGCAAAGCGCTGATTTCTGAGAACCCCAAGGACAAGGTGAAAGTCTCCACGGGGTCTTCCAGGACAGGACTTCCAGGTCAGTATGGTAGCATGACTTTCCATGGCCAAGACTAGTGCAGGTCCCTCTCCCCGTCCCTGTCTTGTTCCAGACTAACTTCCCCTCTGAAGGTCAGCTTGGAAACAGTCCTGGATAAAGTGTGCCCCTGATCATGACTTTTTTTATTGGGTAAGGAAGGCACAAGGTGTTGACCCAGTATTAAAGCTGGAAGGTAGATTAGGTGCCACCATCCAAAATGCAGTCAACAATGCAGAGAATGAGACCTGGTTTGGTACATTTATTTTTTAATAAATGATATTAGATAGATAAGAAAAGCCAGTTTATGAGGGTCGGCAGGACCATCTGAATCTCATCTCAAATTTGGGATTTGGTCTGAAACCTGCCCAGCGATGTTCACTGCCACCTCCCCTCCCAGCTCCTGCCAGGCAAAGCCTAGCAGATGGCCTCCTACAGTAATGCTTTTAACCACCAGCGTTGGTAGTACTTCTCAAGAGTGGCGGAAAGAATTATCAGCCCGGAGTGTTTCCAAGCTTCCCTGTTTTTCTTCCCCTTTTCTTCGCCCAGCTTTTAACGCTTCCCATTTCAACGGCAATTAATACCAGCCTTTCTGAAGATGAACCCTACAGGCTGGCAACCAGGTCCTCGCAGAGCCAAATCAGCACAGATGTGCTAGAGAGCGTTGCAGATGGTTTCTCCTTCCCCCGAAACTCGAGACTTTGCTTCTGCTTGGTGCTGCGGTGTTTTGCAGGCTGGGGTTGTCAGGAGCACGTCCCTCCCCATATGGCAAGCGAGAAGTCCTCCTGGGAAGATTAAAGCAGGGAGAGGAGACCTGGGTTGCCTCCTGCTTTTTTCAGCCCTTCTCCATCACTTTGTGAAAGCCTGGTGCTGTTAAGCAACTACAGAAGAGATGAAAAGCATTGGGGAAAATAAATAATACATAAATGCTGAAGTGTGTTGCCAAGGCCACCTCCAGGATGGATCTGTACCCAGGCATGCTCCCCTCCGGACGCTGCCTGTTCCTGCCCTGGAGAGATGTCACTGGGAGTGAAATGGAGCTCCTGGGCAAGATGTTGCTTCAGAGTGATGCATCGGAGAACCTTGCGGGTGACAGAAACCGTAATTGCTGTGATTAAACCTCACTGGCCCATTTCAGCCCTGTGAGGCCCAGCTTTGCCGCTGATTTCAGCAGAAGCAGGATTGATGTCCCTACCAGGGGAGAGGTTGGGAGCTCCAGGGAGACCGCTCCCCAAAGCACGAGCAAAGCCCTGCTGCCTGAGCAGAGGGTCCGTGCCCCTGGGGCCTACGTGGATGCTCTGGCTTCCATGAGGGTCTGAACAATGTTCTCCATCATCCCCAAACGCAGTCCAAACCAGGCGCAGGCAGCCAGCAACCTGGTAAAAAGGGGTCTCAGACCCAGTGTGAGATGCCACAGATGACTTCTTGGGGTTCAGGGCAGCAGTGGCTTGTGGCCGAAGGCTGCAGAGACCCAAAGGGAGCTACGCTGCATCCCACCAGCTCCGTCCCCACGTCCCCATGTCCTTATTTCAACAGCTTGGCCACATCTGCCTCTGTTTTTCTCAGCAACGCCCTGAGAGCTCGATGGCTCCGTAGCAGCAAGAGATAACGTATTGGTCACTTCAAGTACATGATAAGAATGTAAAATAAAAGGTACCCAGTGTGGCTCGATGCAGCCACGACCGTGATGTGAGCTGCCCAGACTTGCGGCATGGAGAGCCGGCTGTGCCAGCAGCCCACTGGAAAGGGGTCCTCTCCCCACGCTGTCCTTTCCATGGGTTAGGAAGTGAGGCACCACCCCTGGAGCAGGATGCCTGTCCTCCAGGGGTGACACAGGAGCATCCAGCCCTGACGCACAAGGACGCCGGGAGGTGCCCAGGGTGCTGGGAGGTGGTGGGGAGGAGCACGCTCCTCGGGGCGGCTGCTTCCAACCTTGCTGTGATGGAGAACTCACAACACGCCCCTGCCTCACTGCCCTTGCCTGAAAAACAGCCGAAACATCCCCAGCAAAGCCCTTGGCAACCCACTGACCCCCCTCTCCTCTCCTCTGCCTGCTGCGGAGGACGGCTGGAGGGGCTCAGGAGACACGGCACACGGCAGAGCACAGGGGCTGCTGCAGGGACTCATCCTGCAACGAGATGCACCCGGAGAGTCTAACGCTCCGCGAAACACCCCGCGCCTGCCAGGATCAGAACTGCCTGCAAAGGTGGAAGATGTTGCTTGAGAAATATGAGTTATAGCTGCGTACGTGTGTTTGCCTTATTAGTTTTCTCTAGTGGGAGATCATAAAGCCACCGGGAAAAGAGGGGAAAAATACTCTTCTTGTTTAGCACAAAAATATAGGTACCAATTATTAGGCAATAATTGATTCATCCGATGCTTTATTACCTGGAGTTCGGGTGTGCAAGTGACAGGCTCTGCAGCGAGCCTTTCATGTGACACGTTATTAAAGGCTCTTTTTCTGGCTCCGAAAGGCAGTGGCTGGCAGATCAAAGGTCAGACATTTCAAGGAGTAAATTGGTTTAATGTGGCTGCAGATAGCCTCACAAAAACCTAATAAATATGCAGTGAAATGTAAGGAGAGAAAATTGTGGACAAGAGAGACAATTACTTTGAAACCAGGATAAGAGCATCGCGGGCTCAAATTAATCGGCGTACGGGCTCCTTCCGTCTGTCTCAGGATTTAGTATTCAGAGCAGGAGCCCGGCTGCTGGTGGGATGTGCTGAGGGGGACACATACTGGTACCCGATGCCAAAACCTGCCGGGTGAAGATGCTGAACCCTGAGCCGCAGCCGGGATGGTGGTGTGAACCACCGCGGCTTTACAGGTCCACCGGGAAGCCACCCGTGACCCGCAGCAAAGGATGTCCACGACCACCGTGGGATTTTGTGGTGACTGGTGACGAGATTGTCCCTCCACGGCTAAATCCCGCTGGGAGCCCTTGGTGTGACCGAGCGGGATCACCAGCAGACAGCGACTCACGGCCCGAAGCCCAGCGTTCAGTGGTAAAGGATGAACACAGAGGGGTTTAATTGTAAGAATTGATGCTTTCAGCCCATCTCCTTATATTTTCACTTGATCTCGTGACTTTTTCAGAAGCGTACCTCACTTCTTTTTAAACTCCAGGCAGCAATGTCTGGATACTTGGGGGTTTTTGTTTGCATTTCTTGAAATGCATTAACTCAAATGACCTCCAAACACTGGCAAGGCAGGATTTCTTTGCTAAAAAGTCACAGCTTCGCTCCTTTTAATTAAAGGTGAGAAAACACCCACCCCAGTTCTCTAATCTGGAAAGGGATTTCCTGCACAAAACCAAAGCGTGATATTCCCAGTACGGCTGGAAACAGGAGCAGAGGAAACAAATCTATAAAACAAAACACCCAGTCCCCCTCGGAGAAGCAGATAAGGGCACAACCTCTTTGTATTCCCTTCGCAGGTCACCTTCTCCAGCTGAGTCACCATGCTCCGGCGCGATGTATCATGGCCCCACCAGACAGCCCCAGAAGGATCAGGCAGCACAACCTGCCTGCGATTTAGCAAAGCCAAGCCTTGCCTGCTCACCCGTGCGGGGACTTTCTGCAAGCAGGAAAAAGTTGGGACCCAAGTGTTAAGTTGCTCCATCAGCCATGTGGATGAGTGAGATCCCTCTGCCCACCGTGTCCCCCCGTTGGTGGCTTGTCACTGGCTCTGTCTCTCTGCCCGGGATGAGGTTGCACCCAGGGCAGCACTACCACCTCCCTGGTGAGGAACCTCATGAGAAGCCTTGCGGGATGGGGCAGAAGACGACAGCCAGTGCCACCCGTGTCCTGCTGGCCATGGGACACTTCAGGGAGAACCCACACTTGCTTCAGGAAGAACCACACACTTCATGGGTCACCCACAAGGAGAAGCGATGGGGCACAGACCTCCACACCTGCAACTCACACAGGCAGCTCTCGCCCTGAGTTACTTGCACATATATCGCTCTGCCATAAATCAGGAGCCCTGACAGTGTAATTTGTATCTGGGAAACCTGGAGCAATTACAAAATCAGCCCAAACACTATTTGTTTCACAAGATTTTGCCCTTAGTTAGCACTGTCGTTCTGCTTTAATTACACTGTAATTAATTGCAACAAAACTGCTTGGAAAGTGCATGCGCACGGTGGAGAGGCTGGAATATTGCAACCCGCCGGCTCCTCTGCAGCCACGACCGTAAAATCTCTGACCCTCTTTCGCTGTAACACTTGGCATTCATTTTACCACCCTACATCCAGAGCATCTCCAAGTCCTCTCAAAACCAGACCCAGGGAAGGTGACTATTGAGTTACTTCACATCCAGGGAAACTAAGGCGCCAATCCCTTTCATTTCTCTTCAGACAGGACTAAAGGACAGAAGTTGCCAGAAGTGAACCAAGCTTGGGCCTGGATGTAAATCACAACCTTTTTCTCTGCCCTGGGATGCTCTCATGAGAACATCTCAAGATGTTCTCATGCTCCCTTGCAGCTCCCAAAGCCACCTACCACCTTGAAGGGGTTGGGACCTACCTCCTACCTCCTGTCCATGGTTGTCTCATCCATGAAAGCAACATTAAGCAACACCTCCCTGAAGACAGAAGGCACTCAGACTTGTTCCCGATGATAAAGGAAAGCAAATCTGACCCATTTCTTTTGCAATCTGTCCCCTTCTAGTATTTCCAGCGTCTAGCCGTGGCACGGAGGTATTAATAATCCCGGCTGAGGTGGACTTTCAGAGTCCTCTTTCAGCTGGCGTTCAGTCTCTCGGCGCAGACTATAAAAGCAGCCGTAATGCAATCGCTGGGCAGCCTCTGGGAAACGAGAAGCCGCCAAATGCATCTGAGGCTGCCTCGAGTTTCATCCCCTGACCGATTATTTCTGTGCAAGAACGGCAGCTGCACCAGAAGCCTGCACTCCTGCAGGGCTGGGGAGAAGGTTTGGAAGGGACACGGGAGTCAGGAGATGGGGATGAGCCGATGTGACTCATCTCCTCTCGCACACCACCAGTGAGCAGCCAGGGCAATGACGTGCTGGTAGGGCATGAGGGGAAATTTCCCATTTTGAAATTGCTCAACATTGATAATAAAAAAGTTCTTTTTTTTTTCCCCAGCTAAATACCTTGCAGAAAAAATCTGCTTTTGCTTTTCTTCCCTTTTTGCTGTTTTCTTTTTCCAGCTTCTCTTCTCTTCTCTTCTCTTCTCTTCTCTTCTCTTCTCTTCTCTTCTCTTCTCTTCTCTTCTCTTCTCTTCTCTTCTCTTCTCTTCTCTTCTCTTTTCTCTCTTTCTCTTTCTCTTTCTCTTTCTCTTTCTCTTTCTCTCTTTCTCTTTTTCTCCTCTCCTCTCCTCTCCTCTCCTCTCCTCTCCTCTCCTCTCCTCTCCTCTCCTCTCCTCTCCTCTCCTCTCCTCTCCTCTCCTCCCCTCTCCTCCTGGGAAGCCATCAAACCTTCTCATCTCCATTTTGCTGGTAGCAGATGGAGCAACTTGCTCCAAACCACAGGAGAACAGTGATAGAGAACATGAACAGCGAGGAGAACATGACAGATGACTGCCTGGTCACCCAATGATGCACCCAGACCCTACGTGTTCCTGAAGGCACCACCAACCTCTGGATCACTCCCCAGCAGCCCAGAGGCACAGCCACGTAGGAGAGAAGGGCTCAAATTTTGCACCAAGGCAGCAGTCCCAGCACAGGGGCCTGTGAAGCCACCTCTCTGGCTGCCTGCCTGGCACCACAGTGCGACACAGCGTAAGGAAACCCCACGGAGAGGTGAGGATGGGCCTGCTTTGAGGAGCCCATGAGCTCATGGCAGACAGAGGCTGGCCAGGGACGGGGCAGGCAGCAGCAGGGGGTCCAAAGGCAGCAGCAAAAGGACTGGGATTATCCCAGCAGGATTAACTCTGGAAGATGGAGCTGATCTAGGAGACCTCCCAGACACATGCCTAGAGAGCCTGGGGTTTGGCAGAGGATCTGCTCCATCAGCTTCAACTCACCTTGGCAAAAGGTGCCCAGATACCATGGTGACGGGCTTGGCAGGGATAAACACCGAACATGGGTGTGGGTTGTTTGCATAGCTAGGAAGCTGGCTGGTCTCCATCCCTCCACCCTGCCTCCTCCCAGCGGTGCCAGGATCTCAATCCAAAGTGGTCTCCTACCTCCTCCTGGGCTGGCTCATCCGCGGGCAACACGGAGGCACTTCCCAAACTGGTTCCCTGCTAGAGGCAGGGCAGGGTGGGGGACGGCGACGCCGCGCTGCTGCCTTCCACCCGCGAGGTGGAAGTCATTCGATGGTCCCAACATCCGCGTGGCTGCCCAGACCCATGTGGAGGTGGCGCAGGGCTGTCATGGTATTGGCATGGAGCCGTCATCCCCTCCTCTTCCTCCTCTTCCTCTGCAGCTGCCAAGCACATCGAGCCCCTTGCAAAACCACCAGCTGGGATGTGGCATCCTTCCCCCCCGAAAAAAAAGCACTCACGACCACCACGCACCCATTCCTTAGGGGCAAGGACATCTTTCTGAGGGATGAGGAACAAAGCAATCCAACAGCAGCGAGAAATAAATCTATAATTAAGGCAAGCTGCTCCCGTGAGCGATACTTGAAAATTATGCAGACCTGTGAGCAACGTTGCCATCGGGCGCGCGGCTCCTCGCAGGCTTCCAGTAAGGAATAAAAAAGCTCTGACTAATATAAAGAGGCCTCCAAATCATTCTTGGCAGAAGCATCCCAGCCCCGGATCCCCTCCCTCTATTCATGGCTAAAGCTCTCAGCCAAAGGAAAATAAAGCGTGCAGCTACCTCGCTGACCCGACCCGCAGCGTGGCGTCGCTGGGTGCCGGCTGCCCTTTCTGCACCATCACATACTAACGTAATAGTGTGTAATATATTTTCATTATACAAAGGTAAATGTATAGGTATTAAACAGAATATATATTTTATGTATTTATACATAAATACATACATTATATGTACACACATGCCCACGCAGCCCCGCGTTGTTGGGACTTGGCGTGACGCTGCCTTCCTGTCCCCGGCCTTGGGGAGAGGGCAGGGGCAGGGATGAGCCCCTCGTCGCTGCCCCGTCCACGCACGCCCCGTTTCGATGCGGTCTGAGATCCTTCACCTTTCCTAACGACTTCCAAATTCATCAAACCATTCCACCGGCGACACTTAATAGGAATAAGACCAGGACTACAGGCTGGGGAGGGAAGACTTGAGTGTTTTGAAACTATTTTAATAGCTTGCTACTTAATTAAAAGCAATAGCTCTGAAATTATGTCAGTGAAACTTGCCACTTATTTATTAATTAGAGGAGGAATTTCAAAGGAGACCAAGGGAGTTAGGTGCCGGGCAGCCCCGGGCTCACTGGAAAATCCCAGGTTTGTACAGCTAATGCTTGCTCAGTGCTCAAACACGCCGGGTCTGCCTCCTCGTTGCCTGGCACCTGAAGTAAAACGGCATCAAGCATAAGCATAAAGTAGGTATTAAATCCCGCCTGCTCCGGAGCAGGGGTTTGAAATGTCCTTTTTGCCGCGCTGGGAGCGACGGAAGGCATGGGAAGACCCGGGAGAGACGGCGAAGCATCTCGTCTACCTCTCCAGGAGTTACCTGCTGGGCTGTCCCGCGGTGGAGGCACCGGGGCAGCCGCCGAGAAGCCTGCCAAAGGTTTGCGCTCTGGTGTGGGGCGTTGGAGACGCTGAGGGTAGCAAGGGCTGGCCGTGCCCACCGCATCCGCTGCCGGCGACCGGCACGCGGACAGACCCGGCTGCCTTTGCTGCTCCCAACCTCCAAATCCTCCCAGGAGGGGAAAACCCCCACCCGATCCCGCTTCCACCGAGCAGAAAGGAGGGGAGAGTCCCACTCGGTCTCATTCTTCCAAATATTGTACCCGGGAGAACTGGAAGGCGGCTGCCACATCCCCTTTTTGAGGGCAGAACAAGCTGCGGGGCCCCGCACGACCGCGCCGAGCGTTGCCGTCCACCCGACGCGCTCCGGAAAGCAACGCCGGGATGGCCGAGTGCCGGTTCCTCCTCTGCTGAGCACATTCCTCCCCTCCTGTTTTCGTTCAGCCCAACCTTAAACAAAACCACGGCTGTTGTTCTAAACGGCGGCGCGGCTCTGGGAATGATCTACGCGGGGTCGGGGGAGCTGGAAGAGGGGGTTTGTGCCGCTGAAATAGCATTTCGTCTCAAGAAGGAGCTGTTAAAAATATGAAAGCTTAAGTGGGTATAACATAGACTCCTGCTGCATCCCATTTGCTATTAAAGAAGCAGAAAGTTCCTGAGATAGAAGGAGATTTAAACCCAAACTCCAGGCCACGGGTCTCCAAATAAAGCACCTCTGACTTCCCCGCACAATCGCCGCTCGCGGCACGGGCAGCGCGGAGCAGGGCGGCTTGAGCCGGGCTTAACCCTGCTCTGAGCCGCAGCCTTGTCCCAGCCACACTTCCCAGCGGGTCTTTAATCGCAATTTCTCTGCCAGCATTAAATCTGCTGAGACATTTTAACTATTTAAGAGGAGGGTTGGGTTTTTTTTTTTGGCAAGTTTTCTGCAAAGAACAACCGAAACAAAAAAGACTTTAAAACAAATATTAACAAATATTCAAAATATATAATATAATATAACACAAAAATAAACAGTATCTATTCTGTTCTATTATAAATATTAATAATCTGCCTCATTAGAGCCCTTCTGCCAACCCAGCGGGAGATGTTATTAGACACATCTTCGCACTGATATTTCCTATCTAAAACAAACAAATAACTAAGCCGGACTTACAAAAAAACCAGCCCAAAACCCCGCAAATCGAGAGGTTGTATCATACAGGTGTTGACACGCAGCCAAAATCTCCGGGCTTGGTAGAGATTCAAGATAACAAGCAAGGAAATCAGAAAGGGAATCACAGGTTTGAGTTCAAACAGCAATTAAAAACGCATGTAAATGGCGACAGATTAGTACAGAGGATCGCTACGACGCGCCGAAGATTTCCAACACGAACACGATTAGCCTCCGAGCATGAAATTCAAGCGCCTTCCCCTCCCCTCGATAAACCGCAAAAGCCCTAAAAGCGGGGCGGGGGGGGTGTGTGGAAATCATGTATTTAGGGAGCTGGAAACAGAGCATCCGACCTACCTTCCCGCTCCGGGTGCCGACCCTCGTCCTCCCCTCGCCTGCCTCGGCTGCAGGGGGAATCCGGCAGCGTCGCTCCCCGGGCGTCTGCAGCCGAGCGGAGACTGTCATTGATTTGTGTGCGGAAAGTTAAGCCTTTCTAGGAGCGGTTAGGAGAATTCACTCCCACCACTCCCTCCAAACCAAAAGTATTTGGCACGGAGCCCTCCTCGTCCACCTGTACTATTAAGGTCTGAACAACACGTGGGACATCGACCAATTTTACGGGGATCTTTTCATGTTTCCTTTTTGAAAAAGCACACAAAGTTCTTTGGAAAGAAAATCTTGGGGGGTGGTTGTGTTATTTTTTTTTTTTTTTAATTTCATTTTTCTTCAAGCAGATTTATCCCATCTTTTTTCTTTTCTAGTCAGTGGGCCAAGCCTTCCCCTGGTGTAAATGGTGACCCCTGACCACGTGCTGGTTTGCACCCGCAGAGGACCTGGTTCAGCTGGTGACACCTTGGGTGACTTCCCTACCGATCTGCTCCCGTTCCTCTGCAAACGGTGCACCCGTTTGACTGAGACAAGGTAAACCTGGGAGGGATGAAAACTTTCTCCTTCGAAAAGAACTGGGTATAATTTAACCACAAAAATCAGGTTTTGCGCATGAATGACCCAAGCAAGCACGAAGATGGAGGCAAGACGTCTTCAAAGGGGGGTTTGCTTACCCGAGTCCCCAGTCGCCGTGTTGTCTGGGTGATGACTGGCTGCCCAATCCAAGGAATGAGTGACTTCCCAAGTGCCCAGCATGGGGCTTCAAAGCCCCCCCAGCACCCAGATTTGGAAGACACGTCCCGGCCACCTCAGCTGCACCCATGCGGCCAATGACCCCATCCCACATCCAGCTCTTGCAGTCGGACGTCCCCAGGAGACGGGTCACCCCGCCGGAGCCTGGCTTAGCAGAGCATGTCACCTCTGCTACCATGAGCAGCCTAACCTGCCCAAGCCCAGCTTGCCAGCGTGTGCGCAACCCCAAAGGCTTGGCCATCATGTTGAGTGATGAATAACAGGTCCCTCCTCTTCTCCTCGTTGGGTGCACCAAGGATCAGCTCATTCTTGAGAATCTGCCCCAAATTAAGCAGGCACATCTCAGAGCATTAAGTTAAACACTGCATTTAATAAAATACTAGCTCCTTTCTGGCACAGGCATTATGACAATGAGGAAATACAGATTTTTTGTTAACACAATAAACCCGATAAGAGCAGCTGGACACCGAGTTCCACGTTACATGCCTTTCTGCTGGTTTTCCTTTAAAGTAGCACATTAAAAAAAACCCAAATCATAACCAAGATTGTTTATACAAGGAAAGTCTTTCTGAAGCATGAGGCAAAATCAAGTGTAAGATAGCCTGGGGCAACCTGGCACTCCCAGACACAGCTTGGAAGAGCTCCGTGCTTAGAGCATGGTTACTTCTGAAACTTTTATTACATGCTTTCTTGGTCTGTAGGGAAAAAAAAAAATCCTGCTTCCATCCCCACACCCAAAGCACTATCTGCAATTCCTCTGACTACTTGGTTTCTAAGGAGTGTCTGGGTAAATCAGTAAATGAAGTCGGTGTGAACAATATGTCTGGCCCCAGATAAGGGTAAAGCAAAACTTGGGCAGCATCCAGCGACTGCCAAGCCAGCATGGAGAGGAACACCAATTGCCACCCACTGCTTTTCCTGGTACTCCCACAGCCTGCATCCTCCATGGAATGGAAGCACCCATTCAACCACCCACCTGCACCCCAAGCACAAAACCAAGCGACTCTTCATTTCCCACAAAATCTGCTTTTTTTTCCCCCATCAAAATGGCTTGCTCCCATCAATCCACCAAAGCCAACCTGGTAAAGAAACAATTACTTCCATCCCATGCTAACAAAGTGCATTGCTTATGGTGCTGTTTCCCAAGATGGTTTTATGGAAATGTCCCCAACACCACTGAGGTGCTGGAGTGTGTCCAAGGAAGAGCAATGAAGCTGGTGAAGGGTCTGGAGAACAAGTCCTATGACGAACAGCTGAGGGAACCAGGGTTGTCTAGCCTGGAGAAGAGGAGGCTGAAGGGGAGACCTTATTGGTCTCTACAACTGCCTGAAAGGGGGTTGTGGTGAGGTGGGTGTTGGTCTCTTCTCCCAAGTCACAAGTGACAGAACAAGAGGAAATGGCCTCAAATTGCACTGGGGAGGTTTAGATTGGATATTAGGAAAAATTTCTTCACCAAAAGGGTTGTCAAGCACTGGAACAGGCTGCCCAGGGAAGTGGTGGAGTCACCATCCTTGGAGGTATTTAAAAGACGTGTAGACGTGGTGCTTATGGTGCTTATGGGACGTGGTTCAGCGGTGGACTTGGCAGTGTTAGGTTAACAGTTGGACACGATGATCTTAAGGGTCTTTTCCATTCTAAGTGATTCTATGATTAAAAATGTCCCCAAATTCCTGAAAGTCAAACCCAACATTTTCATACAGAAGAATACCTGAGGGGGGACAGTGACAAATAAAACATCTCAGCGATTACTTTTGAGTCCAAAACCACTGCAGACCAATAGGTCCCCACTGAACCCTGGAAATCATTTCCCATTTTCCATGTCAAATTGGTTCCCAGTTTTTGATCGCCGTTAGCAGAGGGGTAAATGGGTTTTCTAGACTACAAAGGAAGAGAGGCTAAAGCAGTCCTCACAGGGTGTGAAAAAAGAATAACTGGAGAAAGAAGACAAGAAAGGGTTGTGCCAGACCCCACCTCGGTTCACAAGCACAACAGGAAACACCTAGTAAAAAAAATAATAGAAAAGGTTGTAATGATCGTTTATCCCAGGTCAGGAAAGCTCTAATTACAGGTATACTGAATTGAAAGCTTTCCAGAAGAAAGGGTACTTAAAGGACGCCTGTCCCATCAGAAAAATAAACTATTAACAAATGTAAAGATTTTCATGGACAAAATTAATTTGACACAGTCTTGCTTTCTGCAGCTTTTTTTTTTTTAAGAATAAACTGGCACAAGTGTTTTGTGCACTTTGGCAATTTTTCCTTTCGAATCTGAGTTTTTCAGACTGGTTTTAAACTTTGGCTAGTTGGAGCCCAATAAATAACCTCAGTGAATCCAGCTCTCTGAGAGCCAGATTCTATTTTCACAGAATCACAGAATCATTAAGGTTGGAAAAGACCTTTAAGATCATCAAGTCCAACCATCAACGCAACACCCCCATGCCCACTAAACCACGTCCCCAAGTGCCACGTCCACACATTTTTTGAACACCTCCAGTGATGGTGACTCCGCCACCTCCCTGGGCAGCCTATTTTCTGCAGCAAGATTTGCTACAGCAGTCACATTTTTTCAAAGGAAAATAATTTTCTTCCTCAAGCATCCCTATTTTACTGCCCAAACCTGTTGCTAAAAAAAAGACGATTTTTTTGCAGGTTAATTTTGGTAAGAAATAAAACCCAGCAACATATTTCCCCGCCGCCCCCAATCTCACAGAAAGTGCTTGCAAATGGGAAACTTGGAGAAGCCCGATGAGGTTTCTTCCAAGGTGTCTATCCCACACACCCGCACGTGTTTCCATTTGCGGTGGTGCCCATCCCCATTAACTTCAACACCGCTCTCCAGGCAATAAAGTTAAGCCTCGCCTAAGTGCTTCCAAATGTTGGCCTTATTTTAAAGGTGATAAAGGAAGTGGAATGAAGAGATGTCAGCCCACAACCCTGACGCACACCCTCAACGCTGGGGTACCACCAGGTCAGGAGGAAGGAGGATGGGGAAACAACCCATCTGGTTTAAGAAGGTCTCTGTGCTCATGGCTTGGGTAAGAGCTGCTGGTTTCTCATCTTTAAAAGGTAATTGTGGACATTGGGAAAGGGTGAATGGGTGCGTCATGAAAGGGGTTTCCTTGCTAGTAAACCCCTGCTCTGCAGACAAGAAGTGGTTTCCAGCAAGAGGCTGAATTACAAGCTACCCCTCACCATGGACCAGGCAGATTTGCTGGTCCAGGCTACGGGTACATGCAAAGCTGCTGTCACAGCATTCCCACCCAAAAAAAATTAAAGCTCTAAAGCAAATCAGTGAAAATCAATGTCAATTAAGTGCTTTACTAAAACAATCTAGCTGGAGTCCCAGTGGTTTCACATTTGAAACCTTAATGGTCATAATCCAGATCGATCCTAAGGGATCTCCAGTGCTTTGCCTAACGTGGATGGTGGAATTCAATGAGGTTCCAATGTCTTCAATGGAAATAGGGTCATTTATGCTACCCAGAGATCTCCTTGAGAAATGAAAACACAGTTTGATTTCTATTGAGGAACAGGGCTGGAATGTAGCCAAGACGATATTGTATGGGTGTACAGGGTGTAGTGTACATATACATACACGGTGTGTATACGTACATATGTTCGTGTAGCTATATGAGATGGGATTTTGCTACATCATAAGGTGTCACTGGGAAGCTCTCAGAGGAAGAGCTGCACCCTGACCTCCCCTCTTCCACCAGTATATCTGCTCCAGCAGAGACTGGTACCAGCTCTGGAAATGCAGTCACATCTAGGTGAAGCTGGCCCTACAGCTCCGCGTCCTTCTTAATCCACAGCTCCCAGTCCTTCTTGCTCCCTTGCAGCTTCATGGTGCCACAAGGCAATGAGAACGATCCCACGTTAGCAAGAACGTGGCAAAACTTCTGCACAAACTTTGAATTAAACCTGTATTTTGCTGGGAAAACATTTACCTTTCCCCACCAGGTCTTATTCTTAGTCTAATGAAAGAAGACAAAGCCGGGCTGAGCCGCTGCCTGTGCAATCTCTTTCTCAGTGGGAGAGAAAGATCATCTGCAAGGGCAATAGATTAGGACATGGAAGGCTTGGTGGCATGGCATCAGAGAGGTGCTGCAGGGCTAAAGGCATAAAATTATGCCTCAAGTTGTGCCACGGGAGGTTTAGACTAGATATTAGGAAAAATTTCTTTACTGAGTGGTCAAACATTGGCACAGGCTGCCCAGGGAGGTGGTGGAGTCACCATCACTGGAAGTGTTCGAAAAACATGTGGATGTGGAACTTCAGGACGTGGTTTAGTGGGCATGGTGGTGTTGGGTTGGTGGTTGGACTTGATGATCTTAAAGGTCTTTTCCAACCTTAATGATTCTGTGATTCTGTGAAATCCTCCTCCATCTCCCGAAACGAAGCTGTAGCCAGCTCATCTGAGTTAACGGCCATTCCCAGCGCTGAAGATCAGGGGCCAGGAACCTCATCTCATCCCTGAAGCCACCAGCGAGGGGGGAAGGACACCGGCTCCTGCTCCCCAGGGCATGCGCTGCAAACGGAGTGCACGCACCTCTTCCTCCTTGAACCCATGCCTATATTAATACTTGACGTATCGCTTGATTACTTGGTCAGATGACACATGCCTGAAGGCAATAGCCAGGTCACTTTGCTTGGTTTTACTGCTTCAGTCCTCCCTTCCTCTTCACCGGGAAAGATTTTTGAGTGTGCTTCAGCTTATGTTTATGCAGGGCTGGGACTGGGTTAGGGCTACTAAAAATAAATAGTCGTGGGATGAACCTTAAACACAAATGGATGTTAATAAAAAAAGGCAAGATGTGGATTTAAGAGCCACTTTGCAGAGCTTGATGGGTTGGCACAGTGTTTTACTGGAGGTACCTCTCCCACCCCAGAGCAGTTGGGCGAGATGAAGACTTCCGGGGAGTTCCAGACCACCTGGAACTTCTGAACATCTAGTTTACACGTTGTCACCACCCCAATGCCAAAAAGCCTTCCTAGCACCCCAGAGCAAACTTGAGATGTGTGGTAAAAAACCTAAAAGTGACACAAATACAACCTGCTGGGGGATGAAAGGGACGTGGTGGAAAGCATCTGCAACGACCCGGACTCTAGTGATGGCTGCAGGTTTCAGCCTGGCTTCCACTGCAGTCACTTGAAACCTCCTTGCACAACTCATGGCCCCAGCACAACTGCCACACGCAACTTTTGTAACGCGTTTCCTACCCCGTAATTTCTCTACGGATTATTTTTTTCTTTGCTCTCGCACAAAATGAACCACAACTCCTCGCTGGGTCTGCTCCTACCAGCCCACCCGTGGATGAGCTGAGGATGACCAAGCACATTGCCCATCGTAACCAGCGTGCCAGCCTCTGGGCGTTGATAACCGCCTGTCCGGACCACTTGCTTTCATTTTCACAATCCAGAAAGTCATCCTTATCCAGGAATAAGAAATTTAGCAGAAGTTCCCTGATGTAGATGGAAACAATCTCGTCTGCTTTCAAAAGCTGCGGATCGGGCCACAGCTTCTTGAAGAACATGGCAGTAATAGCGAGAGGCAAATGAACCATTTTACTTCTCCTTGCTGAAAAATAAAATGCAGCTGACCTGATTTACCTGCCTGATAACGTATTTAAAAAACACTCCCAGGCTGAGGACTTCGCCAGCTGAGATTTCATATGAAATGAGATTGTTTATGTCACGACCGCAGCCTTCTGAAAAATGCCCCCTTAGATGGGAAAGCTCACAGGACCCTTAGGTATACCGGTCGTGGCTATAGCGGTACCCACATTTCGGCAGATTCATTATCTGCTCGCCAGCCTGCCCAGCCGCACAGCGAGGCGTTGCAGCAGGACGGAGCGAGAAAGGAAAACACTGAATTCAGCTGTTCCCGCAGAAGAATTGACATGACGGGTCATTCTTTTCCTTAGCAAAAGCCAAGCTTTTATTTCCTCTGCTTTCACGCCACGCTCGGGAGGGAGGACACGAGCTGCACACAATACTGAACACAGCCGAGCAATCGCCCTTTAGTGGGTGCAAGAGTATTTTCCTTTGCAGACCACAGCTTTGCTCCCCAAGCATCCTCAGCCCTTGCTGTCCCAAACTTCACAGCGGAACATTTTTTGCCTATTCTTCCTAATACTCCCTCCGTTATTCAAGATTTTAACATCCATGCTAACCCTGTGCATGGATTTCAGACCACACTTCACAGGAAATTTAGGCTACAAAACAAAGGTTTATGTCGTACCGGTATTTTCAAGCAACAGGGACCATTATGATCATGTATTATGCCCTCCAGCTTCACCCAAAATAAAATGCTTCACCCAGTAATTTCTGCAGCGAGGCCCTCATTCCAGCTTGCCCTCCAGCCTTTAGAAGCAGAGGCAATCTTGGCTGAAAGATTTCAAATCAAGGGGGTCTTGCCTTGATCCTTGGCAGGTGTTTCTAGTGGTTTGTTAGTCTCAGTATAAAAAAATTTGCATCTTTTTCTTTTTTTCTTTTTTGGCCTGGCTGTGTATAGCTCTAGTTTCTGAGCATCTCATCGCACCAAGCCTCTTTCTGCTGCAGAAAAGAGCTTGGCTCTCTTCCCAAAGAGAATGCTACGATCCCATGAGCAAGGATGAGAGCTGTTGAGCATCTCCCTTCCGCAGCATCTCACCACTGGGCTACACACCTCTGCCGGCAGCCGATGGGGCTACCGAGAGCTGGACCAGGGGTGGAGACTGCTCAGGAA
Source organism: Phaethon aethereus (assembly GCF_964289735.1). Taxonomy (NCBI): domain Eukaryota; kingdom Metazoa; phylum Chordata; class Aves; order Phaethontiformes; family Phaethontidae; genus Phaethon; species Phaethon aethereus. The sequence goes on along the minus strand of NC_138581.1, from coordinate 4,444,441 downwards.
AAAACCATGGATAGATGGGTGGAGGCTTGCAGATATTAGAAGCTGGACCCTGTGGTGTCTCTGTACCACTGGGTCTCCTCAGCCCCAAGCTTCTCCTCTCCCCATGCTGGGGAAAGCTGGAGGGGGAAATGCCCAGCAGCGAGCGATGCTCGGGAGGAGCTGGCACAGCCCCATCTCTCCTAAGGAGGAGAAAGAAAGAGGCCACCTGCCCACCTCCTCCGAGCCTGAACGGGCTGGAGCCTGCCTTAAGGACACCATGGGGCAACAAAACACACCCATGCCCACCCTCCGTGCCCCCAGACTTCACCACCAGACACCAATTTTCTTAGATTCGACAAAATAAGCAAAATACAGCAAACCCAGGCAAAAAACCCCACCAAACCCCAAACATGATCCTCCTATCTCCTAGCTCGAGCCCACCACGTGTAACTGGATTGCCCTTTGAAGAGCATGAGATTGGACTCATAGTGGGAGAAAAGGTATTTATATGATAAATTCTTCAGTAGAGATTGAATGAAAACAGATACCTGTGGTCCTGCGACACGCTCGCTAAAGGGAGCACTATGAACAGGGACAACACAAGAAGAAACTAAAATCAGCCAAAAATATTAACAGCCCCAGATGGCGTTGCCATGCTGTGGATGGGCCGTCCCATCACCCGGGCACCCTCGGGCGCTGCCCCAGACCATGTGCTGTAATTGCAGGTCAGAGCTCCCTCGTCACCTCCCACCTTGCTGAATCAGCAGCAACGAAAAGGATAAGAGCATCGCTGCAAAAAAACCCTCAATTTCTGGCTTGGCCAGGACAAACGGGGCATGGGAAACTCATGTTGTCCTCGTCTCGCAGAGCTGCTCGAAGGTGCGAGCGGAACGGCCAGCGGAGGGCAATTGGTGAACATGGGCTGTGGAGGGCAATAAGGCTGCTGCCCTTTCCACAGGGCACCCACCACCCCTATCTCACCCATAGGGTAACACCAGTCCCGGGGCTCTGCCCCAGCATCAAGTGCATTTCCCTGCCTGCCCCAGGCCCCGGGATTTATTCTTTAAGAAACCCTGAGCAGGAGGGAGCTGGGGAAACGGGAGGAAAGGAAAAGGGCAAAGCTAAGATGGGAGGAAGAGCGAGCAGCTCTCCTCCAGGTTGGGGGAGAGAGCAAGGAGCCACAAACGGCTACGGCGAGATGAGGGCTTGTACATCCAGGGATGACTAGCCCAAAACTAGCATGGCAACACGGGGGTTAACAGATGTGTTAAGATGTAGAATGTCATGACTTAAAAAAAAATGAAGGTTTGGGGGGCACATTTCATCCTTTGTGGAAGTGCTGGGGGGTCCGATGGTTTTGCAGCTCTTGGAGGTGGCCCAACCCAAACGGATGGGCAACAGTACAGCCAATTAATAACTCCTCCTTAATAAAGGCAAAGCGATGTAGGGCAGGGAGAGGAATTTCCGCTCCTCAGGCACCTTCCAGGGTCCTAAACTGTGTCAAACCAAGGAAGGGACCTCCCAGCCACGGAGACGGAGCAGCGGAGACCTCTGCTCTGTGCCCAGCCGCAGCTGCAAAGCTAACGAGATGTTCAGCTGCATATGGAAAGGGACGGCGAATAATCCTGGAAATATTATAATGCCTTTGTATAAATCAGTAGCGCGGCCTCAGTCGGGGAGAAAAGTAATGATGCAGAAAAGGCAGAAGCGTTCAATCAATATTTCTGCTCCGCATTTGGAAAGAAGCAGGATGAGATGCTTGTATCACATGAGGAGGATGAAGTACTTTCCAGTCCATTAGTAACCAAGGAGGTTGTTAAACAGCATCTACTGGCGATAAACAATTTTAAATCAGCAGGCCTGGGTAACTTGCTCCCAAGAGTCTTCCAACAGCTGGCTGAGAAGCTCTCTGGCCTGCTGGTGTTAATTTTTAATAAAGCTTGGAATACCGGGGAAGATCCAGACGGCTGGAAGCATGCAAATGCTGCACTGATCTGCAAAAGGGACAAGCGGGATGGCCCGATGAACAGGTTGGCTTGTCTGCCATCAGTCACGGGTAAAATAATGGGAATCCTCCTGAGAGTCATCCAGAAGAGGAATTAAAGGACAGGAATATAGTTAATGCTCATCAGAGAGGTTCCGCAGCAAACACATCATGTCAAACAGAGCCGATTTTGTTCTTTGAGGAGATTACAAGTTTGGTTAATAAAGATAATTGCTTAGAGATAATATACATAGGCTTTTGTATGGCGTTTGATACTACGACGTGGCATGCTGATTAAAAAATGAGCGCTGCATTATAAGAAAAAAGCACTCATTTGGAGCTGATCTCAACAAACAGCTGTCAGAGGGGAGTCGGACTGTCCCGGGGGATTCCACAAGGCACAATCCCAGCCCCAATATTCAGCGTTTTCTTATCTGGAAGCAAATACAACATCGCTGCTGATAAATCAGCTATGTGCTACACAAATAGGAGAGGCCAAGCCATCTGAGCAGAGCGGAGATGATGGCAGCCAAGCATCTGGCTGGGGTCATCACACCCTCTCAGAGGATGAGAAGAAGGTGAGAGTCAGTGCAAAAGCACAGGTGTGATGCTCAGAACCGATGTGGAAACTGGGAGGTGACACTGTGGCAGGTGGTGGTGTGGGAAGAGCTGCTCCTCCTGGGCATGGCCAGCCAGCGTCCATCCCTTGCTTGGGTGAACCCTGGAGATGAGATGTGGGGCTCAGCAAACTCATAGGACACTGAATTTTCTCCAGGTTCAGAGCAGAAGAGGGTCCTGCAGGGGAGAGGAGGGTGCAGGCCCATCGGCTGGTGTGTGCTCCTCACTCTCAAATCCTAAGGGCAGGTCCATGTCTTTGGTCTTCAGGGTACCACAGGGGCAAGGAACAGGTCTCTTAGTGATTTGGACATACCAAGCCCAGGTCACAGGAGCAGGGCTCCCTGCCCAACCTTCATTTGTGTCTTCTCCTGTGTCCAGACGGGCAGTTTGGTATCTGCCCTTCTTTCTGCTGCAGCTGCAGCTGCCTTGGAAGGGACCAAACCTGCTCCATCACACAAAAGATGAGGGGAAACCTCTCTATCTCAAGAGCCAAGAAAGCCCTGAGCAATCTCATGACCACACCAGGCACATGAAGGTTAGGCAACCTCATGAGACCTCGAGGAAGTCCCTGCAGCTGCTGTTCCGTCCCTGCTCTCCCAGCCCTCGGCGCAGGGGGAGAGCACGGGTCCCTGGTGCAGCAAGGATGGACGGGGAGGAGGGTCTCACATAGGACTGACTCTGTGGCACCTCCCAGGGAGGACTCCCCCAGGCACCTAATCCCAGCCTGAGCCAAGCCTAAAGGCTTGCACAGCTCCAGATGCACCAACCTAGCAGAAGTGGACAACGGTCTCTGAGAAAAAGCCTTATAGAAAAGCAAGAATTTTTTTGTCCTCATGTCTTTTTGTCCTCCACTCAAGTTAAGTGGGTTTAGCCTCCAACCTATTTTTTTCCATAGGCCAGGATTTGCAGAGGGCTTCCTACCACTGCATGTGTCTAAACCTTCAGAGATCAAGTCTGTCTAAGGGCACCACACTCCCCTGGCTTCATGTTTCCATTTGACTTTGCCACTAACCACTGATGGAGAACCTGCTGCTCGCAACACTCCTCAAGGGCTCCTTCAACTGCTCATGCTTTAGGGACAGAAAGCGGTCAACAATTCACATCCCAGATGTTTAACCCAAACAGGCCCCATCCATCAGCACCTGAGCAGAGGATTAGAATACACTGTTATTGCTGAAGGTGAATTCAAGAGATAAGGCATTAAATCAAAGTCTTATCTAATGCTAGATATCACAAAATGTTTCCAACTTGGACAAAAAAAAAAAAAGCCATTTGCGCTTAAAATCACTGAACCCCACCAGACATAGTTTTGGTGACGTGATCCATATCGATAGTGGAGCCTTCTTCAAAGGAAGCTGCAGCCACCTCACTGGCCTGTCCAGATGTAAAAATTTAGTGGTGCTTATCCAAAAAAGACAATTTGGGGTCTCAGCTGTGAACGCTACTGAGAAGATACGGCAGGTACCAGCCGCAGTCCTTGAACCCAGGAATGTCTTCCCTGTTGCCGCTCCCATCACTCAAGCTGCCAGCAGCTCGCGGAAGACCCCACCTCCCCAAAAAGCCACAGATTTTGGTTGCCTCTTCTGTCACAGAATCACACAGAACCACAGAATCATTAAGGTTGGAAAAGACCTTTAAGATCATCAAGTCCAACCATCAACCCAACACCACCATGCCCACTAACCCATGTCCCCAAGTGCCATGTCCACACATTTTTTGAATGATTCCAGAGATGGTGACTCCACCACCTCCCTGGGCAGCCTGTTCCGATGCTTGACCACTATCTCCGTAAATTTTTCCTGATATCCAGTGTAAACCTCCCCTGGCGCAACTTGAGGCCATTTCCTCTCGCCCCGTCGCTGGTTACTTGGGAGAAGGGAAACCCTGTCTCGCCTGGGTTTATTAGAAAGGATGCGCCCAAACCGGCAGCACCCAAATCTCTGCGGCTGCCCCTGCACGAAAGGGGAGGCAGGATCGCCGCGGCACCGCTCCCGAGCGTGCCTTTAAATACCCGGGCTTTGCACCCAAGTCCTCGGTGGGCGAGAGCCCTGCCAGGGAACACCCCGTGCTGCCCGCTGCCTTGCCTGCCCGCTGCCTTGCCTGCTTCCCACCTCCTCTTCCTCCCTGGCTCTGCATCGGGGAGCAGCGGTCGGGGCGAGGAGTGTAACGCAACCACAAGCGCTCCATCCCTCCAAAAAAGATGTCACCTCCGCCCCCACCTTCCTCCTCGCCCCCACCCCAGCGCCCTGCTTGGCCAGCGTGTTTTTCCTCCGCTGCAATTAACGCTTGACGAAGCAGAACATCCTCCCTCTGCAGCCGAGCCCGAAACGGCGCAGTCAGAGCAAATTATTTAGACGAGGGGGGGAAAAAAAAAAAAAAATTAAATAACCACAGTGGACAAAGGCTCCTTGTCTTAAAACCCTTACTCAGCCGGCGCGTCGGGCAGGTTGGCACCGCGATCAGGTGTTGCTGCGCAAGCAGGGGCTGTGTCGGCGTTGGTCCGGGCGCCCCGTTGCAGCACCCTCCCAAATTCAGCAACAGGGACCCCGAGTGCTCATCCAGGCACCCAGTTTTAAGCAGATGGGTGGGACTCGAGATTTCACATTCAGGGAGATGTGTAAGACCCGGGCGCTGCTGTGGGATCAGACCACTCACCCAAGAAGGACTGGATTTGGCCCCATGAGGTTCCAGCTCTCCACGGATGCACCCCAAATACCGGCAGGCAGGGAGCACCCTTGTCCCCCCACGTGCTCCCGAAAGATCTGACTCACTCTGCTCCAGCGGGACCAGATTTTTTCAACAGGTTGAAATTGTAATTGCATATTTTCCCCCCCATATATTAAAAAAAAAATAGGAGAAGGAGGAGTAGGACGGACTCATTTATCATGTGCAGCCAAACCCCAGGACGGACTCAGTGAAATGAAAATGAGTCGGTGACACTTCGTATAATGGCATTCCAGTTTGTTCTCCTAAATAATTTGTATTTTAATGAGTCCTTTTTGCTCCAGCACTAGTTCGTAGCCCCCACGCTTTCTCAAGTCCTTCTGTGCTTTAATTTGATTTAAAAAAATTCCCAGTGTCATAATGATTTTTATTAACAAAAAGAAAAAGAAAAGCAGGCTCGCTTCTCTCCTGGCTTACATGGGAGAGGTAATGAATCTCTGCGTGCAGGAGACGGCTCTTATCTCCATGGCCTTGCCATTCCCAAACCTACTTATTCAAAAAACTCCCCCATCATGAGATAATGGGAACAGAGAAAGTCAGCAAAGAAAGAAACGGGCAATGAGGAGCTTTACAGAAGCAGGGGAGCACTGTGATTTCCACCTGATCTTCTCCTGGTCTTTAGGTCAAGATGCTGTAAGTGAAAAGAAGTTGCTTTGAGGAGGGTAAGCACCAGAGATCCACTCTACGTCGAAAAGCTGTTTTGCAGCGCTTGGGCTTGCTGAGGGCTTCTCCACTTGGGTCACACTCAGCTTGCCGTGGAAGAGATGGCAGCTCAGCCCCTGCACCCACCGCGCTGGTGGTGGGGTGGCTTGGGCAGGTTAGCTGGGAGCTGCACCCCGCACCCAAACGTGGGCTGCTCCAGGCCAAGGTGGGGGTCCTGGCCATGGGGTGTCCCTGGGGAAAGGCAGGAGGGCTGCGATCCCGTAGCAAACCTGTGTGGCCCAGAGCTGTCCCCCATCAGCCACAACCACAGCTGGGCATGAGGGCCCTTCCAAGCCATTTCAACACAGTCTGACCTGTTCAAACACTAAGTCACGCCTACACAACCTGCTCCTGGAGGCTGCTCGAGCTAGAAAGGTTTGTGGGTGCAGTGAAAACCCGCCAGAAAGCCCAGCGGAGGAGAGGGAACCGAAACCTGGGGCAGCATCGTCCCTCGCCTGCCTCCAAGCCCCTCAGGTGGTGATGGCAGTGCGTGTTCCGCCACCGCCCCGCAGACAGCACGCGCTCCTGCTCGCTGTTGGGGGGACAGCGCGGTGGCCTGCCGGGTGGCACCTCGCTGCGACACCCGCCCTCCAGGTGCTCAGCAGGCTTCGTCTCGGGGGAAGGATGGAGCAGCGATGGCTGAAACGGTCGGGAGGAGGGAAGGAGAGATGTAGGGGAGCCCCGCGTGTCCGCTCCCCCACGTTAGCCTAACGAGCCTCGTTAACGGGGAGGGCTTTGTTCTGCAGCTGGCTGGGAGGCAGAGGGGGAGATACGAGGACTCCTTGACCCCTTGGAAAGAGCCCTGGGAGGATGATGGGCTCTGGGGGGGTCTTGCAGCTTAAACCAGGACAGGATTGGGGTGACACTGATGAACTTGGAGGTATCTGGGATAAGGTGACCCCGTCAGTTCGCCTCTGCTGTGTTATCTAATCCCTTCAGACACCTCCCCAGCACTCCTGGGCTGCAGAGGAAGAGAGGCACCAAACGACTCGGTGAGAGATCAGCAAAGCAGCACCTCCAGCCCACCCTTCACTTCACCGGGCGACGTTATGGGGAAGGGAGTTTATAAGCAGAGATATCCAAAAGGAGGGCTGGCTTAAAAACCTGCAAAACAGTTCACAGCAAACTTCTTTAACATCAGCTCAACCAGGCTCAACCACGGCTCTCGCCTTCAGATCGGGGAAACAAGTGTCACAGGTTTATACACCAATTTATTTCTTCCCATTTAACAAATCAACGTTTCCCTCCATCCTCCTTCCCTGGAGTAGCAGCCACTGCAGCTCAGAGGTAACGTTACTCCTAGTTCCCAAAGCCTCGGAGATACGCTTGACCTTCATTATTGCCCTGTTTTAATTTCCAGTCTCCCTTTGCTTACCCTCCCCTATGGAGCCCTGCCAGACTTTCTCCCTCCCTTGAGACCATCCTTGTTGCTATTTTACTCAGCTTTTAATCACCTTCTACTTTGATTACTCCACTTCTCTCTTTTACAGTCCTCCTCTGCGCTGTGCCATCTCACCGGCCTTTTTGGGAGTACCAAATGGGCCAGCCAGCTTGCTCTTAGGAAATATCTGCTCTTTTCTTGGTTTCTTCCCTACCCTGGGAAGAGCTTCAAAGCCGCTCTCCCCGCTGGCAGGATTCCCAGGAGCAAAGCTTGGTGGAAAAGGCCGGCAATGATCTGAAGAGCCCAAGCAACGTGGTATTACAGCTTTAGGTCAAATCCAGGGTCCACCAATTGCCCAAAACAGCCCAACACCAACAAGCTGATGCACCAACCCCCCGCTGTGCCTCCAAGGAAGGTGCTCTCTCAACCCCAAACACCTCAAGGTCGTTTTAAACCCTGAATAAGGAGGGCTAATCCCCCCTCCAAACCTCATGTCTTCCTGCTAGTTTACAGCTCTCATTTTCTCTACGGTTCTCAAACAACATCCAAGCCTTATCTGAGTCTTAGGCTCCCGGCTCTGGAGGCATCCTGCGGCAGCGAGTTTCGCAGACCCAACCCGATGGGAGGGCATTTTCTCATGGATGCGGCTGCTTCCTTGAACAGACCTTGTGTTATGAGACAGGGAGATCAGGAACATCCAACATACTTTGGCTGCTCCGTAGGTTAGAGATGCTACTGTCTCCTTTTCTCTGCCCCTGCTTGGCTCTATGCCTCCTCCCCAGCTTTTTCCAGCCTCTGTGATTTTTTTCCTCTGGCTGGGAATTGTTCTCATTGCCCTTTGCTCACAGATGGTCCTCGGAGAGCTCACTATTGACGTGGTGCCAGCTCTCCTCAATCCCAGCTGCTAAACTGCATTAGGAGACCAGCTACCACTCAGCAGACACCGCTCCTCCGTTCCATCTGCCCTTTCACACCTGGGCCACCATGGAGCTCACCAGAGCCACCACAGCTGGGCAACCTCTCAGTCCCATCACAGCAGCCGGGTCACCCTCCAGCCCCACGGCTCTGTGCCCCAAGCCACCCAGGTCTATCTGGATCTCCCCACCCACCCTTCCTCCTTGACGTTCCTCCTGCTGTGCCGCAGGAGGAACCCCCCCTTCTCCAAATCTCTCCTTCAAGCCTTCCCATCCCCTTTGGCTTATTGAGAGCCTCTGCGGTCCCAGCGCCGCAAACCTTTCCCATGGAGGGTCCTCCGTGCTCATGGAGCAACCCCTGGGCTGACATTTTTCACCATGAGGGTGGTGAACCCCTGGCCCAGGTTGCCCAGAGAGGTGGTCGATGCCCCATCCCTGGAAACATCCCAGGTCAGGCTGGACGGGGCTCTGAGCAACCTGCTCTGGTTGGGGATGTCCCTGCTGACTGCAGGGGGGTTGGACTAGATGGCCTTGAAAGGTCCCTTCCAACCCGAACTGTTCTATGATTCTATGACTCCAGCCCCTGGGCTCCAGCCCCACTCCACAGGGACAACCTGGACTGCCACCCAGGCAGGAGGGATGCAAGCGGAAGAAAACAAGGGGGAAAAAAGCACAGCAAACCAGACAGGAGGTGAAAGCACCTCTTTTTCACTGGACCAAGTTTTTTTTGGAGGCACAAACACTGGGTTCATTCATGAAGCAGCTAAGTGTCGGGTTTTCAGCGGAAACAATGAATTAGCAAGGATGAGCAGCAACAGGATAAATGACCTTTTTCATGCCTCCCAAAGTGTCCTGTTTCTTTCCTAACCCAGCAGCCAACTGCTCGTCGACCTTCATGGCACTCAGCCCCAGTGACCTGGAGCCTCCAGGGAAGACCGAGGGCTTGGAGAGGAGCTTTCCACAGAGCCACGTCCTTCCCCACGGCTCTGCACCCTTCCCACCCAAACCCACGGGAGCTGGGGGCTGGAGGGAACTCCACATGGCACTGGGGATGTGAAACAGGAGCATTGCCACGCGGCAAGGTGACAGCCCCATGGCCAAAGCCAAGGCATCATGGAATGAAGCTGCATCAAGGGAAGTTCAGATTGGACATTAGGAAAAGGTTCCACTGAGAGGGTGGTTGGTCACTGGAACAGGGTCCCCAGGGGAGCGGTCATGGCACCAAGTCTGTCAGAATTCAAGAGGCATCTGGATGACACTCTTAGTCATACGGGTTAGTTTTAGGTACTCCTGTGAGGAGCAAGGAGTTGGATTCAATGGTCCTTATGGATCCCTTCCAACCTGAGATATTCTATGATTCTGTGATCAGTGCCCTGCACACCAGCCCGGTGGGACCCAACTAAGCCCTTCCATCATTGCTCAACATCAAAAAAAATCGCAGTTCACAAGCGCTGCGAACCACTGCCTTTCACCAGCGTGTGATTTGGCTTCAGAGCGACACAAAGAAGTGGTTTGACTTTCGGTTTCCACTATCTCGAAATCTATCAGAGGGATACGCTACCTTACGCTAACATAACGGATTAAAGCAGAAGATAAAATGCCATTCCATTATCTATTTATTAAAAGCACCACTTGAACTGCTTTTATTCGGCATACATCTCCTACTAAAGAGGCACTCCTTGACTGTGTAAATCAGCGAGCAATTGTGTTTTAACAGCCTTTAGAATGGCATTTCCCCACAGTTTTAGATGGACTATCAGACAGAAAACCTCTTCCAAAACTCACTTATCATAACAGGCGCAAGCACAGAGCTCTTTACCGCTCCTCTACCATCGAGACAAATATAAAATGGGCTTGTAAAACTCACAAAGCATAGATCATCCCCACCTTTCACCCTGCTGCATGAATATCCTTAATGACAGGTCAAAATAAATAATTTTGTTAGCAGAGGAGAACCATTCAGCTCCCACTGATGGATGGGACTTCTGGTAAGCGATGAAACGCAGGCTGCAGTTCCTGCCCAACTGATGCTACCCTGTTCTGCGGTAATCAGTCCTGGCAAAACCAGAAAGAATGAACCCACTTCAAATCTACGAGTTCCCTGGGCAAAAGGGGAAGAAATGATGCTGAATTTTCAGTCAGAGATTTTAGGTGTGAATATAACAATACCTGTGGACTGCAAAACAAAAGGGACGTTGTTGGATTGACTCTGCTCCACCAGAATAAATTGGCTTTTGGTTGGTTGGGGATATTTTTCCATACCAAGAAACATTCCCATTTTTTCTGCCAGGCTCTGCTGCTTCTGGCAAAAAGCTATCCTAAATATTTTTACAAGGTGTTTTGATGAAGAAATCTGGAGTATTCTTGAGCTGGTTACATTTTAAATTAAATGCTGATGGAGGACAAGCACAGCAAGCTTCACCCTCCACCACGGCAGTCAATGGAGGCTCTAGTGTTGACATAAGCAAACGTCAGATCTGTTGAGAAGAGGGGAAAGGGATGTACCCACACACATGGGGAAGGATGCCCATGGTCTGGAAACTGAGTAGCTAGATAGACACAAGGATAGATGGATGGATGGATGGATGGATGGATGGATGGATGGATGGATGGATGGATGGATGGATGGATCCCTACCACTCTGCTGCTGTATGAATTTCCTCAGCACACACCATGGCAAACTCAATGCTGAGGCTGATGTCCTTGTTCCTTCTTTTCCTGTGGCATCTGCACTTTCCCCTTTGCTGCAGATAACCTGGAGAACAACCTTGCTGGAGAAAGCACAGGGTCCAGCTGGGCCACCTGCAAGGACACCCACCCATCCTTGGATGGCTGGTCGCCCAATCCAATGCACCCCAGGCTGCCCTTACGTGAATTAAATTCTGACAGAGCCGACAGAACTGGAAGATCATTTCAAACCACAACTGCTTCAAATTCAGCTTGTTTCAGCCTATGACCTTCTTGGCAGGATTCCCCTTCAGCGCGGCAGCCCCGAACAGGAGCTGACAGTGCTTCGAAACCTTTTGACCCAGCACTCGGGTCCCTTGGGTAGTGCGGGGAGGATCTCCCTTAATGGCGCGCACGCTCCCCGGCTCTGACAGCCTCGCTCTCGGCCAGCCTGGGAGGGGACCAGCATCCTGCTCCCTCTGTTCGGCAGCGTGAAAGGGCACCGGGGAAGGTGCACTTGTCACCAAGAATAAACTGTTACACAGAGGTGGTGTCACATCTTCTTTCTGGGAGGATGGAGGCAGCGAAGCTGGTGTAAAAGCTTCCTTGACACCGGTGGGGTTTGGACCTGTCCCTGAGCACCGGGCAGAAATGCAGAGTGGCGAGGAGGAAAACCCCTCCTAAATGATATTGGGTTATCAGCTGGCGTGGAGTGAGCCCCAGGAGACACCCAGGGCAGGTGTCCCTTCACACCAACATGCCAACCAGTCCAGCCCGAGTGTCTCCTTAACAGAGGTCACTCCACGACCATACAGCTTGGGAAGTGCCAGCTTCCCAGTCAAGCCAAATAAATGCCTTCCCTTCGCTTCCCCTGACAGCACATCTTATCCAGAGCTACTCTGAGACAAGACACCAGTGGACCTGTGGGGACTGGGCTTTATGGCTCCAGCTCAGGAGAGGGTGGATGACCCCACGCTTCTGAGATGGTAACGATTCCCAGAGGAACTTCATAGATTCCCCTATTTTATGACCTTTATATATCAGCGTGACATTAGCGGAGATTTTTTTTCTCTCCGTAACTGGTAGCAAACCAGAAACAGGACAACAGAAAAGACGACATGCACAGAAGAGAAGCAAACATCATCTGATCTTCTGGGAGGAAGAAATTAGGCCAGCCAGCAGCAATCCCTGTCTGCTTACCTGGCTTAAGCGATATCCTAGGAACCCAAGCATGGACCAGAGACCCCTTGCACAAGACGTCCTGCAGAGGAAAAAATCATGTCCTGCCATGCTCTGCTTGAAGACCAGGAGAGAACAGCACAACCCAGCACAGGGCTGGGAGCAAACAGCACCACGAGCCCCACAGCCACCAGTTTTGTGTAACCTCACCTCAAGAGGAGACGCAGACCAAGTTCTTCCTCCCAGCTCTGCTGAAGCATACGTTTGAGGGCGACTCTTTGCCCACGCTCAAGATTAAGAGGTTGTCCAGGCGGTCACCAACCCAGATGTAGCTGCCCTTGGCACCGCTGCACTGGCACCAGCAAGACCAACCGCTCAGCTCGCAGCGGCGATGCAGGCAGGCAAAGGCTGTCACCGCGCAAAGGGCTGGCGAGCCCGCGTCCGGCTCCTCTCTGCCCCTCGCTTAAATGTAGGTCAAGCCACAAGGTGACGGTTAGTGCCAGCGGAGACGTCTCTGCCCACAGAGGTGCCTCCAGCACTGTATCAAAAATTAAAGTGAAGCAATAAAAACTAACAGATAAGTAATATGGATCATAAACCCCAAGAACAAGACTAAAAAGTCCCTGGCCGCTGACGTGCCATTAAGGCAGGTCACGAACCTCCCCTTGCAGTGCTGCCAAATCCTCTTTCCACGGGAAATTATCCTGGTGCCATAGATGGGCCAGGCTTTTGTCGCCTGGCTCTCCGGTGTTAGGGAAGGCGGCGGTGGAAAGGCTTGGAACTGGTGTGTTGTGCCCTGTACACCGCTTTTTGTGCCTCATCTCCCAGCTGGGCTTTGTGGCTGAGACCATCAGCATCTTCAGCCAACGACTGAGCATGACTGTTCACAGGGATGCAGTGGAGAAATGGAATGGGTGGTTTGGGTGGGAAGGGACCTTTCAAGGCCATCCAGTCCAACCCCCTGCAGTGAGCAGGGACATCTGCAACCAGAGCAGGGTGCTCAGAGCCCCGTCCAGCCTGACCTGGGATGTTTCCAGGGATGGGGCATCCACCACCTCTCTGATAATTCAGATAACTAGGCCTAGCCTAACACAGCTGCTGGGCTAAGCTCTGATGAGGGAAAACAGCATTTTCTTAAAAGCTCACCATCCCCTAGCCTTGCAACGACCAATAATTCAAAGAGATCCTTCTCTGTCCCAACACCCCACCATCCTCCCACCCCAGAAGGTCCCACTGAAACAGCAGCCCCAGCACCAGGAGTTTAATGCAGGGGGGGAGATCGGTTTTGATTCATTTGGGTGCAAAGCTGAGGTTTCAATCATCCCCAGGGCCGGTGGGGATATACAGCCTCCCGACTGCCCATCATCCCCATCCCGTCCCGCACCGGTGACCCATTAACATCCCTTTCTTCTCGTAAATATTGCCCAGGCACTCCTGTCTGCCCTCCTGGCCTCAATTAATTGTGGCCTGGGGGAGAAGCAGGTAAGAAAGCACTCAAGTTTAACTGCGTCTCCACAGATGGTAGAAATGGAGCTCGATGTGACAAGTGCAAGGCAGCAGGGATGGGCAGGGAGGGGAGGAGAGCAGATGTTTGTTCTTGCCCAAACATCCTCGTGGATGCTCCTCTGTGCTCATCTCCCACGGCTTGACGGGGTTTGGAGAAATCCGGCATGCCACAGGGTTTGATTGACGGAGAAAAACCTTGCTCTGGAGCACGTTATGCCGGTGAGCAAAACCTCCCCTCTGCTAAACCCCTCATTCCCAGATCCATCAGTCCAATCCCACCAGTGCCCACAGGGTGGACCTCCCCTCAGCCACACTCGGACCTGACCCCGCATCTTGTCATACAAGGCAGGAGTTGAGCTCTCATGGGAGTCTTGTTGGCTGTGGAGACCACCGCATGAGGAACCAACTGCATCCAAGAAAGCAAGTAATGGCAAGAAACATCTCGGGCTCCAAGCGGCACCTTCAGCATCCCTGGTGACACGAGAAACATAACTGGTACCTTCAGCACGGTAGCAGGCTCCCAGCTCCTGCTGCAAGGAGCAACGGGTCACCAACAGAGCGCTCCCAACTCTACCCAAAGGTGGTTTTGCTGGAACAAAAGCAAAGGCCACACAAATAGGTTGGTTGGGTTTTTTTTACTCCATCAGACATCACTAAACTCCACGAGCAGGTAGTGCCTCAGCGTCCTGCAAGCATCCCGCAAGCAACGCTTTCAAGGCGAAGGAACAAAAGGCTGCGGTGGGGAGAGGAACGGTGGGAAACCTTACGGGCTCCCGAGCTCCATTTGAGACCTGGTGTTTGCAGCACGGGCTGCATTTCATCTTTTCATAAGTAACTCTTACCAGGAAATATTACAAAAAAGAGGGCATTTCAAGGCAGAAAAGTTGGTCTCCAAATGGAATGTTGGGGTTTTTTTAAAATCTTTTGTTAGCAACTCTTCTGGGGAGCGAATCCAGCAGAGGAAATGCAGTGCAACGTGCATTCCTAAATTAGTTTCCCGGCACTTGGGATGCTTTATTATTCATTTCCTCCAAATATTAGGTAATGCCTTTTGCCCCTTTCAAAGTCTGTACGAGAGGTCTTTGATGCTTTGTGGGACTTGAAAGTTGCAGGTCTAAAGAAGCATTTCTTTTAAGTCCTCTCTTTTATCAAGCTTATTCTGTTCTGTTCCCTATAACGCACACAATGGCACGAGAGTCTTGACCTGCTTCATGTCTGATGGGTTGAAATCTCAGATGCGTAGGATAAAACAGCCCTTCCTGGCAATACAGCTTAAACACTCAGGGCTCTATTCAGGCAAATATTACCCAGGGGTCTGCCACGCCGCTGAAAAGCTGCAGAAATTGGCTCCGTAGATGGCTGACCAATTCAGCAGCGAGAAATGACCCCGCTACATTAACTCCCCTTTTCATTTCACCCTGGGCGAGCCGGGGTCTGGAGGTAACCGCAGCAGGAGGCGAGAGCCAGTTGAAGCCAGATTCGTTTTCTTTATATAAAGTTTTTTTTGGTGTGTGTGTGACCATGAATGTCATTATGAGGATCTGCAAAAGAGGGAAAGTAATGACATTAGGGCACGGGCGCAGAAATCAGTGCGGTTTTTGTCTTACGGTCACATGGGAACACTGTCACATCTTCTGGAGAAGTAAAATTTGTCGCCTTTAAAGATACTGCAAACATCTCAGACAAGCAGGTCTCTGCCTCTGCTGAAGGTAGGACTTTGGTGGGTTATTTTATGCCATCCAGCATCAGTCTCCTCCATGTGTTAACCAGTCTCCTCCATGTGTTAACCAGAATTAATAGCTCTTGTTCCATAATAATTCACCTTTTTTCTTCTGTTTACACTGCAAGCTCACTAGTTCAGAGATGGCCCCTGCCCAATAATATACAGGACCCAGGACAAGGATGTAAAATGAAACTCAGCCTTGCAAAAGGAAACACATTTCAGTATAAAATTAAATGGTTTTGTCCTTTAGACAATCGCACTGACATGTTTCTACAAAAGTACCGAGCTGCTATTTTGGGATATTAATCTCCTCTTATCAACCTCCTCTTGACAGGTTAGAACTAGGAAAGATGTTTTAAAGGGCGATCTTGAAATTCACAGGTAAACAAAATTCAATGTAAGGGTTGAAGAGCTCCTAAATGGGTTGAAGCTGCTTGAATTTGCCTTGCATATCTTATACCCCAGGAGCAAAAGACGTCTCTAGGACGAGTCAGAAAAGGAGCGTTCAGATTATACAGGGAGATGTTTGTAAGAGAGATGCGTCCTTTTTTTATTACTTCCCTTGCCTGCCCCAGTGCTACACCCCGGTGTGCCCGCAATCCCAGCCTGCCAGCCGAAAACATACATCAGAGTCTTGATAACCCCAACGTTTCACCGGGAAGACCATTTCTTAGCCTGTATTACAAAAGAAGCAGCTGATTTTGCATGAGCAAAACCTAGATATGTCTCTCCTGACACTGGCAAAACATCCAGCAGCAGCTCCGGAGTCTGTAAAGAGAGGGATACGTGCGACTGCAGCCCCTGGCTCTGGTGGGTGTGATTCCAGCAGGATTAGGTTTAAAAGCAAACCTGATTCACGGGGATACGATCTCCTATCGCGTCTGCCTCCTCCAAGATGCTGCAGACCCAGGCAGGCGAGCAGGAGCCTGATTTCCAGAGGCGCTGAGCGTCTCTCCCATCGCAGGTACCAAAAAATAATACGAGAAAGTCTCAGCTCTCACATTACCCCTCTGGTTAGGAGGCTTTTCAGGAGCCCTCTTAAGCACTCTCATTAAAACACCACCAAGACAGCCGGGGTTTTTGCCCTGTGTGTGAGTGGTGCAGCGCTGGTCTGCGTCCTGCAGCGCTTATTTTGTGTCCTACAAATACTGCGAGCCGATAAGGAAACTCCAACAATGTGAGGGTTTATCAGTTTGTAGGTTGGAAAAAAAGGAAATTCTTTCAAATCGAGATAACGATTCTGTTCCTTTCTGGCAAATGAGAGTTTTTGCTTTGTACAAGGACTCTGGCAGAAGCGGAGCCAGGACGAGGATGGGACCCATCGCTCACGTGTCAACAGAAAGATGCTGTTGCAGCCGACGGGAGCATCTGTACAAATTGTAAGGAGCCCGAAACTGCTCCTTTGAGAGAAAGAAAAAAGAAGCAAAACTGCAGGAGAAACTAAATCTATTTGTAAACCCCAGGCAGAGTCGGCACGAGGCAGCCGGCGCAGGAGTGCAGAGATGATAATGGAGCCTGATGGATAGTTCACAGGATTATTAGATACCCTCCGACTCAAATATGCTGAGGAGACAATTATTTAATGCTAAGGACAGTGCGAACGGATGTTTAATAAGCTGAGTGACTCCAGGATTGTAGGAGCTCAAGGGACCAAACCCCAGCTGGTGCAAATCAGGAAAGCCAGCGTTATAACACACCCAGTGCTTCAGACAGCCTCCGGTCCCCACAGCTATCGCCGTCTCTGCCGGGCGTGCAGGGGCTGCGGCGCACGGAGGGGCTGGATTTTGGGAGCGGATTGGTGCGAGGGCTCCCCGGGGGGGCACGGTCCAGCACCTCTGGGCTGGCGACGGCACCCAGCTCTGCGGCCGGTGGCCTTCCAGGCTGCCTTGTTTGCAGGCGAGGGAGTTGCTGCTCCTGGGAAGACAGGCTGAGTGTATTTTTCCAGCTGATGGCAGAGAGGCAGCAGGGAGGGAGTGGGAGGTGTGGGAGCCCGAGAGGAGCTGGGTCGCTGCTCTGGGCCCTGATTAGCACCTGTTTTGGAGTCAGTGATGATCCCTGGGAACAAAGCATTGCTTCTCGGGCTCCTCTCTGGGAGGGGAGCCGGGTCTCAGCACCCTCCCTGCCCGCCCTGCCAGCAGGTGACCCTGCAGACACACCGTCCCTCACCTGAGCTCCTCCTGCAGCCAGAGGAGAGGGACAGGCTTCTAGCTCATCCTAGCACGGAGGCCCGAACGAGATCAGATGTAACATCGGCTAGAAACACCCTCACTCAATGTAAAGGGCCTCCGTGCTGTTAAATGTCTGAAGAACAGTCCTTCCTCAAGCCCCTTCTCATCTCTGCCTGGGTCACCTTCTCCCTTCATCTAAGCTCATACCTATACTATAACGAGCTGAGGTGAGTCTTAAAATCCCCACCTCCCCACAATCCACCCACCACCACTGCTGCTCCTGCACATCCCCGTAGTCCAGGCTGCAGCACAGACCCAAGAATAGATCCAAGGAAGAAAATTTTCACACTGAGGGTGGTGAACCCCTGGCCCAGGTTGCCCAGAGAGGTGGTGGATGCCCCATCCCTGGAAACATCCCAGGTCAGGCTGGACGGGGCTCTGAGCAACCTGCTCTGGTTGCAGATGTCCCTGCTCACTACAGGGGGGTGGGACTAGATGGTCTTTAAGGGTCTCTTCCCACCCAAACCATTCTGTGATTCTGTGATAACCCAGCACTGAGGTGCTCCTCAGCATCCATAACGCCTGTGCAGTGCCAGGACCAGGGGAGGTGTGGGGATTTGGTCCCCGACAGATGGGAACTCACAGCATGACTCTGCTAAGGGTTTGGCCAGTGCAAACCGGGCAGTTGCTCATGAGAAGATGGTGCAAAAAGACCAGCCTCCCACCTGGTGCAACGCAAGGTAACTCAGTTCAGCAACATCAACTCAAGAACTGGCTCTGGCGTGTCCAAACCAGCTTAGACGATAAAAAAGGACACTCCTTTCTTCCTATTTGAGACCTCTAGGCAAGCACCCAAGCCACAGCCTCCTGCGTGACAGCTGCAGAAAACAGGTCTGGAGAGGACCTTGAAATGCCACCCAGATCGCAGCCCCGTGACAGGCTCTGCAACGGGGCCAAGCACAATAAAAGCCAAAAGCACTCCAAGCATCGACAAATATTGTTGCTCAGCGCACTCCCATGCCACTGCCAGCGTTATCTGCCGCCTGCTCCTTCCAGCACTGCAGCACGGAGAACACACACATTCATGAGAGCATCTTCTACGGATTTACAGAAGGAGCAATTAGCAGTTCGGTCGTTGATGATAGCAGAGAGTCATGGTTGTGGCAAAGCTGACCTGTGCTGATCCATCAACATGACAAACTACCTCCTCTCCCGAAGGAATGCCCAGTAACTGACGGGCAGGATCAGACCCCCAAGACCCCAGAAAGACATCAGGACAGCCACTTTGTACTCCTCAGCTCGCGTCCTGCTTGCGAGGAGCGACCAGCTCAGCACACCCGAATGAGGACTCACCAGTACCCTTGTTTTCGTTTCAAATCTCCGGCGATGCTCCCTTTGCTCCTCTGACCATTTCCTAAGGAACAACAGAGAGAAAAAAAACAAAACCCAAAAAACTTCATCAGATCCAGAACTGAGCTTCTGGTTACGAAGGGTCAGCTCTGGAGAAACCTTCTGCTGGGATGATGAGAAACCACTGAACCAGGCCTTCTCCTGCTCTCCTACCACCCGTTTTTCCATGGTCAATTGAGCTGTTTCTCTGCTCTCCAGCCTTCCCGTGTGCCTGTATCACAGAATCACCTAGCAACACCATGCCATGGAGGTGCAAACCCAACCCATCCTCCCGCTGTATCACATCTCCTCCTGCGACAGCTGGGAGATTAACAGTCTGGAAACGGATCCCATCACAGCAGCATTGGTTGCTTCACCCATTCCACCCTCCATCTAAATGTTACATCTTGGTCCCTTTGGGTTTATCGATATCCCTTGTCTTCCTACACACGTAGCTCGGTTGTCGGTGGTAGCTCGGTGGTACCCGCAGTGGTACCCGCAACAAACCCACATCCCGCAGGTGACGGGCTACAGAGGGGGTAAGTGTACGACCAGCATCCCCCCAACTCTGCCTGTACAAGTCCTCCTTTCCCTTTAGCTTGGGAAAAATGAAGCCCTACAGCAGCTCCTGGCCATCACTTTGCACTTGCAAATGACGGAGACAGCGGGCTGACACCTCCACACAGGACGTGTTGAGTAGGACTGTCACCAGCACATGCTAGAGGAGATAACGGAACATGCTGATGGCTGCTAATGCAGGATACGGGTGGCTGGTGAGGGACCAGGTGGCCAGCAGCTGGGCTGGAGGTGGGCAGGGCATGCTTTGGGGGTCCTGACTCCACTTCAGCACAACCTCAAGGTGTGAGACTTCCACCAGCAGGCAGTCATCATATTAACAGGATCGAGAGTCCCCGTAGTACAGCTGGGGGTGGTGGCCCAGGTCTCCTCCCGAGTAAGGACAGAGAGGAAGACCACCATGGCTGTTACAAGACCAGGACAGCTGGGCACACATGCTATGGGAGTGCATAACTGGAAATTGCTCCCATGGTTCAGCAGTCGGCTGGACAAGTGGTATCTGCACGCAAAAGAAACGATGAGCTTGTGACCTAGGGTATTTTCCCCAAAATGGCACCACCAGTTCACATCTGTCCTTTAACCTGGGTTTCTACTGGAGTTTTGGCTGGGATAAAGGGGATCCAACCAACCAGGAAGCTGCGAGGGAAAAGGGATCTCTCTGCCAAAGCTTAGTGCTGTGCAGTCAACTGGGAGTCACTCGAAGTGAGGAAAGGGCCGTTTATTGTGTGCAGTCTCTGAATTTGCCACGTCTGACATGGGCAGCGCCAGCACAGTGCATCCCCATTTGGTAAATTTAACATGAGAAAGTTGAAACCAAGGCGAGGAGACACTTGCTATCACGGGTCAGCTGGAGATGGAGACGCTGCCTCCTCTTCCCGGGGTCCCCAAGCAGATCCTGACTGAATCAATCACCCCAGCATCTCCTTCTTTCCCTCCCCAGGCAGCCCTTGGCATGGGTTTACTGGGGCAGGGTCCACCAGCACTACTTCCCACTACCCGTGACACAGGCAAGCAACTGGGAACCCTCTCCCATCCTCTCCCTCCTTTTGAACGGGGGATAGATCCACCTTGATCTTCTGTCAGCCTTTATGGGGTTCTCTCTCATGGGAAAGTGCTAACAACATTTTTCAAGTCAGGGTGACACCTGGATGACTGTCCTGGGAGTGAGGAACCAAGTGGCTCTGACCACACTACCCATTTTATTAAACTGGTAAGATATTTGCTCTGCGTGCACACTCAAGGAACAAAGGAAAACGCAACGGGTAACCTTTGTGGTGGCCTGTATTTTTGCTTTTCGTGCTTCTACAGCCGTCGGTAAGAGGACACTGAGGCAGTAAGCAGTGCACGGAGCACAGGCGACAGGTAGCGCACACGGTGGCTGCAACCCAGGCCGGTGGCTGCCGCCGTGCAGGCTGGCCAAGCTCTGGGGCCATGATCAACCCCAAGAAGGGGACTTCTCTGCCACTAATGAGTCCATCTGCTTTCGAGAGCATCCAGCTGCTCTGACCTTGTGCACTTAGCGCGACCTCCATCCTTAGCCCCGGCCCCAGTTCAGATCATTAGCTGATGAGTAACCACCACCGCTGCTGACTAATGGCTCGTTTGCTGCTCAACAGCCAAAAGTGATCAGCAAGGGGGCAAAGAGCTTAATGCAGGCCGCTGTCAACACGCCCACGTGGGTGAGCGCCTTCGCCTTGATTTTGGGCAAAATTCCCAGGGAAGGCTGCAAAAATCCTGCAGCGCCCTGACTTCATGCTGGAGCTCATCACCTCTCTTAGGGTCAATGTAGAACCTCCTCCCGGCGTCAGGGCAGGGACTGGCACCGCGTTTCCCTTGAGCAACGCGGGGCTTCAGCTTTAACTTCTACTTAAAGCTGTCGCCTCCTCTCCTGCATTGCGGCTTCTCCCCATGGCAAGGGGAACTCAGGGTCACAACAGCTCGCAACACAACATCTAAAAAAATCGCTGTTTGAGGCTCAGGAGAATCCTTGTGGGATGAGGCTATAAATGGGATTTTCTGGGCTAAGCAAGGGCTGCGCCTGAATTACAGTTTCATTAACCCACTGCCATGAAGACGGGCCTGAAGAAGAGTGCCTGTGAGCAACCACACTTATGGTCCACCCTTTGAGGAGGGAGCTGCAGAGGATGCCCTGGTGCCCTTGTAGCATTTTCCACAATAAGACGGGCATTGCTGAGAGCAGCCCAGGCTCCGTTCTCCCATTCCCAAAACACATGCGGGATGAAAAGTTATAAAGCAAACAGGCTTGCCTGCGGCTTTCCCCTCAGCCACAAGGTCCCTTTTAGCTTCTTGGGGTGGTTTCTGGATGAATTGAACACACCCTCCTGGATATGACGTTAAGGTTTCTAATTACCCTCCTTGAATACATCGCTAACGTGCCACATCAGCTCACTTTTGGGTCTGTTCCTCTCACCACGTGTCTCTAGAAAGGGAGCTTCTGCCTCTCTGTAGCACGCTGACCTCTCCATCCCCTGGCTGGGGTGAGCTGCAGAGCTGGGAAGGACGCTTCCCAAGCAGCTTGGTGATGGGGCATGCTTGTCCCGCTCTTGAGGCCAATCCCACATGAAGAAACAGCCCTTCTCCAGGGTATCTACACTGGAGACAGCCCTACCCTCAACAGAACAAGCACCCACATACTCCCAGTGAACCATCCTCCAGGGAGTCCATCCATGCTCTAGCCCTGACCAGCCAACAGCTCACCTGAAGCACAGTGTGATCTGCGCCAGTCCTTGACATGCCGGGTGGGATTCAGCTCCAGATTAAGGTATCTCAGTTGGGGTGCCCACACATAAATCCTGGATTTAGTTGCCTAAACGTGGGTTCCCATCGCCACATTAGACTACCTAAGCTATCCAAGACTAGTGTGTGGCTTTGTCAGATATGAGCCTGGATCTGCATCCCTCTTGATTGACAGCTGGAGACTAAGTAATATGTCTTAGGGTAAAACTAAACACATGTCTAGCAACTCAGTCATGACCTACACGTTTAGTGGCTGTCCCAGCTCTTATTGCAGGCCATGGGGATGCAGTCAGCACCATTTGGGGTGTCTGGAGAGCCGTCCAGTTACTCAAACATCAGTATCTACTTTGGAGTGTGAAACACCCTCCAGTCTCCACTGACCAAACATCTACTGGCTGTAACAGAAGATTAGGCACCGAGTTCATATTTTTATCTTCCCCTGCAGGCCACCTCCTGGTCCAAGCTTCAATAGCTCCAAAATAAACCCCACTTGCATTAGAAGAGGATGGCCTCCAGCTCCGCACGCTCAGGCCCCCGCTGTGATGACTGGCACAGTCCTGGCACATACACCCTTCCAGGACGGTTACAGCGCGTGTGTGCCTCCTGCACGATGTCACTGGAAAGAACAAATTTGACAAAGAAAGGAAGAGAAACAACTGATACGCAAA
>NC_138581.1:3585171-3821306 GCF_964289735.1 Phaethon aethereus | reverse complement strand
CATCCTGTCCAGGGCGGCGGGAGGTAGGGGGGTGAGGGCTTGGTCCGCCCGCGGGATTACCTCGGTATTTGCGGGGTTGGCGCGGGGGAGGAGGGCAGGGGATGGAGATGGCGGAGTCGGGCGGCGGTGGGTGCGAGGGGCCGGTCAGGGCGGCGGGCCCCCGCGTGTGAACCCGAGATGTGACAATAAAACGTGCGTGTGCAGCAGCCAGCGTCCTCGCGTCAGTGTGCAGGCGCGTGGGCGCAGACACTCACCTGTGCAGGGCTCCCCACAGCCCGAGGCCTACCCCCGCAAAATGGCGCCGGGCCCGCCGCCTTGAGGGGTTAGCCCTGTCGGATCCCTTGCTGTCCGGGGAAGAGACCTCTTTTATTCAGGAGAGCCCGTCAGTGGAGCAAAGACGCAATTCGATTAACCCTCGGCTCAAGGGCAGCGTTGTTTGCGGAGCAGAAATCAGTTGAGACTAGACCAAGCAGCAAGCCCCAGGGCTGCAGCTAGATGGCGATTCAGGATGAGAATAGAGAGGAGACTGCGCTGCGCAGAGGTATCCGAGAGGTGAGGCCAAAGAGATTCATATTTATAAATTGCAACTGGTATTTATTGCACCATTATTAAAAAAAAAAAAATTAAAAACTTACTTAAAAGGGTTGGGTTGGGGTTTTTTTCCATTTTAGGCTGCGTTTGTAACTAGAACGGCTTGGGAAATTTGACAATGCAGCGGTTCAATAAAACCGAAACATTTCCTGAAAGTGGTACCCAGCTCCAGCAAAAGGCTCGTCGAGGAAAGTCTGACAGAGTGGAGAAAAAAAGAGAAACATCTTCCTGAGCAGCCAGTAGTCTGGTGTCCAGACACCTCCCTGGCACGAGAGAGCCTGGGTTCAACTCTGCCTTTAGCAATAAGCAGAGCAGAGCAAGAACTTACTGCCCGCGTAAATGCTCTGACCATGAGGCTACTTTTGGATCTCCTGTTCAGCACTAAAAAAATGCCAAAGCTAGGATTTCACCCAGATGGGAAGAGGAAAATATTTGAATTATCACAAATATTTACATGGCTGGAAACTGTAGAGCTTTAATTTTGACTGCAGCTCTCCATTTACCTGCCTTAAAAGGTGCCTTTTACTTTGCTTTCAAGGAGAACTTTTCTGCAAAGTCTCCAAGTAACTTCTAGCACCCATCTCAAAGTGGAGAAACATGCTGGGATGTGGGCAAATATTACTTCTTCTTTTTATATATAAAATTCCCATGAAAAAATGAGTTAGGAGCCCATACTCACAAGAACACTCACTATCTTTTGGTCGCAGATGCTTATTTTGAGGTACTTAAGACGTGTTTTCACCACTTGGCGCTTCCGTCATCGTCCATGGGATTAGAAGCCGCTCAGCACCTCAGTATACACAACCCTCTCAGAACAGTGGTGATGTGAAGAAGGATCAGCACCGCCAAAATACACGCATGACAGCCCTTCTAAGTCAAGCATTACTAGAGAAAAATAAACAGACATGAAAAAGTGCACCCTCTGGGGTCTCGTGACTTTCAGGAAACAGTAAATATGTAAAAAGAGATCTCAGCGGTAACTTCCAGCACTTTATTGGTGTTTCAGTTCTACTTCCTATGGAACAAGAACTGCAATATTTCCAAGAGCGCTAAGTTTCCAGATGCAATAAATCAAAACTAGCAAAAGCTGAGGTCCTCAAACACTTCCATAGCATTCCCCACAATACTTTGAGAATCTTCTCTTGCAGCACACATGAATGCAACTCTCCTCCTTTGTCATTTCTGCCCTCCCGTCTGCACCTTCCTCTGTGTGCTGCCAGTGGAGGAAGCCAGCCTTTCCATGGGAAGCACCTTTACACGCAGCTTCTTAGCAGCAGCAGAGCACAGAAGCCACAAGACATTCAGAGAAAGCTGGGAGAGAGATGTGAAATATAAGTAGTTGACACATGGTGGGAAATATCACATGGTCACTGAGTTCAAACGAACAGGGCACATTTTCTATTACTTACATTTTCTGGTTTCCCCACACATGGAACTGTTTATGATCAGCTGCTGAGGGCTTGCAGTGGTGGAAGCGTAGAGGTAGGAGCTTCTGTGGATGGTGTCAGGAAATGTGATGCATGTTTTTATCTTTGTTGGGAGGTTAACCACTGCTCTCAGAGGCAGCCTAGCACGTATCTGGTGCTGAGATCAGGGCTGAGGCAGCTTGCATGTGCCCTTGTTAAGATTTACCCTGATTATTCCCCTGGTGCACCAGTTGCCTTGGATATTTAGCCTGCATGAGCTGACTCAAAAAGAGCTGCTGGATCCTAAGCAGAAAATTTAGGCACGTAAGTCCACAATCATGTTCCTGAAAACTCCTGTGTAAGAGGCAACTGCCTCCTAATCCTGTGGGAATCTCAACTCCATAGGACTTTACCTTAAACTCCCCTGGTGCCATCCCTCTTAGCTCCCCTGTCCATACCACCCAGTCCTGGTGATTGTGCTGTGCATGCCCAGGAAGACCTCACTCTCAGTAGGCATTGAAAGCAAAGATCCAACTGTGTTCAGACCTGAACCGTTCCTCTACCTTGTGCTCTGGAAGCTCCTGCTGGTAGCATCCTCCTGCGAAGGGTTCATCACAAGGGCAGCAAAGGTTTCTACCATCTCCTGAGGCAGAAACCTGCAGAAAGCGATAGTGCCCATCTTAACCCAGTGGCATGGTGGCCACAGCACGCTCCAAGGACATGGGAGACCCACTTTCTTCCTTTGAGAGGTTTCAAAACTGCAGCCTAACCACAAGGCCATTCTGTGGCAAAGATGTTCCCACCCTTCCTGCTGCCAGTTTTCTGCCGAGCAGCCCTCAATGAATTGGCTTCACACCTCTTCTCTGGACCTGCTCCTGGGGCCGGAAGGGGGCTGCACCTGTTAACCTGACCTGGAAGAGCCCAGCAGGCAGCGGGGAGTGTACGGGTACAGGAATGTTGTATCACCCAAGTCCTTTCATGGCTTTAGCTGTGAATAAACAAGCAGCCTTATCAGTCCTAGTGGAATTGCCAAGCCAAATGTCATCCTAAGTGACAATCAGTCAACGCCCTTGATAGTCACCATCCCTCCTGGCCAGAGGGAGAGGTGAGCTCCAAGACTGGCCAGGGCCATGGTTTCACAGCAGGACTGGAACCAAAGGCAGGGCTGCTCAGTGCCAAAAACAGAACTCCTTTCCAGCTGTGGGACCCCCCTGCTCACCTTCCGGCAGCTCTGCTGGGGTTCAACCACTGCCGCAGCAGACGTGACAGAAGCAAACCTCCGCCTGTCCTCAACCAGCCGGTGCAGAGGCCAAGGCATTACTTTTAGCCCCTACCCTGCCACAGCTCGAGCACCTGCCTGTCAGCGCTGCCTCTGCCGCCCTTCTTGAGGGCAGTCATTTCTAACAGAGGGGCAGGTGGAGCAACGGGAGGATCTGTGCTAAAATGTCCGTGACAGATAAATCCATTAGGGCTGATTGGCCAAACTTCACTCTGGCTCGCTAAACCACACCAGGTGTCTGCCGTGCTACAGGGGAGGGTTTTGACCTGTTCTTTGCACAGGAACGGAATCCAATTCCTCCAACTTTTTTGCAGATTTCTTGGCATTTATCTTACAGACCCAGTTTTTTGAGTCCAAGGGTTATGTGGGGATATTAACTGTCATTCACAAAATTACATACAAACGTGTTGCTTGTCCTAATGGTTAAACCGAGAATCTTGAAGACAAAGACATTTTAAATTGAAACCAGCTTGAATGCTGTAAACACTGAAGCTCTCCAGCCTTCAGACAGCTTGCTTGCACCTTCTTTCCCTGAACTCCTCTCTCCTGACCAAGCCTATGGACTACTGCACTCCTCCTCCCAGATGCGTGGCTCCTCCAGAGGCACAGCTCGCTCCCGTTCTTTGCCTTTTCCTCCTACGGTCAGCAAAACAGCAGTGTTTGGACAGGTGGTAGGTGAGTTCTCCAGCTGAGCCACTTTCCACAGCCAGGTTCTAAAATCTACTGACCCAGGCAGTGAGTCCCAGAAGCAAGAAACAAGATCTCTGGGCTTGGAAAAGGAGGAAATGCATTTCCAGAAGATGGACTGACCACCAGCAGCAGGACAAGGCACTACAGGAGTTTTGCTCTGCATCAGTAACTCTGTCTTGGTCACTTCAAGAGTTCAGTTATGTTATATATTCCTCACTGTGATTTTTTAAGAAGAAATGCTTCCATAGGGAGCCAAAAGTTCCTTACTTAAATAATAAAGTTATTCATAAACATATTTATCTGTATATATCTATATATAAATCATCATAAGTGTATCATCTAAAACGTGAACACCTGGAATGCTTTTGATTCCCTGTGAGTCCTCCTAAAACACAGGCAATTCTTTACAAGAAGAGGTTAGCTACACAGTCTATTTATTTCTGTCGTGTATATACTGTACCCAGTCCAGGGCTGAGGAAACAGCCAAGGGAGCTCCGTGTCATGAGAGCTGGGTGTCTGTCCTTACCGTCACCACTGCTGAAGCATGACGCAGCAGGCACAGCACCTTCCTCACCCTGCTGGTGAGCATCCAGCCGGGAGCATGGTCAAAACAAAAAAACCCACAGCAATCGCTGAGATTGTCTTAATACTCAACATTTTTTGGCATATTGTCCTAGAGCTACAGGCTCATCCACCCCCTGCACGCCCAGCTAGGAGAGAATCACAGGTAAAATAAACTTCCTATGTGATTAAATAACCTTGTAGCTGAAGTTTGTGTTTATTCAATGTATTTCTTGCCAGCAAAACATTTACGCAGGTTGTGCGGGTCTGTGACTGCTCGTTCATGGTTTTAATTGCCAGAAATGGACCAGCCAATCAGCTTGATGAGTGAGGCAGTAAATAAAGACATCATGTCAGTGCCTGATCATAAACACTATTTGGGATAAATTGAGTCCTGGGCTTAGGTTTGCTCTAACCTGTCTAGCTCATAACTGAGAAATACTGCTTTAAATGTGCTTTTGGTTAATGAAACCAAAAAGATCCCTGGAATCAGGGATCTTGCCCACAGTTTGCATCCACAATTTAGGCACAAATGGAAATGCAGGGAATTCTGTTTAAATGTAAGAGAAAACTTTTTTTTTTACTACGAGGATGGTTGAGCCCTGGAACAGGTAGCCCAGAGAGGTTGTGGAGTCTCCATCCTTGGAAGTATTTTAAAAAAACAACTGGACAATATCCTGAGCAACCCTTCTGGCTGCCCCTGCTTTGCGCTGCAGGGGGGTTGCTCTGGACGATCTCCACTGGCACCTTCCAACCTCAACTGTTCTTGATCTGTGAATCCTGTCAACATTTCTAAAGCTGAATGTGCCCTGTACTGTGAAACACAGCCTCAAACTCCATCCGTTGCATTGCGTGTCCTAACCAAAATGGATCAAAGAAGCCTCCTCTTCTCCTCTGTTATTATCTGTTCTTTTTGCAGCAGCCCTGGTGAAGAGCTCCTCTGGATCAGCTGATAAACCACAGTCAAACCTGTTCTTCTTTTCCAGGGGCTTCTGCACCTCCACCTCCCTGCTGGAAGACACAGCACAGAGGGACCCGGGGCAGGAACAGTCCTTGCAGGCAGGACCTGTCTTTGTCACCCCTGCAGCCCTCTCTCTTCTGAAACAAGGCGGAGATCTGCTCAGACCCTGGGAAACGAGGTTGGATGATGCCTGTTAACACAACCTGTGCAAAAGTTGCAGCCAGCAGGCAGGGTTCTGTACAGGGCATTGCGAGAAGCTACAGCCCTGAACATCTACTCTCTTCCAAACTTACTGTCCGTAGCAACCCTTCCAGTATCTTCACTTATCATCCCAGTGTGTGCTTGCTGTGTTCATCCCTTCCTCTTCTTATTGTCAGACATCTTCCCAAGGTTCTGCTCTCTCCTGCTTTGATGATTGCAGCATCTTCCTCTCCACAAGACACAGACTTCCCCACTTTGATCCCAAATGTCATCTCTGAGGTCATCTCTCCCTCCTGCCTCACTCCTTCCCTTCTTCTTCCAATCATCCAGCTACCTCCCCCTTTGCTATTGCAACAACTCTGACACAAGCTCCCTCTCCCAAAGCTTTCCCTATCTGTCCACACTTGCTAATCCTCTCTAGCTGTGCTGCCCTCCCCCTCTCCAACCTTTCCGCTCCCTATGGTCTTTTCCAGCGTGCATGGCCCAGTCACATGCTGGTGCTTGGGAAGGTCATATGATGGGTAGGCACCACAGGGCAAGTCTGTGGCAGACATCTGCTGAATGCAGGGCCCTGTTAGGTAGCACACCTCCAGCTCCCACCCCATCCTATGGCCATCAGCCAGCCTGTGACTCAGGTGCTGGACCTGCAGCATGCAGGGACGTGATGCCGACTGCATGGGCACAGAACGGGAGGCGGAGGCCGTGGAGTTGCACTGCAAATGCACAGAAGGAGCGTTAGGCACAGAGAGGTGGTTAGTGGGATCCTGCACCCATATCCCAGACCAGGCAGGTCTACTGCCACTGCTCCCCTGTCCTGCCTGCCCAGTCTCTGCTCACGCTTCCTACATCATGCTCTGCCTAGAAAACATCAACTTTGACCTGTGAAGCGTATCATAGAATCATAGAATAGAATCACAGGATGGTTTGGGTTGAAGGGACCTTTCAAGGCCATCTAGTCCAACCCCCCTGCAGTGAGCAGGGACATCTGCAACCAGAGCAGGTTGCTCAGAGCCCCGTCCAGCCTGACCTGGGATGGGGCATCCACCACCTCTCTGGGCAACCTGGGACAGGGGTTCACCACCATCAGTGTGAAAAATTTCTTCCTTCTATCTAGTCTGAATCTGCCCTCTTTTAGTTTAAAACCATCACCCCTTGTCCTGTCGCTACAGGCCCTGCTAAAAAGTCTGTCCCCATTTTTCTCCTCAGCCCCTCTCAGCCCTGGCAGCTGCAGGAAGGTCTCCCCGGAGCCTTCTCTGCTCCAGGCTGAACCCCCCCAGCTCTCCCAGCCTGTCCTCCCAGCAGAGGGGTTCCAGCCCTCGGAGCGTTGTTGGGGCCTCCTCTGGCCCCGCTCCAGCAGGTCCATGTCTCTCCCGTGCCAAGGGCTCCAGAGCTGGACGCAGCCCTGCAGGGGGGTCTCCCCAGAGCGGGGCAGAGGGGCAGAATCCCTCTCCCCCACACACAACCTGCTGGCCACGCGGCTTTGGATATAACTGACCTGCAGAGAAAAGCCCTCTTGTGTTTCCTGTGCCCTGACCTTAGTCTGCCTGTCTGTCCTTGGACTGGGAGTTCCTGGGTTGAGTATCTGTACATCACAGGCAGGAACATAAGTACAAAGTACTAAGAAATGCCCCAAGCTTTTCTTAATTAATTACAGAGCCACTGACTCTTCCTAATGAGATCCACATACTCAACAAACACAATAAATGGGAGAAGTTAGGCAATTAGGAATAAATGGCCAGAGGGTAAAGCAGAGGCTGGTGGGGGACCAGCATCCCCAGGGACATCTAATTTTTTCCCATCTTCATATTGCACACGCTGCAAATCCATGTGATAGATGCCCTTTTCATTGAGACACCAAGGAATGAGGCTGGATTCGGGGATGGGATAACTGAGGAGTTCTCAAAGTAAAACGTGCAAGCTGGTGAAAAATGAAGTGAATAATATTGTTGGTATAAGTAAAGCCAACAGTTGAGGACAGCAGGAGACTCCATCTCCAAGGATGGCTGGAGGCTTTCCCCTGTCTCAGGCAGATCCCAGCGCTATGCCGTGCTCAGATTTGGGAAGGCAGAAGGTTCAAAGGAGAGGGTAAATAAAAAGTGGATGCTGGAGAACAAACGATAACGACCTTGATGATACACCATCTTATGCTGCTTATTTATGTGCCCTGAAATGTTTGTCACACCTTTTCTGAAAAATAGAAGATGCTGCATAAAGTCTATGTTTGTGGTTCAAAAGACCATTCCCCTTTAATGTGAATCACAGTAAAATGCTGCCAAAGGAACTCCTAAACACCAGACAAATCAGCAACCAGGACCACAAAGAGAGGAGGAACTTGCATGAGCTGTCTGACCCAACACAACCCAGGAAGAAAGAATTAGCTGAGATTTGCAACCATAAAGCTTGGGTGCAAATTAGCAATAATGAAGAGAACTAACATTATATGTTTTTATAAGGCTTTGCTAAAATAAGTAACAAATTAATTGGTTTTAATAAATAACTCCTTTTTTTTTTCCCCTGTAGGCACAGGGAAGTTGAGTGGCATGCTCGGAGTTTCCTCATTTTGGTGTCCATCCAGATTTACAAGATCAGTTTTGAAAGCTTGAGTGCCACTGAGATAAATTTAAAGTGGATTTCGGAGTGTTGAAAATCAAGCTCCAGATGGCTGGTTTGGGGTTTAGTCTGGGAAGTTTTCAGAGAAGGAGAAGATGTCAGCTTATGAATTATTCTGCCAAAATACCAACTTGCAAGATCTTTTAGCTGCTAATTACTAGAAACGAGCCCAAAGACAGAGCTGTGCCCCCATCTGACCAGCCCATCTAAGCAAGCAGGAGAGCCGCTGCCTGCTCTGCCAGTTCTTACAGTCTCCTGTCTGGAGTCCAGCTGAGTGTTGAGTACCTCTCACTGATGGTGCTACCACCTCCACTCCAGACTTGGGCCAAATATTCCTGCAGATTTGAAGAAAAAGCATGTGGATAAGGATATGCACTCTAAAGCGATCCCTAAACCATCCCCCATACTCCTCTCTGGACTCTCTAGCAGCTCCAGGCTCCACTTAGAAAAAAAGTCAGGGGAACAGTGTTCATCATTTATCCTTTTTTTAAACGTTTGCCCTTTGCTGGATGCAGGAGAGTTAAAGCAGAAGCGCCGCTGGGGGCTCACCATGCACCATCTGAAGGGTCAAGTGATGATGAACTTCTGAGCCATTTCTCCAACCCCCACCAAAATAGGACCTCAGAAAGGAGCAGAAGCAAACATCCCCCTGGCCACCCACGACACCTCTGCACTGCCAGTGGGCTTGGCTCCAAGTCCGTGTTCAAGCCCAAGCATGCTCAGCATTCATACAGCTTGGATGGAAAAGCATGGGCTTTTGGTAAAGGTATAAGAAGAGAGAAAATATACGTCATTCCTCGGCACAGACCTAAAGATACCCTTGTCTGCAAAGTGCATGGAGCAGGTCCACCACCCACTCCTGGGTCTTCGGTCTGACACAAAGCAGCCAAGCAGTCTGGATCTGTCTTACGTACCACGGGACATGCTAGGAATGAGAAACCACTGAATTACACTTGTCCTCTTGGACACAGGGAATAGGTGTCAGGACACACTGAGTTCTCGCTGGCTTCCAGCCTGTGCTCCTGCACAGCTCTGCTGCAGCTCAGATGGGGTAAGATCACCTGAGGGTCTCTGCAAGAACCCCACGCTCAATCAGAGCAACCTGGGGACTAACGCAAGGCATGGGCAGGCGTGAAAAGAGATAAAAATCAGCATAAAAATCACTTCAAGCCACTCAGGCATGTCTGGGAAAATGCCACAAGAAAGAGTCGGCAAGAAGAAGCTTGTCCTTGGTGAAGGGTGGTCCAGCAGCAGGACTGGCGACCTGCCGTGGGGAGGGGGAGGCCGGCGGGGATGAAAGCCTTCTAGAAACCTCCCCGAGGATGGTGATGCCCGGAGGCAGGTACAAACTGTAACGTTCCTCCCTGTGTGACAACATTCACAAGAATTAGCATTTCTCAGGAATGCGGGGATTTATTCTTCAAGGCCCACCGTATCTGTGAGCACTACAGCCCAAACACTGCACCAACAGAGCATGTGCTTGATAAGAACCCAGGAACAGATGCCAGCGGATTTAATGTGGGACAGGAGGCCCATTGCAGGTTTGCAGACTGCTGGCAGGGTCAGCTGTAAATATTCCCTCACAATCAAAGGCATTCATCTAAGGATTACATGCTGGGGGCTTTGTGGTAAAGTAAATTTGCAACTAACAGGACCATTAATAGTCAGACAGTTTAGTTGCCTCGCTGGCTGCCATTTATTCCCCCCCCCCCATCATTTTTACTACATCTAAATACCATGGGGATGTGGGACTTGAATGATGTGGCCTAAAAAATCAGCTTAGAAGAAGCAGGAGAGGGGGTTACCTCCAACAAAGAGAGCTCAACGGGGATCGAATGGGGATATCAATAGTGGGTAATGCTACTGAAGCATGTGAGCTGATTTCATAACCTGATGGAGATTAGCTCTTCTGTAAGCAAGCAAACCTATCGAGGGGTATCAAGTATTGGTCCTATAAAGCACATTCATAGAGGGGCTGTATTTGAAAGGCTGAGGAGGGGAGGAGAGATGTTGTGGGGTAAGGAATGGCTGCGAAACAAAGATGGCCTGTTTTCACCTCAGTTTGATGCTCGCAGAACAAAAATATCCAGAGCAGAAGCTGTGCCACATAAGTAATATCTCCCCCCTCTAAGTATAAAATAATTGGTGGCGTGCTGGGATGATGACAAACCAAGAGGTCCTGGGCTGAGCAGGCGCAGGGGGATGCAAGGCTTAACCCGGGACGTTATTTCACCGCAGAGCTGCCTCTCCAGGACCGCAGACCCTTCGGGGTGCAGTCAGCTTTGCATGCCCACCCGATGGGGGGGTCCTCCCACGGCCCTTGCCCCAGCTTGATGCACCCTGAGGTTGCTGCCATCGAGCAGCCCTTCCCTCTCTCGGTTTGTTCTCCAGCCCTGTCTCTACCCGTTCTCCCCCATCATCTCAGAAACAAATTAGGCAGAAGGAGCCAAGAGGGAAACTAATACCTATCCCATTAAATTCTACTGCCTGGGCTGTGTTTTATAATTGAAAAGAAAAACTGTTTTATAACTTAAAAAAAAAAAAGAACAATCCCTGTCTCTCCCCTCCTCCTTTTCTCCTGCAAATCCTACTCGCTCTTTCACTGGAGAAAAGGAATGAAAATAGAGAAAAAACAGGCAGGAAGAATGAAGGGTGTGTAAAACACTCTCAAGTTTCTAAATGTGGAATTAAAAATTTACAGAATACCAGTAATCACTCCCTGACACTGAATAGCTGTTCTAAAGCAATGAAATAAATCTTTGGCTTTTGCAAATGAGCAATCCTTAATAGGAGCATCTTTGACTCTTCTTGTGCCATTGCTTTCAGTGACAAGCACCCCACAAACCCAAAAGCCCCAATTTTTCCCCATCAGGAGGGGTCACTCAGGCCAAGCGCTCCACTTGTGCCTTCCTAGCGAGGTAAATGCGACGGGATGCAATCTTAGCCACAGGACTACCGTGCAAATCCCTCCTGCAGCCACTCACCGAGGTGGTGGTACCCTGTCCCGGGCAGAAAAACACTCTCAGCTACTCTTTCCACAGCAGGTCATCCCTGGGAGAACGAGGGATGCAATCTCGCCAGCACTGTTCATGCACAAGGCTGCTGGCTATGTTCCTCATGATCTCCAGAGACACCCACACCAGAATTACTCTACCTCTGCAGGTCTTTAAAGAGGTTGTGTGATGCTGAAGGATCTTCCCTTTTCCCTTAATGCTCAGCTCTTCGATGGTGCGGTTCATTCATACTTCTTGCTGCGATTTCTGCAAGGAAAGGGGGTAAAAGCATTAAAGACAATTATTTTGCAAAAGGCTCCTGATTTTGGGCTCCTTGAGCAGGACAGTGACAGCCTGTTCCATCACGGATGCTGAGCTCCTGCAGGAGACACTGACCATAACCCCAGATCCAGGGGGACCTGGACAAGCTCGAGGCATGGGCCTGTGTGAACCTCATGAGGTTCAACAAGGCCAAGTGCAGGGTCCTGCCCCTGGGTCGGGGCAACCCCCGGTATCAGCCCAGGCTGAGGGATGAAGGGGTGGAGAGCAGCCCTGCCGAGAGGGACTTGGGGATCCTGGGGGATGAAAAGCTGGACACGAGCCAGCAATGTGCGCTCCCAGCCCAGAAGCCAACCGTGTCCTGGGCTGCACCCAAAGCTGCGTGGCCAGCAGGGCGAAGCGGGGGGGGATTCTGCCCCTCTGCCCTGCTCTGGGGAGACCCCCCTGCAGGGCTGCGTCCAGCTCTGGAGCCCTCGGCACAGGAGAGACATGGACCTGTTGGAGCGGGGCCAGAGGAGGCCCCAACAACGCTCCGAGGGCTGGAACCCCTCTGCTGGGAGGACTGGCTGGGAGAGCTGAGGGGGTTCAGCCTGGAGCAGAGAAGGCTCCGGGGAGACCTTCCTGCAGCTGCCAGGGCTGAAAGGGGCTTAGGAGAAAGATGGGAACAGACTTTTTAGCAGGGCCTGTTGCCATAGGACAAGGGGTGATGGTTTTAAACTAGAATAGGGCAGATAGATTGAGACTAGATCTAAGGAAGAAATTTTTCATGCTGAGAGTGGTGAACCCCTGTCCCAGGTTGCCCAGAGAGGTGGAAGATGCCCCATCCCTGGAAACATCTCAGGTCAGGCTGGACGGGGCTCTGAGCAACCTGCTCTGGTTGCAGATGTCCCTACTCACTGCAGGGGGGTTGGACTAGATGGCCTTGGAAGGTCCCTTCCAACCTGAACCAGTCTGTGATTCTGTGATTCTATGTTCTGCACTTATGGGAGCAGCATTGAAAGGGTTTCATTGCTGGATGCATGGACATAGAAACTTCTCAAATTAAATGCTGCTGCTGAAAAACCTGTCTGATCCTTTCCTGAGATCACTGGCTGACTCCAGACCTTTATTTTGGCATAGTAATTTACATATCATACTGACTTTAGATAGTGCTACTAAGAAGAAGCTTAACTCCTCACATCCTTTTCTGCCTCCACATCTCATGGCTCCGCTCTGACTCGCCACGTTTGGTGCTGAAGAAGAATCAAGCCTTGGCCTCAGCCACCCAGCACCCACCTGCAAAGAGCTTGTGACTACAGCTGAGTGGGATGTTTTTCCATTTCCTATAAAAACACTCATTATTTCAAAAACGTTCCTGTTCTGCTTTTGGACGGAAGTGAGATCTTTAGGAAATCACAGTGGGGATGGAGAGAATAGAAGAACCAGAAAGACAGCCGCTGTCTCCCCAGGCATTGCCCCGCTCACACCAGCTGCTGGGATGAAGCCTCCAACATCCCTACAAGGGCTGTAAATATTGAGCTTTCAGCAATTTTAAGGTAGATCATTATCCATTTTACCCTAGTTTATTAATTACTTATGACAATATCCAGAAATTCCATCTGGGAGCCATGAAATCTTTCCCAGTGAAAAACTAATCAGAACTAGGAATTCCTCCTGAAAATTCTTGGGCTTAATGAACTGTTATTTCCCAAGCAGCTCTGGGTGGGAGCCTTTCCCCCCCAGGCCATTAGGGTTACAGAGAGGTCAAGTGCAGAGCCGCACTCTCTGCATTGATACGACGCCCATCACGACAGTTCCTGAGCATCTCCCTGGATGATCGTCACCTTTTGGCCGAAGCAGCCAGGAGTTATTTTGACGCGTTCCTTCCTTGCTGTTGCTAAGCTGTTCTTACTGCTACTGTCATTCCTGGAAGCCAGAGGCGAAGAGCAGGACCCCCCCGGAGCCTGGCACTGCACAGACAAAAGGAGGACACGCTGCTGCAGCTTTACAATGGCGAGAGGCAACAGCTGAATGCGAAGGCAGGGGAGGAAGAACGAGAAGCGGTCCACAGTCTGGCAGGGTTTTGTTGGCACCGGGAATTTTTTTAAATGATGAAGGGTTTGGTGATGGTGATGAGTTCTGGCCCCTGCAGGAGTAAGTCTGCTTGTGGGCCAGAAGCTGAGAAACCTCCGTCCTTTCTTTTTTAGGCCACTGCTGTGGGGATGCTGCTCCTCGAGGGGGACCACACAGCTGCGAGAGAGGCGGCGTCCCCAGGACGCTCCACTCAAACCCACGCTCCCGGGGGAGCAGCAGTTGGCGTCATCTCCAGCCTCCCGAAACAGGAGGTGCTCGAACAGCTCCCAGAATGCGCACTCATCCTGCGGAGTCGGAGACGAAGAAGTTCTGGGAATGATCCCCAAAAAGAGCGGCGGTCCCCAGCCACGACCCGCTGCGTGCACGAGAGCTATGAAAAAACCTTTTAGAATGGGGTGGCTTGGGATGGAATAATTTCAGTTGGAAGGGACATACAACGATCATCTCGTCCAACTGCCAACCGCCGTGGCGTCAGGAGGCGGCGGGGCTGGGGGAGGCTCGCAGGGGCGCGGGGTACACACACGGCACTCCGGGAAAGCGCTGCTGGAAAGTCCGATTAATTCTCTCCGTCAGCATCTGCTAGCGCGGGCTAAAGCAGCTCCCGTACCCGACCTCCCGTTGTTTCCCTTGCTGTTGACGGGTTTTAGGCCTCCATCTTTTCCTCCTCACCTCTGCCCATCATTTGCCTGCACCTTTTCCCACCTTCTCCCCTGCCATTTTTATACGGCGCACGCCCTGACGCCTCCTCCTCGCCTTCTGCTGGAGTTTGGAGGGAAAGGGAAGGAGCCACAGGGCCGAGGAAGAGGGGGAAAAAGAGAGGGGGAACGCCGCGTGTCCCGGAGCGTCACCTCTCCTTACGCCGCACGCGGCCAGGCGGGAGCCGCAGATTAACATGAAATATCTTCACGTGACTGTTAAAAAAGGCGATTAAAAAGTAGGACCAAACGGTTAGTTCTAGGGTTCTGAACTATTTACTGGCGTGACCACAGAAGCCCGTGGGCTGCGAGTCGGATGATGCCCTTCAGGAAGTATCTTGTGCCCACCAGGTCCAGAGAATCCTGCGTGGCAAAGTGGGGGGGGGGGGGGTTCCCGCGGGTGGAGCAGAAACCCGCAGACCCACGCTGACACCTGGGTCGGTGGGCACAAGCACAGGAGCGCGGCCGCCCCACGCAGCCCTCTGCCCACCCGAGAAACATGCCTGCGCGGGTCGTGTCCGTCCCCTCCCGCCCCCCGGGGACCCACCCGTGGCCACCCCGGCGGACTCACGCACCCAAGCACCGCCGCGTGGCCCAGCACACTCCGCCCCCCCGCAGCGCCCCGCGGGTTCCCCACGCGGAGCACTCCCGCGGGCCGCCCCCACGCGTGAGCGCCGCGCCCCGCCCCTGCGGGCGCGTGGCCCTTCCATTCACGCTCTCGGCGACGTCACAGAGGGCGTGACCAATGGGAGCGGCGCTGCGGGCCAGCCCCATCGGGCCACGAGCACCGCCCCGCGCGGCCCCTTAAAGGGCCCCGCCGCCCGCGGAGCCGCGCCGCCGCCCGCCCGTCCTTCCGTCCGTCCGTCCATCCGTCCATCCATCCATCCATCCATACGCCCGAGCGATGAGGAGGCTCGTCCTCCTGCTGTGCACCGGCGTGACCTGTTGCATCGCGGCGGGAGGTGCTCCGCGGGTCGCGGAGCCTGCGCTGCCGGGAGGAGGTGGGTGAGCGCGGTCCCACGCGGGACGGGGTCGGGGAGAACCGCAGCGGGCAGGTTCAGCTCTCGCAGGTGAGGCTGAAGGCCAGCGGCGGGTTCAGAGGCGCTTTGCTGAGCCTTCCTCCTCTGCTGGGTTGCAGATGCCACCATCGCCGAGCTGCTGGAGCACCCGCAGGAGCGTGTGCCGGCACCGAAGCCGCAGGTGAAGTTCAACCTCCGCTCCACGCCGGACGCCGAAGAGAACGGTTGCACGCTCGCCATCGGCCACCAGAAGTGTCTGGAGGACTGCAAGTTCAACGTGACAGCTAAGACCTTCTTCATCATTCACGGCTGGACGGTAAGTGTGGAGGATCTTGCACGGCTCTCGGCGATGCTTGGTGTTCACTCTGCCCGCTCAGAGAGAGCAAACTGCCCTGTAAATGCTCTGCGTCTCCAGAATATGTGGGACTTGGGACAACTTCTCATGTTTTGAGCACTCTGGCCTCTTAGTAGCTGCACCTGAGCTCCCTGATGCCAAAGTGATGTGGTTCATACTTAAGAACTCTATGAAATCACCCAACTCATTGGCAACTGCCCAAAACCACTTCATGTCCACATTGGTTGGACTCGATGATCAAGGCAAACGATTCTCTTGTCTGTATAACGTGAATGTGGTAAAGGGACCTTGAGATTTTCCCTAAAATCCAACTAACTGACCACTGCGAAGGTGGCACTTATCTTGACACACACACAGACTTTCTGTAATCGCAGCTGTGTGGCCGCAGTCTTGACTTCTGCTACGTGGTCTCCTTGATAAAGAATGAGAGGCCAGGCAGGCTTTATTAAGCTTGCTTCTGCCTTTGTTGTGGCTGAGTGTGTGGCACTAGGGGACTTGTCAACTCTACCAGGGCTTATGCAAACAGTGGTGCCAGGGCTGGAAAATAATTTTGCAATCCATCAGAATTTCTGAAACTCTTGAGAAAAAGAGCGATAAGGTGGCATGTGATGAATGCCTCTCCCTCCTGCCTTAAAAGGCAAGGTAGCTAATTACACCCAGAGTGTCCCAAAACCTGTTTTTCTTATACTATTTGTGCAGTGCTGAGAAGTAGTGGGGCTTGCAGAGGAGCAGCATGTAGCTGGAGCAGAATATGTAAATGATATACAAATAACTTCACTGTGAATGTGTAATCTTGGTCCTGTGAGATGGAAACTAACACCTGAATCTCCTTCTAGATGAGCGGCATGTTCGAAACCTGGCTGGGCAGCTTGGTATCTGCTCTTCAGGAGAGGGAGAAGGATGCCAACGTGGTGGTGGTGGATTGGCTTTCGCTTGCCCACCAGCTCTATACCGATGCCGTGAACAACACGCAGATTGTTGGGAAGAGCATAGCGAGGCTTCTTGACTGGTTACAGGTAACGCCAGTTAGGAACTGCGGCTGTTGTAATGCTCCATGAGGGACTGTTGCACAAGGGCGCGGAGCATACACCAGCTCCAACGCTCACGAGTGGGGAAGGCTCTGGTGTAATCCAAACCCCAAGGCTTGGCGAGGCGATGGCTCATAGCTAAGGCGCTGCGCTCAGCCCTTGTGTGGGCAAGTGCTGCGGTGCTTTCCTGGGAGATGCCGCTTTGCAGCGTGCTCGGATCAGTGATGTTGAAGCGGACTTCAAATTTAGGAGTCCTTCCTCCTGTCTGAGCAATGTGAACTCAGGGGCTGGGCACTCAAAGTCAGCTTTGGCTTGGCAAGAGGGTGGAAAAGGAGAAGGAAAAGGCCCACGGTGCTACACTTGGCACTTGAGCCCATGGCCAGTACTGAGGTCTGCTGGCAGCTCCCTGGGGAAAGGCTGCTCCAGGTGCTGCTTAAACAAAGAAAATAATGATTGGGATTAAAAGCTGGGGACAGCGGTTGAGGACAAAATCACAAGTGCCCTCCAAACCCTTCAACTTGTCTGGATGAAATAAAAAAAAGAAGCATGCTTGTCTGCCCCCTCCCTCTAATCTCTTCTTAGAATTGGACTTTAGAGTCCTGCAGATAGGAGCGGTGCCAGGTGCCCTGAAAGACACCGGGCCAAATTGTCATATTTTTTTTTCCTTGCAGGAGAACCCGCTCTTCCAGCTGGAGAATGTCCACCTGATCGGGTACAGCCTGGGCGCCCACGTTGCTGGCTTTGCTGGTAACCACGTCCATGGGACAATAGGCAGAATTACAGGCAAGTGGCTTTTTAAGCGCTCTCTTACCTTTCTTTAGCGGCAGTGAATTTCCCCGAAGAGGCTTGTTTCCTGTGTTGCTGCGATATTGTTTTGGTTTTGGCTCATTCAGAAAGGACAAGTTTCCTACCTGTGGCAGCAGTGGTGAGCGTGGGTCCCTTCACATGAGAAAGTATCTTAATTTTGAACCCCAAATATAGGGGGAGGGGTTAAATGAAAAACCTTCAGAGGACACCCTAATTTTGAGTATATTTGAAGTTAAACGTGGGTTCAAAACGAATCCAGCTCAAGTTTTTACCATCCAAATCCTAAGCCTCTGAGTGATACTGGTTTTATAATTATAGTTCATAAACTAATGGAAGTGAGAGCTATTGGGTGTGGTTTGTCCCATGGGATGCTTGGTCAAAAAAACCATACCACCCAACCCCTCATTCTGAACATATGTTGAAGAGAGTGCTTGACTCCAGAGGAAAGCTGATTTCAACATGTGAGAACTTAGGGCATGGTACAAGGGGTTGCATTAACAGTTTAAATGTGACACCGGCAGTGAGAATTCCTCAGAGCCTAGCAATAAATATCTGTATTTAGTTAAGCAGAAAAATCACCTAACAGTCAAGTTGGGGAATGGCTCAGGAGCACAGCTTCAGGTCGGCGGTGAGGCTCAGAGGGTAACAGAACATCCCAAACCCAGCATGGGATCTCAGATGCAGGGATTACCTGGCTGGTGCTTAAACTTGTATTAGCCCCTCCATATGTCCAGTCTGAAAACAGACTAAATGCCACCAAGGCAGCTCTGGCTACTGGCAGTCTCTGTGAGGTGCTAGACCTCTTCTGGTGCTCGGTCATCTGCTACTTCTTAAAATATCTCCTCACTGTGACTGAGCAAAGACTTGTTGCTCCCAACAGGCAGTCTGAAGCCATCGCTGTAGAGCAGAGTGGTGCTACTACTGGGTTGTATTGCACCAAAAGTGGTATGGGACATCTTCATTTGTTCCCTCAGCCCGTGGTGAAGAGATCTTGGGGGACAGTATCAACAACAAGGCAGGGTCTGGCTGTGTAGCACCCGGTCGGGAGGGCTGCTAGCAGCAGGCTCCTGGCTATGTTCTCTATGAAATAACCCAATTCCTCACCTGGCATCTTGCGTACTGTCTCTTAACACCAGGCTTGGATCCGGCTGGCCCTATGTTTGAAGGAGTGGACCCTAGCAAGCGCCTCTCCCCTGATGATGCTAACTTTGTGGATGTCCTTCACACCTACACAAGGGAAACACTAGGTGTTAGCATTGGGATCCAGATGCCTGTAGGCCATGTTGACATCTACCCCAATGGGGGAGACTTCCAGCCTGGCTGTGGTTTAAGTGATGTCTTGGGAGCAATTGCCTATGGGAGTAAGTTCTCGTTACTTATTTTGCCTCTGGTCAGTGTAGACTCCTCACAAATAGACTCGGGTTGATGCTGGGGGATGATCTGATTTACAAGAGCAGAGAAAACTTTTTTTCCTTCTAAACTACCTGTACTACTGGAGGTAGTTGCTAGAAACTAGACCTGCTTTTAATTCTGAAGTAGCATGTTCTCACTCTAACACCTGATCATCTTCTTGTGCTGGGTCTAGAATCCTCTTTAAAGCTCTCATCATGGTAGAGACTGAGTGAACGGTCCTCTTCAAGTGTCTTCCACTAACCTCTTGAATTTCTACTGTTTGAAAAATGTTCAAGTTTGTCCACAGTTTTGTAGCCTCATTAGGCTACAAAAAGGCAAAGCTCACTATGTCTTACCAGCTGCTGGAGTGAGAAATGCTTAAAGAGAATTTATCCCTTGCAACTCTGCTTCTCTAGCAATCGGTGAAGTTGTTAAATGTGAACACGAGCGGTCCGTGCACCTCTTCGTGGACTCCCTCGTGAACCAAGATAAACAAAGCTTCGCATTTCAATGTACCGATTCCAGTCGCTTCAAGAAGGGCATCTGCCTGAGCTGCCGGAAGAACCGCTGCAGTGGCATTGGCTACAATGCCAGGAAAACACGCAACAAAAGAAACAGCAAGATGTACTTAAAAACAAGAGCTGACATGCCATTCAAAGGTACATGTTCCCTCTTAGAAAAAGCATATGCTCATCTCTAAGAGCAGACTCCCAAAGTCAATGTTGGGAAAGACGTAGAGGTGGAAGAGTAACATCACCTCAAAGCAGCGCAGCACCAGGCATTAGTCTTTTGCTCTTACCTGGCTGCATTGCTGTCCTGTGGCATTACTGGGCTCCTTCCTCCACATAAAATCAACAGGGCTCTGGCCATAAGGACACTCTGCCTTTTGAGCAGGACTACAGCAGATCATACTTGCAAGACCACCCAACCTTAGAGCAGTGTAAGGTTTGGGGAGCCCTCCCCAGAGCGGACCTGCCGCTGTTGTGTAAATGTCAACTTTGTATAAGGGCAGGAAAACGTGATCAAGGACGTCTCAGTAAAAAAGGGGTCTAGCTGTTGCCAGCCAACACTGTTTCACAAAGAGCAATGCTGAGCAGTGTTGTCTCTCAACAAAGTTGGTTCCATCTGTGCTCTCCTTGTTTCTCTCCAGTCTACCATTATCAGATGAAAATGCATGTCTTCAGCTACAAGAGCTTGGGAGAGGCTGATCCCACTTTCTCCGTCACCCTTCATGGCACCAATGGAGACTCTGAACCTCTCTCTTTAGAAATGTAAGTAAGCTGGCCTGCTGTGTTTACCTAAGTAAGAAGGCCACTGAGACTAGACAAGGTGACATTATTCTTTTTCCTCTGGTAACACTAGCATTGCACCTGAGCCTAGCAGCCTCACTTCATCACCATTCAAAAAAACAGTAACTTAATTATAATTTATTGCTGAGAAGGCAATTTGATGTGCCCAGCCCTCTACATACGAGCCTTCACGGCTCACTGTTGAAGTACTTTGTTTTGCTTTTCCTCTCTATCATTTATATATAGTCTGAAAGCACCCATATCCCTGGAGGCATTGGTGACCTCCTTTAGCCTCTCCCAGAAGAAATACAAGGCATGCAATTCACCTTTAAGCTATGGAAGGATGGCTGAGCCAAATACATGATGCCTTGTTTTGAACCAGCTAGCCAAGCTCACTTTCTTTAGTGTAATCAGTAATTAACTAGTGACAGTTGAATGTGGAACACTTGATAAGCTGCA
Organism: Phaethon aethereus; assembly: GCF_964289735.1. NCBI lineage: Eukaryota > Metazoa > Chordata > Aves > Phaethontiformes > Phaethontidae > Phaethon > Phaethon aethereus. The sequence goes on along the minus strand of NC_138581.1, from coordinate 3,800,618 downwards.
AAGGGCTCTCTTTAATTTCATGCATGGAATGAATGAGCATCTGGCATGTTTCCGTATGGAAGATATGTGGAGCCTTTGCTTGTCTTTCAGGCTTGATCAAATTGGCCTAAATGCTACAAACACCTTCCTGGTCTATACTGAAGAGGACATGGGTGATCTTTTAAAAATCAAGCTCACTTGGGAGGGAACATCTCAGTCATGGTACGATCTATGGAAAGAGCTGAAGAGCTACTGGTATCGGCCTGTGAATTCTTCCCAGGAACTGCATATCAGACGTATACGTGTGAAATCTGGGGAGACGCAACAGAGGTAATAGTTGTGTTAGACTGCATGGGAGCTGACTCAAAACTTCTATCAAAAGGAGAAATATTCAGAATCTAGCAAGAAAAGTTGGGGTTTTGAACTTAGTTGGTATCTTGAACTGTCTTTCATTTTTAGTGTTACCACCTTAATGCTCCCTCGTGGTATAGGAGAGTGGGTTACTTGCCAGCATGGGGTTGCAAACTAGGCTTTAAGCAAAACTAGTCACCGCAGATTAAATCTGGGATGTTATTTAGATACCTTGACACTGTCTTGCCTGCCCTCGGGGACTATATTAGCCTACTTCAAGATGGTTTAGATCATACCCAAAGGGTTAAAGTACTGACAGCATCAAAAATACTGAAACATAGATGGGCACGGCTATTATTTACAGGGGTAACGTGCTAATTTGGCATAACAAGCTAGACCTAAAACTGCAACCAGTAACATGGTGACATCACCTCCTTAAGCACTATATTGCTCCTTCTGAGACCTCTGTAACTGGAAAGCTACTTGAGCAACCAACAAGAAGTAAAGCTGACAAGCGTGTAGCACTGCACTCCCAAATCTTGTGTTAACGTTGTTGTGAAGGTAACCCAGATCTGTCAAAGAACAGCAGTTGATATTGACAATTTCCCACATTTCTCAGAGCTTTAAATAAGCGTCACCTATCATCTGTAAGGTATCCTGCATCCTAGTTTCCACAATCAAAGAAACACAGGGGTAATAGAAGCAAAGATCCCCAAATAAAATATTTAAATAGGAAATAAAACAGCCATTCAACAGGCTAACGGTATATCAAGATGCTCTGCAGGAAGGTTGTCAAATCAGATGATCTGTCCTAGAATTAGCTGCAATCCGTATTACGTGTTATTTGTTTATCATTGAAAAAACAGGTGCCTTCTCTTGACTTGTGATTCCTCCTCCTAGGTTTGCTTTCTGTGTGGAGGATTCCCAGCTAACCAGTATATCTCCTGGTAAAGAGCTCTGGTTTGTGAAGTGCACAGAGGAATGGCACAAAAGGTAGGGAAAATGGTCTAAGAGGAATCCTGTCTGATGCACGTGGCTGTGCTGGGATGAGTGGAGCAATTTTTTTGGTTTTGTTTAGAATCCTGGAACCTCTTTTTCTTTGAAAAATAAGTTATTAAATTCTAGCCCAAGATTTCCAGCTATTAGACTTAATTTTCTTGTATGCCTTAACTATCACTAAGTGAGGATAACTGGCATTATCCTCACTTCTGATGGTGGTTTGTCTTCTTGTACCTTTACATGCTTCCTGCCAAATTGGTATAACGCAACCCTTGGGCCTAAAGAACCTGTCTGCTTGCTATCATGGTAGATGCTAAAAATGAGGTGCTACCAATGCCCAAGATCCATGCCATAGTGGAGAGGAACTTAGAGGCATTTATTAACTGCCTTGTAAAACAGAGCAAGGCTGGGAGTGCAGGGGCTTGCCTCAAAGATCGTTTCAGCCTGGTAGAAGATCTTGAGCTGCCAAGGAATCTCTTGATTAAAGTTTGAGCTCAACTGCGTGAGCAAGACTCAGCTGAGGACTTGCCATGGTGTTACAGTACTGACTCCCACTGCTTCACCTCCGGCTATGCTAACCTCTGCTGGTCCAGGAGGGCACAACCTCAGCCAATGCCAGAGCATCTCAGCCCTGCTTAACTTCTGGGGGACTTTCCAGACACCTGGAATCGGTCCTCAGAGCATGACTTCCAGTAAGTCTGGTCCCAGCAGTGGCAGCTTGATTGCTTCAGACTGCCTCTAGTCATGTGTTGAGTGAATCCCTGTTCATTTGACTAAATGATAGTCTCCTTCAGATGAAGCCCAGCCTTTTGGCCTCTCTTAAATTTCGATTTGTAAACTTAGAGCTTCGTCGCTTCTGATCCGGAGACAAAGTGCTCGTTAGGGCTAGCAAAGCCCTGTGGAAGTCATTCTTTGCACAGCGGCAGAGCTGAGCTCAGAAACGTGAGCTGGTACCGCTCCACGTTTGGCAGAAACCAGCAAGCTGTGCTACATACAGTAGCAAACAATTCTCTGAATGAAACCCCTATGCAAAAACTTGTTGCTCTGCCACAAGTCTTGAAAGATCAAGTAAATATTCCTGCAGGTACAATAAAAAGCTGGTTTGATACGCTAATGAGTCACCGCCATAAAGAAGAATTGCTGGCAGATGTGCCCTTCCTGCTTTCCTCGTGGAGTACGTCTTTTGCACGAGGCAGAGGAGCAGATCTGAGCTCCAAAGCACTACGGTTTCTAGGAAATGATCCTTCCTCCCAGAGATCACAAGCAGTTACTCACTGTTCAGCTCTCCATTCCTGCCAAGTCACTGGAAGATTAGAGTTCCCGACCTGGAGACTGAGTCTGCAAACATCTGTCCACCCTGAATGGATCTGAGCAGGCAGAGTCTGGCGTCAAGACCTGTAATTTCTGTTTGCAGTCTACTTGGGTGCATAATGTCTGCTTCAGGCTCTCATGGAGTAGCTACTGGGCAAAGTGCTGCTTTGACAGAATAAAACACCGACCTGTACTGCCTGAACCTGTTCTGAGTGTCCCAGAGTTTCTTAAGAATTATTTATTACTCCTCTTACCTCTTATATTTAACTAGATATCTTTTTCCTCTCTGCTTTTCCCAGATCTGTCTCAAATTTGCTTTGAAGACTTCTCTAAAGACTCACAACTGAGCAACCTAGATGCATGAAGACCACACAGGTGGCAAGATGCTCTGGCAAAAATCTGGCTTGGTAGCACTTAAAGCAACTAGCTCTTCAGGAGAAAACATCTTGGATCAGATGCAAGAAACTGAGGAGCAATTGATGGACTGTGGTCCTAGACCTAGGATAACTAAAACTACATTCTCCCTTCTCCAAGGAGCCTGGTTTGTGCATTTAACCTTACCTTGACCTGTTGCACGCTGCATTTCCTGCCCTGCTCCCATTAACCAGGACTACGGACGAGATCTTCACAGACCTCGACCTCAGCAATGATCTTCTGGTCTGCCCGCCAGTGGAGTTGAGAAGATAACCATGCTAACTGCCCATCAGACTGTCGGTGACAGAGCCGCCAAGAACAAATTAGCATCTTAATGTAGGAGTTACTGCGGGTCCAATAGCACTACGGGCTGTGGGAAGATGAGACCAGCATGGGTCGAGTGTGTGGGGTTGTTCAGGGGAGGGGTGGGAATAAGCACAATGCCACTTAACTTCACGTTGTCCTTTGCTTGCCTTAAAAATAATCCGTTCCATGTCTGGCTGATGCTGAAATCTCTATACATTACCTTATAAGAAGGTAGCACCCCGTCCTCCCCGTTCCTAGGGCAGAACCCGGTGCAGAAGGCAGGCGATGGTGTTGGCAGCTGCTCCTTGCTCCCCAGTCAGTGTCTCCGGCGAGACCACCCGGTCCCACGTGTTGACCTCTTTGGAAGAGGCAAATGGCAGCTGCCCTTCTACAGACTGCAGGGGAGGAGGAGGAAGGTAAGGAACCGTCCTGCTTCAGGAGAGCTTTGCACCAGTCCTTCTAACTACTGAGAATGCCTTCGCCTCTGCTCGGTTGCTGTTGTAGTACCAGTGCATAATTAAGACCTTATTTTTGTGCGAGGCATTTAACTGAGCCATACAGACAACATCCTACCCTCACTGCCACAGCATCCCAGCTGGATTCCCTGGTGCCAGGTGAATTTGGCTTTCCTCTGAGTTTGACAGACTCTGTACAGCTGTCCTGTTTGCTGCAGCAGAGTGGACCTTGTCAGAGGTGAACTAGATTTTTTAATTTTTTTTTTTTTCTTGGAAGGAATCTTGGTGTAACAACTCTTCAACTTTTGGCATGCAGAAAGGCAATTTCAAAAAATGGTGTTGCCAGATGGTGCACCGAGTTCTGAAGACTTAGGAAGTCCTTCTGTGGCCTGCAATTCTCTGAGTTTTTGTAGAGCTTCAATCCAACCAAAGCAAGCACATTTGGAGATTTTTCTTTTTCCATGGTTTTATGCAAAGGCTGCAATAACCGAAGCCTTTGGTAAGTATCTGTGACTTGTCACCGTGCCATACGTAGCGTGGTTTCAAAGCCCTATTTGTATATTGTGGTTTTTGTATGACTTAAAACATAATTTATTTCTCATATTGTACATATGTAAAGTTATAAACATTTTGGTTTTGAGTAACAGTTTTTCTAAGCCTTAAGACAAAAAATAAAGGGCCTTGTAAAAATCATTGAAGTCTTGTTCTTGATCTACCACAAGCTTTGAAACGCCTTGCCAGAACAACAGCCTATGGCCATCTTGTCGTGGTCCTGCAGGTCACTGAGACCAGCAGAAAGAGGCCATGAAGGCAGAGCAGCAGCTAGGTAGATGCTGGCAAGTAGGTGCCCTTATCCAGCACCCTCCTCCCAAGTCCTCTGCAGGGTGTGTTGCCAAGGTAGGCTTGTTCTCTGCGCCCACACACCACCGAGTGCCCTCAGGAATGGAGCGAAGTCACTCTATGTCTACTCCTGCGTTGTAGCTCCCGAGATGCCCATCGTACAACACTACAGCTTTAATTCTAGCTTTAGCCTAGCACCGAGAACGCGATTTCAACAGTGCCCGAGGGATCATCATCTTTTTATTTTGGCAGAGTGAATATTACGAAATAAAATAAGAATCCCTGTCTGGGTAGCAGTAAAGGGGTTTTCTGCCTGCCCCCTCCCCACAATGGCTCTAAGATGTGTTCAGCAGGAGAGACCACTGAAAACATTAATCTTTCCTTCCCACTTGGTTTCCTTTTGGCTGGGGGAAAGCAAGATTTTGTGTTACTTACACTCTATGGCTATCGCAGCGGACTCTGGAAAGACCGTTGCACTGTGCCGGGCTAGCCAGGACGAGTTAGGACATGCTCCCTCTTCTCTGTTGATTTCCCGCATTAATGCTTTTTTCCTCCTTGAATGTCCTTTTTTTCTTTTCCCCCTGAAATGCTTCACCTTTGCCCGGCTCCAGTAGCTAACCCATCGGTGAATCCTTTTAAGAAAACTTACCCAACCGTGATCACTAACCCAGTTTTCCCAGCAGCCACACCACCCAATTTAAGGAGACCTCTCCTTGGGCTCTGCCTGCGCCCGACAAAAATTGGCGGCACAGACCCAGCAGCAACAGAAGGACTTCGCAAAGCAAGTAAACGCCTCCGAGCCGTAGAAGATTTACATGAAATTACTTAGTTAACCTTTTCTTCCGAAAAGCTGACTGCAAGGAAAACCACCGTCCTTGCGCTGGCAGAGCCGGGGGGAGGCTGTTGGGTGCTGGTAGGGCCCCCGACTACTCCGCACCCCAGAGCTGGGGGTTTTTTTTCCCGATGTGTTCCTGGGGGGCTACCTTCCACCCTGTGCAAAGAGGGGGACACGCTGGTGCCAGAAGCTGTCCCAGACAGCTGGGGCTTGTTTTTGTGGCGTGCTACCCCTCGGGTACAGCCGCAGCGCGAGGGCAGGGTGATTCTCCTGCGAGGACAGGCAGGGGCTGGCCCCTGTCGCATCCAGCTGCTCTCTGCAATGAAAGGGTGAAGAATATAAGCTCACGAGAGAGGAGGAACAGGCTGCAGCTCTTTCTCACCCGTGGACATCCCCTCCAGGCCTCTGGCCCTTCACACAGCCAGCGTGGGCTCCCGCAGGCGTCGCTGCGGCGGCTCCACGCGTTGAGGCTGACGTCACACCTCCCGGCACACGGCACGCGCCCCGAGCCTAACGCACCACCACGAGTGAAAAAAGAAAGAGAAGGGGCCGTTTTTCCAAGGTCTCTAACGAACCTAGGATTGGCGCGGTGGGCACCCCCCAAATCTGTACCAGGCAGGGCTGACCCGCCGTGGGCCTGACCCGCCGTGGGGCTGACCCGCCGTGGGGCTGGCCCCTGTGCTCTCAGCCGCCCGGCATCCCCCCTCCTCCCCAGGCTCATCGGGGATCGCTTTCTCACAGCTGCTCCTTTCAGCCCCGCGAGTCGGGTCCCACCCAAGGTCCGGCTGCGTCCCCGGAGGAGCAGCTCCCCCCGCGCGCGGGGCGCCTTCCGACCCCTCCTCGCCCCCCGCCCGGGGCCGCCCCAGCTCCAGCACCCCGAGCGCCAGCTCCCGCGAGCAGCCGCCGTCGGGCCCTGTTCCACCAGCACCCCGCCTTCGAAGGGAGGTTGAAGACAGAGTCTTGCCTGGGGTTTGCCTCTCCCCCATTTCCCGGTGTAAGGCCACCCCTCCGGCCGGCGCTGTGAGGTGGCTGACGGCGGTGCCGCCGTCTCACCTAGGCGCTTCCCAAGCTACGAAAATCTGGGCAGAATAAATTCAACACAACAGCCGCATTGGGGAAGAGAAAGACCAGCCAAGGACAGCACATTCGTTGCTGGCTTCCCAGGCTGAAGTAACAAGGCAGCCCCGCCGCACCAGGTAAAGCTTCCCAGCGGTCCCCAAAAGCAGCCCCACCGGAAGATGACCGCGACTGCCCAAGAAACCCAAGATCCTGCTCCTCGGCCCGCGATAACGAGTTGTAATTTTACGCCTGTTCAGATGCTGACATTCCAACGTAAATTATACGGCTCATTGCCTTCCTGGCGATCCCATCCAGCCCGGCAGCAAACACAAAGGATCTGGCAACTTTTGCAAATCCCTGCGAAAGCATTGGGAGACCTCACGCTGCCCAGAGGGATGAGTAAAGCAGCTTGACCCAGAGCTGACCCAAGCTTAAAACAAAAATCAGATCATTTTTTATTGCTCGATTATTGGGTTTTCCTATCTCTGTCCTTTCTGTTCCAGGTTGTTTTGCAACTCTTTCACGAAGATTTAGGATGTTTATGGCCACCCGTATAAAAAGGACGCAAAGTGCAAGCGTTCAGAATCCTTTTCTTCTGAGGTGACTTCTAATTAGATTGAAAAACGAGGAAAAGGGACCAATAAAAGGAAGGCTTTCCAGGCCATGCTGTCCCACCTCTCCTAGCCAGCTGTCCTAATGATTGCAAACAGGCAAACCAGCTCCGACAAAGTAAGAAATGACACAAGACTTGGACAAAACCTTAAGGCAAATCTGGTTGATTTCCCCCCCCCCTCCTTTCCATATGGCTTTTCATATCCTGTTTTTGGCTGAAAACAGATGTATCCTACTAAATTATGAAGAGAAAGGCCGCATTCAGCTTTGCTGGAGACTGAAACAGTCTTACTCCCATGCCATAAAATCTGCAGACGTTAATGACAAGAAGAGCCTTGCTCTGCAGGTCTCTGTGAAACAGCCAAATCTGTTCTTTGAATAACCCGTTAAAGCAACACCCATGGAAAAGCTGGGTTGTATATTATTCGTGCATTGCAATGGAAGGAACTTCCAATGACAGATCTCAAAACATTAGCTGGATAATAAAGCTTGAAATGTCTCTCTCAACTTCAGAACGATGGATCCGGCTGACTTACGGACAACTACGGCTTTTCAGAAAACTTGCTGCTTCCTATACAAAGAGTTTATTAGTGTTGACTTCAGCGTGGAGGAAGACGAATCCACGTGATGGGCATCGCTAACCTGTGAATAATGTCAGAGCACAAACCAAGGAAGGCTGGGAGTGAGAGCAGCGCGATTCTCCTTTTCGTGGTCAGGCAAGGCTGCAATCCTCGATGCGTTATCACGCAAATAACTAAAACACAAACGCAACAAAATCAGCCGACGGCACAAGAAGATTAACAACTTTGCCTTAGGAGTGCTCCACAAGCCAGGGACAGAGACAAACCTCAGATGCCTTGACCTTGGGTAACTGCTCAGCACGCACACCAGAAGGGTGCATGGTCTTCTCTTCCGATCAGTTTTCATGCACAGAAAAAGAGTTGAAGAGCTTCTTTTGCTTACTGAAGCTTTCTTCTACTTGTTCAGCCTGGTCCTATACGGTCTACACCCCCATCCCTGTATAATACGGCAAAAGGTGAAGGAAACTAAAAATTGAAAGGGCCAGAAGGACACTCCTAACGGCTGTTATAGTAGAACATCTATTCTCAGGAAAGCAGCAGCACATGTACACGTTGTACGTATTTGCCTTAATGATTTCCGTAAGCGACGCTGCAAAAGCGGGGACACGTTAGCTTTTCTGCAATTTGTGTCTGCAAAGCTTCCTCCTGGCCGAGAAGGCGGTCGCTCCAGCATCCTCCTCGTAAGAGCTCTGACCAGCCGCTTTCACGCAAGTTCAGGTTCACCCGCCAGGGCACCGCTCGGTGGGACACACACACTGAGCACAGCGAAGCACGTGCAGAAGTCTTCCAGCTGGGTTCCCTTTGAAATCTGCGGGGGTTTTTCCTTGGACTTCAGCAGCAGTTTGGTGGGTTTTAACCCACGGAGAGATGCTGGTCCAGGAAGGTGACAGAAGCTGACATGTTGCTGAAATGCCTAGGTGAGGAACACGTTCTGCACTTTGCAAAACTGGTTGCGGAAGGCATAAATTTAGAAAAAATTAAACTTCATACACTTTTTTCCTGTTTCTTCTTCCCATCATCCTCAGTTACTGGCCTAAATTCCTGTCTGAAGTCCAAGCCACACGCTGCCTCCAAGCCAGCTCCAGTAACAACATCAAAGCCCTGATCTAGACCGATCTGCATTCTGGCCAACAGCTACTTAACAGGACACGATGAACTTTATACCTAGTGCATCTTTACAAAGCTGAGCCAAAAGAAGCTCTGTTTTTTCAGTTTGATCCAAAGGTCCTCAATTAACTTTTGCTGCTCTGTAATAGGATTTCAGTGTTCTTTAAAGCTGTTTCCCTTTCCCAACTGGAAGACCATGCGAAATAAGTGGAGAAAACCTGCCAACTATGTGGGAGAAGCAATGAACCTGATTGTATAAGTGAAATACTGTCAAGTGATCAAGGAAAAAAATAATAAAAAAAAAGAAAGAGTAAAAAAACCCCAAAACCGTCAGTGTTTCCTTTTTTTCTAGTCCTATTACAAGTCATTCAGTAGTGAGGGGAGGCGAGGACAAAATCAAATAGTATCTATTTAAATACCCATCTCCTTAAGATAATAATCATTAATACTGGAAATAACTGGAACAGGAGAAAGTACCCAGAAAAATTTTCCACTCTTCCACTTATACCAAAATTGTATGTTAAAAAACCCATTTTGCTGAAGACCGTGTTAACTCAAATCACATCCTGTACAGGCCACTGGAACCAAAGCCAAGCTCTGCTGTTCATCATTAGTTTCCAGAAACCATAAAGGCAGCAACTTTTTTAGTTACTTCTGCATAATCACAGTTCCTCTCACCTTGTGAGAGGCAACCTGCACTCCTGTTTCTGCAGCTGCATCCTGGGTTTGGCTCCTGCCCACTCTCCCCAGTCAATCCATATCAATGTTCCTCATTGCTTTTTCTGCCAAGCTTGAGGAGAATCAGTCCCTTCCACCTCTGCCTACATTTGGCAAACCGGTGAGCCCATGCTTGTCCTCCAAAGGTTCAATATCTGCACCCAAATATTACCTGGAGAATTAAAAACCTCAGTGGCTGCCGGTGCAATTCCACCGGCTGTGCCATGGCTGCAGTCACCCCCGGTGACAGCTCCCCCTCTGTCCCCTCATCCCACTGCGGGACTCAAGCCCAGCTCTTTCTCAGTCTTCTTCCAGCTTCTCTGTTTCCCATTCCTCACTAGCTTTTAACTCCTCTCCACCATGAAGTTATGCTCTGTCCATCTGGCTCAACCCCATCATTCCCAACCCATCCACCGACACGTCATTACCCAGGAGGTTCTTCCCACCACCATTGCTGAGAAGCGACCCCACAGCACAGAACTTGCCCAAGGTCAACCTACATTTCAGCTAACTCTAAAGCTCAGCCGACATCCTGAGCTCCTCCTCATCTTCTTTGCATGTGCTCAGCCCCTCAGATGTAACTCTTGGAAGGCTTTGAGTCCTCTCCTTCCCCTTAACTGAGGAATGGCCAGGTGTGGAAGGGCATCCAGGGCAAGCTTTGAAGCACCTGAGGATGAGTTGCTCCCACCTTGGAGCAGAAACCCCGCTGATGGCCCCAGTAACAGCCGGGGTGAGATGAGCAATGACATTGCCTTAGCGAGCGGGCAGCGTGTACATGGCTTCCCGTGACCCCGCACCTCCAGAGCCACGCAGCAAAGCGGCTGAGATCAGGGAAGTGATTTTGTAAGGTTTGTCCAGAAGCAGCGACAGGGGAGAGCTTGCTCTGGCCAGGCCACCACCTGCGCCCTGCTGTAACCCTTTGGGTGTTGGTGAGGCTGGAGGAGACGCAGCCCTTAGCTCTGCTTGTACAGAGGCACTTGGAGCTCAGTCTTCTCAGTCTGCATCCTCTCCTAGGACTTCTCAAGGAGAAACACAACTAGGCATCCCTCCTCAGCTGCATCTTATAAAGGCAAACCTCTCTGCTAACCTTCCGCAGCCAGCTGGAAGGCACACGTGCATTGCTGGGCCCCATCCCTCTCAGCTGGGTCATGCTGCTGTCGTTCGTGTCGGCCACCACGTAAAGCCAACACAATAAACACCTTCCAGGTGGTGTGGAAATACCTTACCAGGAGCTGTGACCACAGCAGCAGGCATGGTGCACCCAGCCACGGTCAAGACCACTGAAGGTCGAGCCTGCTTGCCAAGTAGCAGCTCCCCCTCGCTGGAAGATGCTATAGGACCCAAACAGCACACCCTGAACATCAAAGGCATTTACAGGGCTCCCTCCTCCATATCTTTATGGATCCTGGCTCGTCCGGAAGAAACAGCTACTGCTCACAGCAAGAGCAACCTTTCCTGGGAAGTCCCACGACAAGCTGGGGTTGCGGAGCTGGCTCCTGCGCTCTGCTGTCGTATCAGCAACGTGGGAAGGACGCGAGTGATGAGACTTCTCCTCCCGCGTGCTTCTAAGCTATCATCAGCTGGTGATTGTACCCAGCCCTTAGCTAAATTTGCAGCCAGGGTGGGAATTCAAGGTGCAGGATGGTGTCCTCCCCCAGCCAGGCTCCTTGGAGGATTCAGGATCCGTGGTGGTTGCCCAACAGCAGAGATTTGCTCTCTGCTCGCTCAATCAATTTGATTTTTCAGTCAGGGTCAAGCCACCTGCAGCATCTGCTTTACACCAGCTCCAGACCTGGCTGGGGAGTTTGAGCCGCTGCTCCCTCCCAGGGGCAGTTAGGGGCTGATTTATACCTTGGGAGGTGGGCACACGAGCAAGTGTTTGTTTGTAAACCAAGGATGATTTATTCCTCTTATTAATTCAGTATCTTTCAGAAGGCACACTATGTCAGCCCCATTCAGCAGGCCTTTTATTTATTATTTTATTCCTGCATAATCTGTGCTTTGAACAAAGATGCACATTGTTCTGCTCTCTGGCTGACAAACAAACTGTTTTTTTGGGTTTTTTTTACCTTCCTGCTGTGTTGTTTTCTCCCAGTTTTGCTGAATCAGCTTTTAACTTCCATTAAACAAGCTTTTCATGTAAGAAAGAAGCAAAATCTGTTTTTCTAATCCCACCAAGTTACCTCTTCACGCAGCTTCAACAGCATTTTGTTGCTCCAACAAGCCAGGAGGCTGTCGGTGCCAACTTACCCAGACTGCTCCACCTCGAACATCCCACCCCATGGCTTTAATGTGGCTGGGGGGCTCAAGAAACAAAGCAAAGGACTGAGACTGGGCTTGGGCATCTACTGATGTAGCTTTTTCATCCTGCTTTTGGGGAGAAAAAAAAAATAGACCCTTAACACAGAGCCGTTGGGGCCCAGTGGGTTGCAGGTTTTAAGAGCTGTTAACTAGAATTTTGCGCTGAATGGATCCACCACTCCATGGCAGAAAGGTCCCGGGAAGGTCACAGGAGCCGACAAACAACTCCCAGTGCTTGTTAAACTGCGGATGGTCTCTGTACCCATTACAGTTAGAGCTGACCTATTGCTAAATTCACATCAAGCATCTCCCTCCTGGCTACTGGACTCCTATTGACTATCCAAAGTCTCTGGAGATGACACTGAAGCAATCACAGTTATAATATTTTGACTGGCTGGCTGACCACAAAAAGGGTCTCTGGTTATAGCACAGAACAGCAAAGTAGATCCAAGGTTGGTCATCACCATTGGTACTTAAGGACAACCTTAAGGTCACAGACTAGCCCAGACATACCAAATATGCTATAAACCTCTGGGCAAACTGCTAAAACCAGACCGTGAGGTTGTTGGTTTCTGTTCCTGCAGGATGCTTGAAGCCTATCCAGGTATTCAGGTCTTGAGCCCAGAAATCCCTCAGCAGCATGCCCGTAACTCGCTGTTCTCGCTGCACCCTACTGTCCGCAATTACAGGTGAAACCCCTTCAGGTCTGGACATGAGCTGCCTGTTGAGGCTTGGAAGGTGGGAAAGGAGGTTACCAGCAACCCAGCCTGGATGAAGGTGATTTTCAAGGGTGAAATCTATTTCAAGACAAACATTTATGCTGGCCCCATCTTGAGCTTGTGGTTTCCTTCTTTGAGCTGAAAGTCTGATGGCTTAAGACAATTATATTGCAGATCCACAGCAAACGCAGGGCAATGTTGCAGAGCATAAGAAGGCTACCAAGGGACGTCTTACGACGTGCAAGTGTGACCCCAGCTATCCATGTGGCAATCCTGTACACAGCTGTGTGTAAGCACAGGTTAGAATAAGACCTCTCAACCCCATGTGTGATGTCAAGGACTAGCGTTGACCAAGGGTGAAAAAAGGACACGCTTATTTTGGCAGCTACAGCCTTTTTCAACAGTAGGAGAATGTTGTCAGAGCTCCTACCTCATTGAAGTATGCAGAATAAATAGTCTCTGATGTTGGGTCACCATGTGGTAGCTTTGAATTCCCAGCTTCTGGGTAGAATCTGGTCCCCAGCGTGTTATTTGCACCCTCAAGGAAGCACACCAGAAAGACAACATTGCTATTGAGGTCCCTTATTAATCCTGTAAAAGCTGCAGGGCCACCTGCCACCAGTTACTGGAGTAAAACCGACTTGGTCCACTCATCCATAACCAGACCGCTTGGGTAAGAGCCGAGGGATGTGTTCACCAAGCACCTCCAGTTGGGGGGTGTGCAGGCTGGGGGGCATCAAATCAGAGGGGCCATTTGCTGTCAGATTGCAAGCCGAAGCCGAAGAGGTGACAGACTGTGACTAGGAACGGGGTAACTTTCTACAGACCATGGGCATTCCTGGACCGTCCTCTGAGTATAGCTGGCATCGCAAAGTAAGTGAGGAAGAGTTAGGAAAATGGATTTCATCTGTTCTCCTGCTCAATCACTTTCTGATCACACAGAAAGTCCAGAGAGGACAAAGACACAAAAGAGCCTGAAAGAAAAATTTGTGCAGTAAAACCACAGATAAAGCACTTTTCTCTGCCCATGACGACACATCTGGTCTTACCCATATTGGCCTTTATGGTCCAGTTCCGGATCCTAAAATAACTCATCTGAGTACTTCTAAGGTGTTTAGGTGCCAAAGGAAGCAGGGGAACAGAGTGGGCTCTTCTGAAGGGCTGTCTTCAAAGGATGCACCCAGCCATGCAGAGGACGTGGCCCCCCTGCTTGTCCCTTGATGACCTCCCCTTTGTATTCATCATCTGCTGTTATCGTGTCCCTTATTCTTCAAAACCCTCAGAAACCAAGTCTAAGATTGTAATACTTCCTGCAAAAAAGCTTTCTTATGGCAGAGGAGACCATACCATACCTAAGCCTGAGGTCCCAGACCGGTTGTCCAGCATGTTTGCAAGCACTCCTGCTAGAACTTGGTGTTTTATGGACTTTGTGGTTGACGTTTTCACTTGTCAGGAGACAAGAAACACAGGTTTGGCATAGGAGTTTCTACATATGCAGGAATTTCAGTCTTGGAGTGCCCCAGATTTCTAGATCTGTAGATAAAGTCTCTTCTCAAGCCGATGCTGACTTGCTGCACAGGGCCTGGACTCTATGTCAACCCTTCCTTGGCCTCTTTCTTGTACCTCCTGGGAAAGCTGGCCCAAGTAAAGTGAGAGGACACTGGAGCAGATCTCAAACTGCTGTAAGCCCTGCCTTTGATGTGAAAATCAGCAAGTTCAGGTTATTAGAAAGGTTCTTTGAGTTCTAAGGGCCTCACAAGGTGGGGAGTACCTCCTACCACGTACTTGTCATCCTCCCACCACGAAGAGGTCTTACCCTCGGCCAGGGCGCTCTGTGTGTGGGACAGAGCGTAAAGATCTGAGGGAGCTCCCTAAACAGCTGACGACTGCTTCAAGAAGCGCATATTCTTGCTTTTTTGCCCTTAGACCTCCCTGACAGATAGGGAAACGAGACTGGAAGAAACAGGAGCACGCTTTGGGATGAGTTTTTGAGCACGCGGCTGCATGAGCCATGTGGGCTCAGCACCCAGCATGGTAGAAGGGAGAAAGGTGTGTGCACACACCTTGTCTAAATTATCAGCATCCTGTGGAGTATGGTCTGTGGAGCTGAAATATCCATGTAGCTATCAATACACGCAGTGATTTTAAAAAAAATAAAAATATCAGAGTCGACTCCTCAGTTCTTATGGCAGCAAAATTTTAGATTCAACTTAAATGGCTGCGGTTAAATTTTAGATCCAACTTAAACACTTAAGATGAGGATGTAATAGCTGACTTTTTTGGAATTTAATTAAGGCTCCTCCATCTCACCCAAATTACAGCCCACTTAAAATCTTCTTTATGGGTACTGTGAGCAACACTGAAATCTTTATGAATTTCCACATAGTGTAAGGATACCTTTCCGAAGTCAGCATCTTACATCGGTATCTTGCCTTTGTCCACCAAAACCATAATCTCCTTAAAGGAATGAATAGGGTTGTTTTTACCGAATCTGCCATACGGCAGCGGGGAGCCCAGCATTAATAGTGCCAAATCCTCGCTCTGCATTTTTAACACAAGAAACTTTCCCAATGGCTCGGTCATGATCGAACCTACTTCAACATCACAACAAATAACACTTTTCTCTTTACTTAGCCAGTTTACTCACTGCTGATTGCTGGTCGTTTGTCATCTGGAGGTATGATCAGCTCTTCACTAAGTCCGTGAACAGGTCTGCATTGGTAGAAGACTGGGAGTGGGAGCAAAACTACTGGTTTTCCATATTTAAAACAGGGGAAGAGCAAACAAGGAATTAGCTAGTAAAATCATCACTGCTACACGGTTAAAAAAAAAAAGAAAAGTGGAAATCTTGAAGAAATGGTATCAGACACTGCAGCATCTCAACCCTATTTGCTACCAAGGAGAACAAGATAACATATATTTTTCTTTGTCTCTCATAAACCAGTTTTGTTTTGTTTCAGACCAGGTTTCCAGAGTCTGGCTCTGCACTATGATATTTTTCTTGACTGAGTTGAAGGATAATCCATTTTTCTCTCATCTGGAAACACCTTACAACATACTCTGCATTTATGGTGTACCTTTAATCTTGGCTGAAGTGTTTATGGACCATGGGCCTCATTCCACTTTCAGCTGCATCTGTGCAAGTCTGTACTGGTTGGGAGAGAGGTGAATTAAAGGAGGACAAAAATCACTGCAGTGTGTGCAACAGAAAAACAAGAATTAACTCCATATGAAGCCCATTTGGCTCTGACAGGGCTTATTTGTTTTCTCTCTGTTTTTCTTTGTTCCTGCTGCTCAGAATAAAGAGAAGATAAAGAGGCGGCTGTGGATCACCTTGCATAATAGAGCAGAATTTCTTCCAGGGGATTTAATTGGTACGGGAAAGATAGTAGATCTTGGAGGACTCAAAACAGATCGAAATACCATTTTGCCAGGTGCTGTACAGGTACCCACTAAATAAAAAGAGTCACATCCCCGGGGATCACGTTACACGAAGCAGCAACGTGAAGTGTGGGAAGGGAAATTAAGGTATAGAAATAGCAAGGTGAATCAGCCAGGTCACAAAACCCATCAATAACTCCTGGTGGCCTGCGGTACCTATTAAATACCTACACACACAAGCACAGGTTAAAATATCTCCCCAGGGAAGAACGGCTTCCCTCCCGTCCCCTCCAGGCACTCCCAAGAGCTTGAGGTCTGTCCATGAATGAAGATCTCCTCTAACGCTAACATAACATGCAACGTTCCTGAAACACCGAAGTCATTTAGAAATTATTAGGAAAACCTTCCTCCAGTTTGAAGCACCAGGTGAGCCGAAGGCTCAGCGCCCCGATGGCACGCAAGGCTCGCTGCATTTGCTGTGGAGCTGGAGCGATAAACCCTGTGCGTGAAGCACACGCTTCTTCACGTTGCTCTGCTGACAACCACGTCTCTGGTGGGTCTGATCCACTGGGGTCTGGGGGTTGAACATCTGCTACGGCTTTCACCTGGAGGGGCAGAGATGGTGCCGTTTTCCTTTCGGAGGCCTCCCCAGTGCGTTCATTGATGGATGCCAGGAGGAATTCCTTTGCCAGCAGTTTTCTTTCCCCAGATCTCTCTAGGGTTTTAGGCAAAATACAGAAGTTGGGCACGCCTAAGGGGTTCTTACCTTAAAAAAAAACACACAAAGAAAACAACTCAACACACAACCCAACACTGGCACCTTCTCTAACCCAACTTTTTTCCCTGCCTAGAAGAATCAAGGAATTTCTTCTCCTAAACATCCCCTGTGGGATTCGCTAAAGCTTCAGACGCCTTTTTCTCACGAGAAGGATTGCGCTGGGGGCAGAGAACTGGCACTGCGGTAGACCCGTGCTCGTGACACACGGTGGGCGATGGTGCAAACCTCTCCCGCTCTCACTGCTGCTGTAGCACTGTGATCCCGGGGTCCCCTCTGGCTGCTCCCAGCTCTGGAGAAAGTGAGAAAGACCCTACAGAGGAACTATTTTGTTTGAAGGGCTTAGAGGAAGGGCTGCCAGATGGAACCTGGCCAAGAGGCAGCAGACCGTGACGGACAGGCCCACACCATTTAGACCGCAGCGGCTACCCCAGGGAAGAATCTGGCCAAGGAGGGCAAAACACACTCACACGCACGCACACGTACACACCCACACTCACATGCAGGCCCATTGCAGCCGGAGGTCAAAGTCCAATTAGGTACTTTATTACTCGTTTAAGTCTTGTCTGGCTTTCAGGGCTGGAAGAATGGCGGTGTGTGCACGTGAATCCACGCCTCCGCCGGGGATGAACAGTGATTTGCATTTGAAGCGAGTCGCTGATCCCATTCCCAGGAGGTTTACTTGACGCATGGCTTAGCAGAGGGGCAGCTCAGTTTTATTTACCGCCGGACTTGGCACGGGCTGGCGGCTCCATATTCCCGGCTGCTCTGAGGACGTCAGCCCTGCGAGCAGACCTCTCGTTTTCAGAGACCACATAGAGAGATGGTGGCTGCAGGTTTGCACAGGAGCGTCAGCTCCTTAGGGCTTCCCACCGCCCGAGCCTGGTCATCTCCTCTATAACTGATACCCTGAAGAGCTGAAGACTTCCCTGGGCCGTTTTGTCACTCGTGGTAGAAAAGATGTTGTGGTCCTCCTTAATAATTTTTTAAGATACAATTCTGTCAAAAGCAAATACACTATTTGTATAGGAACTTACTCATCTTCAAGTTTAGGCAGTTGGGTGTGAACCCCGCTGGTTTTTCTGCTGCTGGAAGAGGAAGGTTGTGCTACGTGCCACCAGAGGATCAGTTGCTTTTCGGTCAGCACTACGTTCTTGGGTCTGACCTTTTAGCATTAGCCAAGGCCATGTTGCCCAAAACACAGTCCCAGCTTCTCGGTTTCTGTGTGGCTGCCCCAAGCACAATTAAGACAAAAATGTGTGATGTGTGTGCAAAAGTAAAGAATTTCTTCTGTTTATTTGACCACAAGGTCACATTGACCAAATAACAACCTAGGTGGGACTTGTACTCGCTTATGTCTTCACCTATTTGGTAGTAAGTGCTTTCATAAAGTTAAAAAGTCAAGTGCCTACACCATACAGCTCCTACCCCAGGAGGGGTAGCTTGTTTCGAAAGCTGGGAGAGGTATTAGGAAGATCACTGTCCTTAGGCTTGTAATCTTAGATGCAAACTATGTGATAGGTGGCCACCACAATATTCCTGTTCTGCTAGCATAGCACACGGGCCGTATCTGATGTCCTCGCTAAAGATATTTTAACTACATCCAGTGCTGCATAACTTTTGTGGGCAGAGGAATATCAGCTTCAGTATCTCAGCAACTTGCATGCCCAAATTCCTAGTCACCGTATTTTCCATACAGGCACCAAAAGCTTGTGAAGATATGACAAAAAGTTTGCCAAGAATTTGTGTGTGTGTGTGTATGGGATTGTCACCAAACCAGTTTCAGATCTACAAGGTATTGTCCAGGTCACTGGTGTATCTTCCTGAAAGGTTTTACAAAATCCCCCATCCTAAAAAAAAAAAACAACAAACCAACCAAACCACCACCAGCAGTAGTAGAGGAACCAGCCACTAATGATTCAGTTTCGGGCATCTGAGAAAAAAACCATCAGTGTTCAATGGAAAAGCGAGGAGAGCAACCAAAAAGCAGCCAAGAACGGGTGAGTACTCTAACCTTGTATTTTTAGGCTTGTAATTTCTGTGTTTACAAACTGCAGGCTTCCTAATGAAAAGAAACATTCTGCACTGAGAAGATGGTGGTCAAAGGTCTTCCCCTCCTAGGGATGTGGCAGTTCCATTTTTGAACACCTCCCACCAAAGCACAGCTACTCAGCTGGCATCACCTGGATGAGGACAGAGATTTTGGTTCCCCGTCCAGAAGGTACCTACAGTAATGGTCCAAGGTCCTTTAATCATAGAATCACTTACAGTGGAAAAGACCCTTAAGGTCATTGAGTCCAACCATAAACCTAACACTGCCAAGTCCACCACTAAACCATGTCCCTAAGCGCCACATCTACACATCTTTTAAATACCTCCAGGGATGTTTAGTTCACTTTCGAAGGTGATACTGTTTGTGGCAACCACACTGCACTAAAACATGCTAAGCCTCAGACAAAAAGAAGGAAAAAAAGACAACTTAATTTCAACCTGAGCAGCTGCTTGAGCTGGACCAGTGGCCTCGTTCACTTGGTGAAGATAAGAAAGAACAAGGCTTGGAGAAGCTGAGGTGGAACAGAGGAGGCAAAGTGACAGACTAAAAAAGAGGGTTAAGCCCCCTGTCAAAAGCATAACGAAGGAAGGCCGGGACAGACATAAATGTCAAAAAACCAAATGCAGTAGGAAGAAAACACGTGGTAAAGACCAGGGTGTTTGGAGTCATGGTTCAGAAATACCACCAGCCTCAGCCGGTGGGAGCTGAGCAGAGAGAAAATGATGAAATAAGGGAATCAAACAGTCCCAGGGAGACGCGGCCCAGAGGTTACCAGAACTGAGAGGTTGATCGAGGACAAGGGTGGAAGCTGGATGCGGTTGACACACATGAAAACCTCAACAATAACAGGAAATATAACAAGGGAGCAAGTGAGAGGGTTTCAAAATAAAGCTTTATCGGCTTCCTAAATATATTTATGCTAACTCAGATATGTCCTCGTGCCAGTCTCCCGCGTGATGGAAGCAAGTCAAACGCAGTCAAACAGCTGTTCAACAGGGTGAACACTCAATACGTGGAAACATAAAACAGTTGTTTCAGATGACAAATGACAGAAATAAGAGACAGATACTGGGGAAGAAGAGTCATTGATTCACCAGATGCCCAGGCACATGGAAAAGCGACCATTGATATCAAACTCAGCTGCAAAGAAAGTTATTTAGACTTTTTACAAAGGCTCTGGATCTTGAAGGGAATACAAAAATACCGAGGGCTGCGCAAAAGCTGGCTACAAGGATCAAAACTGAAATTGCCTTTCCTTAGTGGTCTAAACTTCTTAAAATCCGTTCCAACTTGCAGTACTCTGGCAGCTGAAAATCCAGCACAGGCTGGGGCTGTGTTGCAGGAGGAAGGGCTTTTCCTCCCAAATCCACAACCATGTGCAAATATGCAGGCAGAAACCCAATACATCCAGTCCTGCAGCCTGGCTAGCAGGACACTGGTGCACAGAGACCACTCTCCTGAGCTTAAAAAACCCCACAAAATAATTTTAAAAAATTGTCTGTTCACTTGTGGACTTTCTACCTGGAACATTAATTTGGAATATTATCAGTTACACGTTTGAGGGATTCTGGTTGTTTAATATCCATCTGTTCCTTCTGGCATAGGGACACAGATTTCCTATATCTGGCTGCTTCTTGCAGGCCAGCACTGCACCAGTTGGGACAATAAACCAGGAGCCATAACCCTGCGATAGCTCAAACCTGGGCAAAACCACCACCCTTCCCATATGGTGGTACTCCCTGAAAGGGAGCTGCTTAGATTTACCCGACTGCCTAAATGCGGTGTGAGCTTTTTCCAAGTCTAGCCCTCATTGCATATCCTCAGCATCCGAAAAGCGATGCCTGAACGCACGCCGGAGCGGCCGCGTCCCAAGGGCTGGATCAGCATCCCAGAGCCTGGAAGCCCCAAGTGTCATGAACCTGCAAAACCGGGCAAGAGTCTCAGTCCCGGTATCCCTGGTGTTTGAGTTTGCTTGGAATGGGCTCACGCTGCAAACTGTAGTCTCAGTGAAGTTTCAGGGGTTTAGTAAACACTAGCTGGGATAGTCACATCATCATCTATTAATGTAATTATTAGCCAGTGTGTGCGTGAGCTGCCATTACTTATAGGTCAGCTAAGGGGCTCGCTGTGCCCAACCCGGCTCTGCGCGCGTCCGACAGCACCACCCCGAAGAGTTTGTTATCCAGCATCTGTGCTGGGGCCTCAGGTTACGTCAGACCCCGGGGAATTAGTGGTGCGAGCTGGCCTTTTCATCTGGCCACTGCTGCAGTTTAAACACCTGGAATATGGCTAGTCAGAAAGTCCTGGGGGAAACAAAAAAAACCCAAAACAAAACCAAAAAAACCCAAAACAAAACCAAAAAAACCCAAAACAAAACCAAAAAAAAAGGAGCTGGGGAGATAAGGGGGAACAATCAAAATATTAAACGTCAAAATGACAGGAGACAAAATCGGGCAAAATTGAGGGGCAAAAAAAGATAAAATCATAATGATTGCATGAGAGGAAGGGAGAAGAATAATAAAAATGTTTCAGGTACAGCTGCTGAGCAGAAACCTTTACTAAGGGGAATTCAGCAGTTGGGAGATGTCCATTGCTCGCTATTGCTGTGCCTAGAGGTGTATCTTCATTTTTTGGCACTCCCAATCTGTCTGTTTTCTTTTTCTTGTATTCAGACTGCAATTCATTTGGGATAGAGACTCTCTTTTTGGTGTATGTATGGAGGACTTGGCCCAGCGGCACTTTGAGCATCAAGTTTTCTACAGGCAATAACAACAACAAAGGCAGCTCAACCCTGAAGAACTGCGTTTTGACAACCTAGAAACAGTCAAGACGCTCATTCTTTCCTGCCAAAAATTTAACTTGTGATGAGTTATGGATTTAAAACATACACGTGAAATACCTACATAAACAGGAACACTTTCTGGTTATGGGATGCCTACAGAAATTGATTGCATCGGAACAGTAGCAACAGATCTTTCTCCATCCAGCCTCCATCATGTGGTCCTCCCAAAAGCCTCCTTCCAACGGGCACTCCTCAGCTTTCTGGAACTGCTGCAGGTAATTTTGAGCTGGGTTAACTGGGCATCTGTTTTACTCGGCTTCAGAGCCTTTGCTTTTTCAGAGCGTTTTGGGGCTTGCACGAATGATCAGACAGACATAAAGAACCCCAGTGAGTATCTAATTGTGAAGCAGCCTATGTGTTTGTGTCATGATGGGCCTTCCCTGCTAGGATCTCATTTATCTGGCCAAGCAGCTCACGTATATATTCTACCCCTCTACTTCAACCCCCAACTGAGAATCTCCGTCAAATCCTCTGAACGCTCCTGGAAAGTTTAAAATTAGATCAGATCTCCGTGGGTGGCTCTTACTTCTACAGTGGATCACATCCAAACATGAGGCTGAACTGCACACAGCTTGGAGGCTGCTCCGGGGTGCTCCATCCTCCCAGTCACCCTTGTACCGGGGCCAAAACCTTGCATTTGTCCAAAGCATAACCCCCAGAAATGCATTAAGGCTGGGATCAAAGAACAGAAGGAATGGAGAATCGCTGCTGGACTGCTAATCCTCCTCATCTCCAAAACAGTACCAGTTTCATGCCAACAGAAACATAGCTATTATTTGTTGTTTTTCATCACTTCAGGGTCTAAAACTTTTTGTTAAAAATGCTTCTTCAAGCTTCAGCCTCTAAATCAGCCATAATGGGTACATGTGCAGGTGCCCTGCAGGAGGACACGATGGCCCACGTGAAGCCGGAGGGTCACGTTCCCATCACAGCAGGTGGTCATCTGGCCAAGCAGATCACCAAGCCAATAGGTGTTTCATGGATGTGTCTGTCCATTCACTGTACACAGGCATTTTCCCAAGTATCATCAGGCCATTTCAGTCACCTCTGGGATGCTATTTGTGCCAAATCTGGATCTCTAAATCAGTTCTTCAAAGGGAAAGACTACGCTTTCCCGTGTGTTTGCACAACACTGAGTGTGATAGATTTCCAATTCTGACAGGGCCTCCAGGCAAACAATACCAAAAGTAAGTGTTCATAATGTTGAACTACAGTAGTTTTCTTATTCAATACAAGATAAAAAATAATCAAAAATCCAGAAATATTTTAGAGTAGAAGGCCGAGGTAGTCAGTCAAGACAGACAAGTCAGTACTTGTTCTTTTTTCAATTTCAAAATTCAGACATAATATGGAGATTCGCTTCCCATTTATCCAGGATAAAAGACTCACTATAGCGGGTGAGTTCAGCTGAAGAAGGAATTTGCCAAAATACTTCTCCGGGTCCATGAGGTTGGAATGACTTGCTCTGAGTGGGTGCAACAGGACCTCTTGTGTCCCGCAGCCTCAGCCAAATCTCCTGCCTGATCGCTCCCCAAATGTTAACCTGAAAAATCTTGCACATTCATTTTTGTACCACAGAGATTCATTGCCAGATGGCACACACCTACGTTTGGCAGGACTCCATGATCCATCGTGCTCTAGCTATGAGTAACAACAGATTTCCCCATGCATTTTGTGAATTAATGATACCAATACTTGCAGGTAAAAGGATTGGGTGAGGAGTAGCTCTGAGCCCCTCTTAGTTCCTAAGGAGTTACCTGTCTTCACATGACATGAGTTTTCCCTGAAGCATGGCTGTTGCGATGAAACAACATGAGTCCTGATCTCTTGCTTTGGCCAGAGCACCTGCATCCTATGAGGACCAAGGAGGTTAGGAGACTGCCAAGATCTTTGCCCTTCCTACATCTCTGTTACATCTTTGCAGCTACCAATGATGGTAAAAAAGGCAGTTTTGGCTCTAAGATGTCAATGTTTCGATGCATTGAATGTCTCCTGCTTATCACTTGCCAGACAAACACTAGAAAGGACATTACCAACCCAGCAGCTTTCCCCTCCACGGGCTATCTATAGGTTGACGGTGGAGTCATACCTCCCTCAATCCCTATGGATCATTTTGCCAGCGAGGCTATGGAAGAACCCCCTTTGGCGGGCACCCAAGGAGCCGTCTCTCCTCTGGGAGCTGTAGAACCTCAAGATGATCCAGAAAACCCAATTCATTAGTTGCAGAGAGCAAACCCCCAGGTCCCAGCCCCACACCCACATGGGCATCTCAAGATCATCACAGCACAGCAACACCTTAACAACTGGTCCAGCTCTCCCTTACAGTAACGCATAACATCTTTGTAGACCTGGGGATGCCATTTCCTTCCTGGTGCAGAGATCCACCCACACAGTCGGGTTATACTCCGGTCATGTTTTTCAAGATTTTGGTTTTTTTCCTTACAGTCAAGATGGCCAGGAGCTTTGTTTGTTTGTTTAATGAAAGCCGAGTTTCTCACAAACACAAGAAATCAGGCTTTAGAAAAGCATCACAGCAAATTGCAAGACTTATGAAAGAAACCCATGCCCTGGCAACATTACAACTATATACAGGAATTTTTTTATGTAAGAAATCAGGGCTTCAGAAAATGCACGGACTAAGAAATACTGTGCTGAAGAATCAATTTCAAATCGAACACAAAGCCAATTAGTGGTGCAGCAAAACTCCTAAATACCATCATTTTTGGCTTTCAACCTCATCCCATAAAAAGCCAGGGGAATTAAATGCAGTAGGTTAGCAATTAAGTCCTTCATGGCCAAGCAATTCCCAAAGTTAGGTGTTTTCCCTGCATTTAACTGCTTACTTAAAGGCTTACTTAAATTGAAAATATAAATGGGTGACTTGAAAATATAAATGGGTTAAAATTTACTGAACCATGTTCCTTGCAATATTGCTAGTTATCTTCCAGAAACCTCAGTCTTCCTTCTGCAAAGCCGAGGGATATGTGGCACATTGAGGGAGCTTCAGCATGTGACACTCAGAAATTCTGGGGGACTGAAACTCCAGATTATTCAGGTGAGCTAAAGCAAAATTCAGGCTAGCCCAAACATTTTTTGAGTTCAAAGACAAAAAGTCTCCATATCAGTTTGGTCTTAAAATTATAATGGTTCAGTTTATGAAAAGCCTGTTCATAGCAAACAGATTCTTGACCGTTTTTTGTTGTTGTATGGAATGCTACAGAAAACAGAATAATTTCTTTCTTTCTTACAATGTTTTTGAGAAACCAAGTATCTTTCTATTTTTAGTTGTCTTTGGTGTGAATGTCTGAAACAAGAGGCCTATAGGAAAATACGAATTAAAAAAAAAAGTATTTCTGGAAAAAAACACACCACCAAAGAACAGAAAACACACCCAACAAGCCACCACAATTTGCATTTCCCATTGGTTTGGCCGTTACTTTGGGCCCAGACCTCTCCGGGAACAGGGATAAACTTGGAAAGCTTTCCAACTTCTCACCACTCCTCCTGATGAGCGTGACACAGCCTCAGCATTGAGGGACCTTCTGCCCCTTCACACCTTCCTCTTCCTCTATTTTTACATTTTCTTATCAAGTTTTTAATAGTCTTTATTTCGGCGTATAAAGGGAATAGTAAGATGTACTGTGTGAGGTATGCTGTAGAGCTGGTGTTCCATGTGCACCACACAGCTATTAGTAACCATTCTTGACCCTTTTCCTCTATAAAATTAATTTTTCATATCAGGTATTTGTCTCCCAGAAGAGAAATGACAAAACCCAGGAGCAGAGTAACCCACAACCCTGACTGTGCCTTGCTTATCCAAAGCAACATGAGACAACAAGCAGCAAATACACCTTTGGGAAGGTTCTTGTTGGTACTTGCGACTTCAATTCCCATTAAGCTTCACGTGAATCAGCTAAACTGAACCCATTCTGCCTCTTAACATCTCGTGGCTTTTGCCGAACCTCACCACTGGTATAAACAGCTACAGATCTTCTGAAGTTGGCCACGCAGCACCTGCTCATGCTGCGTTTGAATTTGCCCCACCATGATCCCTATGGTCCTACCTCAAAGCTGCAGTCTTAACTTGCCGTGGCTGCTGTGTCTTGGGATGTAAGAAAACTTTGTGCCTGCTGGAGACTCCCAATTCCATTTGGACACTCAAAATGGAGATGGCAAAGCTTGGCATGGAAAGACATGCCTCCAACACGAACACCAGCTTCAGAGGAACATTGCACATGTCTGGCTGCATGCAGGGTTTTGTGGCTGCTGGCAGACTAAGGGAAACAAGGAAACTGCCTTAAAAGAAAGAAATGTGTTGTAGTTATGCCCAGGAGTAAAAGTTTATAGTTAGTATCTACATGTAATTAGAGGGTTCTTCTGCAAAAACTCAGATGCAACTGCGTGGTTTTGTGCAGTGTCGAAAAGATTATTGCAGATCCCATTTTGACGCCCAAGCTGCCTCCTTTGCATCCACACTCTTGCAACCCAAGTACAGGAGGCAACAAATAAAATTACTGGGTAGAAGCTTCCAAAAAAAGTATCAGGAAGGTCCTTTTCCATCCAGTGCCTAATGAAGCTGAGAAAAAATCATGGACATGATGGCATCGGTCTCAGTGGCAATGGGTTGGAAGCAGGATTAGACACTTAAGGTAGCAAAGTCCATCCAAGCTGAAGATACCTTGTGGGGCTCAAGAAGTCCCAACGGGGCAGCCTGCAGGAGGGCATAGCTACGGAAATACTGCTATGGCCTTGTCCTTTTTGATACTTTCCTGGAGCATCTGCTGTCTGAGCACATCCACCAGCACCGACAGCATGATCACTCAGCTTATGAAATGCAGCAGTTGCAAACTGGAAGGGGACGACAGGAATACCAGCCCTCGGCGGCACACCCTGCCTCTCCAGCCGTCTCCCTGTTGGAACGGGTGGAAACCCTACCCGAAAGTGCCAAAGCGCAGACTTAAAAAGGCCTTCTCAGCAGCAACACGTCTCCTTTCTAACACTCTCTCCCTGATGTGGGCTGGGAAGACCAATGCGAAGCAGGGAAATAGAAACAATAAAATACGTTAAATCGCTTTTTTGCCTACCGGAGAGCAGAGCTGAGCCCCAAGGGGTGAGTGACATGAGTGGCACTGCTTCCTTCGGCTCCAAAAAAAAAACCAACCCACCCACAAACACACAGTGGTAGCAACGGCTTTTTCATTACAACTACCTGAATATTCAATAAGTAACTTAAACTGGCCTCGGATCTGTTCCCCATAGCTGCCATCCCTCGAGAAGCTCAGTGAATCCTAACGCACGCCTGAACCGCCGAGCTGATACCTCGCATCGGGTTGTTTCGGCAAAGTCTGAGCTCTCCTTGTTTTGGGAAATGAAGACAACTCTGCCTGCTTTGAGTGATTTTCACCAGGATTTCATGCACAAAGACAGTTCGGCAGCGCTCCTGGTGTACGTGATGATCGAGATGGCAATTAGCTTAACTGTGAGAAAAACCTTCTTCCCCCAGAATTTGGGAGGACTGAGTTTTCATTCTGTTTTATATGCTGATTGGAGCATCACAAGTGGAGAAAATTCAGCATTTGCAGTCTGGAAGGGATTTTAATGGAAGTAAATATTCATTTTAAAGGGAAAGAAAAGAGCCTTTGCAGGAAAATAAGCTTGCTGGGCGTAAAGAACCGAGCTAACGTGACTCCAAACATGGTTTGGGCATCATAAGGAGGATAGTTCACACCAGGGACCGTTCCCAAGGGCAGCATGGACAGGATTGAGCCTGACTGGGCTACCACCATCGAAGGCTGGGCTCAGCAGGTTTTGCACCCACAGATGCATGCACCCCCTCAGGACACTGTTGTGGAAGCTCCCAAAGCTCCAGCCAAGCTGCTGAAGAACACGCCTCCAAGGTCCCAAAGCACAGCCCAAGCCAGCCAGGGAAGGGATGTCCTGCTTTCGACTCAAACAATTTACTTGGGGTGAGGGAGCACCAGGTTCAAATCCTCCTTGCCTAGCTTTGAGCTTGGGTCCTCTGCCCTCAGCTGGCATCTTCTGTTGAAGCTGCTCTCATTATATATATTTAATAAAATTATTTATTTACATATTAAATACATAATATTTATAATATTTAATATTATTTATAAACAATATTGCATATAGCTTGAAGAACAGATTGCAGCTCAATGCTCTTTGATATCTCAGGTGAGTGGTCTCTCCGTTGGACTACTAAACCTGAGATAGGTCCTGCTTTAGTCTGTTTTCATTTAAAAAAAAAAAAAAAAAAGAAAAAAATCCCTCTTACCACCCTGCCTGAGTTTTGCCTCCCAAAATGATGAGAAATGCTTATTCATCTTGGAAGGGCCAAACTCCAGCACCACTCAGGAGGATGCTCCAGTAGCTCCAGCGCTTCCCCCAACCTCCTGAGCTCGCTCCTGGAGGTCCAACCCTCCCCACGTGAGGAGCAGAGGGGAGGTGGTACCCCGGTCCCTCAGTGCTTTTAGCCCCTCGCCTATAGCGGGTCACCCTCGCAAGCCTCCACGCACGGACGCCTTCGTTACGCAGCGTGCTATCTGTTTGCATACTCATTTCATCACTACATCCCACATCATAGCAACAGCATCTCTTACAGCGTAAAATACCTTCAGAGCAAATGAGTTTAAGTCTATCGCTCGAGTCACAAAAACCGAGAGCGGTCAAAATAATAGGAAGCATAGGGGTATGTAGAGGTTGACTTATAAAAAACTTTGCTCTTGTTTGTGTTCGACGTATTAGCCTTTGGGCAACCAAGTTACTTGCATTTAAAAAATGTGCCACCCATGTGATATCAGCAGCCTTTTTTAGTCATTTTTGGATTGTTGCACAAAGTAGAGTACAACTGACATCAGCTTCAAGAAGCATTCCAGTTTTCTAGAAAGTAGCACAGCCGGGAGAAAGGCAAATCTCAGCAGCTGAGAGAGGAAGAGAGAATTCCCCGCTCCCATTTGTTTTGTGCGTGTGCCCAGTTTCTGCAGTCTCTGAGGAACTTTCAAAGACCACGATTACAAAACATGCGAAGGTGTGTTTGGGAAACTGCAGCACCCGACAAAAGTACCTCAAAATGTCTTCAAATCGATTTCCGTAGAAAGGTACTACCTTCACAGTTAATTAAATCCTTTGAACACGCGGGTGTGATGCATAGGAGATGAAGGATTTGTTGCTGTTATTGCATGATGTCGATAGAGACGTGCCACAAACCCACGTAACGCGGGGAGTGACGCGCTCCTCGAGGCTTCAAGGGATGCCGCCGCGGCCAAGCCGACACAGAGGAAAGAACATAATAAGGGCTAAATAGAGGAATTAAGTGTCTTGTCATTTAAGATCCTTCTTCCTGGCACCACAGAGAATGCTCGTGCCGTAAGAAACTATCTTTATCCTGAGCAGGCTTTTACTTTTCTCTTTTTCACAAAAAAAAAAAAAGCGAGGGAGAGAGAGACAGAGGGAAGGCGAGCACCTTCTGCTTTTTTGGGAACCATGATCCTATTTCATCGTATCAGGACAAAGCTGGAAAAAAGAAGTCAATTTGGGAATATTTTGCAGGGGGAGTCATAAATCAACTAAAAAAAAACCCCCACAACAAATAAAAATCTCTTGGCATCCCATTTTCACACACACAGCCAAGATTCCTGCTTTGACTTGATCCAGAGGGAGGGAGGGAGCGCAGCCCGTTCCTCCGACGTGCCGAGATGCAAAGCGTGTTTGTTCTCTGTTATCAGCAGAGAGTGGTTATGAGCTTACAGGCCTGCTCCATCCATGAGATAATCTATTTTTTATTACTGTGGGTTAGGCCAAATGCACCACGGTTTGGAACAATAACAAAAGACTTAAAAAACCCCAAAACAAAACCAAAAAACCCCACCCTTCTCTTTCGCGTCTGTGATAAAGTGGTATTTTTCTGTCAGAGTGCCCACCCTGAAATGTGCTTTAACAATATCAGTGCTTATTACATGTGGAGCCGGCTTTTCACATCACACGAGCCAAGCTTGAAAGCAATTCCCAGCCTCTCCGTGAAATCCACTTGATCCCCGCGCTGAAAGGCGGCTATTTCCAGATGATACAAAGCACCTGTGTAACGGGGAGCCAGGGCAGGAAACCCCCATGTTCCAGCCCAGAAAGCAGGAGGAACTTCTGGACTACTTAACTGAATAACTCCACCGGCCACCGAGGGTAGATTACGGGTTACTGTCGTACTTCGACAAAAATTGTTCCACCATAAAAGTGTCCCAGCGACGTCCTGACCAGGGCTGAGTCAGAAAGAAGCGTCCTCTGCTCCCACCCAAGCCGGCATGACCATCTTTTGCCATGATGGCAAGGGACCGGCGTTCCGCTGGCACGGCTCCAGGCCAACCAGTTATTAACTTACTTGGGATGTTCAGAAGAGAAGATGGCAATGCAAAGATCGGCCATGCGATTAAGCGAGTCAAGGCTCCCGCTTGCGGAGGAAACCTCAGCGTGGAGGAGGAGATGCTTCACAATGCAATAAGGTGTAAAACGCCACAAAAAGGTCTTCAGAGAGAAGAGGAGCTGGGGACTACTCGGGAGAAGTGGCTAGAAGGCATTCAGGGTATCCAAATCTTTCAGATTTTGCAAAATATGAATTGGTAGGCTTTATCCAGATTCAGTTCCTAGTTGTGGCAGGAAGATCACAAGATAACTCATATTCGCAGAGTAAAATTAAACTGATCTCTCCCCTTCCTGTCTTCCCAGCACGACATTCACAGACTCCGATTACTCTTAACCTATAGGTCTGACACCGCACACCCCTTGCAGGATCATCCCTAAAGCATGCAGAGCCCATGCCACCCCACTCCAACCGGCCAAACGCCTCCAGCCTCTGCACGGCGGGAGTTAAAGCAACACAGAAAACATCAAGCAAGTCACAGTGCCCATAAGATGCGCTGCCAAGACCCGACAAGGACATCTCTTATGAGCAAGAGTGCACGAGTAAGAGAACAATATGATTCGGAGCAGACAAAAGGCTTGAAATCTGAGCCACGAAAGGATGCAGGCAGCAACTGCAGCAAACGCTCCCTGAGCAGAGCCTGTTAAAGGAGAAGGAGCTGCAACCACTCAGCTTTCTCCGGTGCAATCCAAGCAAGAAGGATAAAGGTATCTCCGTAGACCTGGAGGAGCACAGAAGAGACAGCTGGAGCATCCAGCGTGGGCACACAAGGCTCCTGTGAAGGACAGAATTTAAGCAGCGGTTCTGAATGTCCTTGATCGTCTAGATGTTGTTTCTGTGCCATTGCATAGTTAGCGCCAACATTCGAAGTTGAATAAACGAAGTAAAAAAACCACCCCTAACCGAACAGAGAAGGGACTTGCTAACCCCAAGCACCCAAAAAGGGTGAGTCACAGGCCCTCTAAAACATCACAAAATTAGAAAACAGAAAGGTTTCCGTTGCGACGCTTAAACACCCAGGGCACAGTTGCTCCATGCAGAATTCCCCTGCCATGGCAAGGAGCAGAGATAATTTTAAACTGAAACTGGGAATCTCAAAACCCTTCCTGAAATTCAGCACGTGGGGCCCTTGGGAAAGAAACTCCGGGGATGTCACAAAAGCCGTCACGCCATCAGACTGGGTGACGCTGCCGTGACAAGGGTCCGAGCCTCCCCGGCAGGACAAGGGCTGACACACCAGGATGGAGACACCGCTGTGGTCCACCACAAAAGGGCTAAAATAAATATTTCACAGGTCACCAAGTCAGAGTCACCTCACTTAATCTTAGACTGCTCAAAGTTTGACATTCAAGTCTCAGCAAGAGGTTTCTTACAGTCAGTGGAGATAATGGGCACTTCAGAAGATGATTTATCTTGTGTTTATCCTCTTTCTTAGGGAGGGATGGACACTCCTGAAGAGCCCCTCCGGCTCTGCTGCCTGCAGAGAGGTTCTGCATGACCACGTGAGGGGAGTCCACCATGAAGCTACTTTATTTCCAGATGTGTCTTCCCCGAGGAATCCCTTTTATCTACGTTAGCGTTTGCATTTTTCATAGCCTCCTTTGTTTCCCCACTCAGTGCCAGCAATGTTGGAAGAATTTAGTCTTTTCACAGCATTTCATTTTCAAGATATTCCCGAGACAGTTTTCAGTGCAGTTCTTGTACTGGTCACATCACTTGTATGTTTTTGAGCACATGCAACTGCGAGTTGAGTACCAAGTGAAGCATCACCAGCCGCACACAGGGAAGGGGTTTTGTTGTTTGGAGGATTTTTGTTTGTTTTATGTAAAGGTGGCCATGAACTTGGGGTTCTCCCTGTGTTTTTCCAGCAGGGTGTATCTGCAGTGCTACAGCTCTGAAGCTGCAGACTAGGCACACTTCCAACTTTTTACCAGCTTTAATCCAATATCAACTGTTTGCAGACAGCCGTCCCCGTAATCTGCACGCTGCAGCTCGTACCTAAGAGAAGCCAAAATAATGCACAGTACAGGAAAGCCGGTGGACAGAGTTGGCCAGGAGTATTCTCCCTGCACACTGATGGAGATGTTGTAGGGTGTTTTTTTTGTTGTTGTTTAAAACCACATTTCAGATGGAGAGGGAGAATCTTAAAAGAAGCCTGTTCTGGGGATTTCAATTTGCAGTCAAGTTTTTGTTGTTGTTCTTCCATTTCCCCGAATTTGTCTTTCTGTGAAACAAAAACCACATTTTCTCTCTCTGTCCGACCTCTCAGGTGTTCCTGTTGTCATTCGCCGACAGCGACAAAGAGCCTTTCCCCTTTCAGTTTCTTAGAAAATCTGAAGATACCTATAGAGCTTCTGCTTGGAGACATGCAGCCGCATGCGGTGGCCTGCGGACAGCCAAGAGGTGCCACCAACTAATGATTAAGCATCTCAGCCGGGTGCACATTTACATCCAGCAAATCCATCTGATGATGTACATAGAGAGAGGGGAAGGAGCGGAGAAAGAAACCACAGAACAGCACAGCACTCAAAGGCTCTGTTTAGCGATACACTATAGGAAAAAGATGAGTTGTTTCTATTGGGTTTATTTCCCGATTTTTTTTTTTTTTTTCCGGTGAAGGTGTTGGCATCAAATTTGGTGGCTGGAGTTTGGAGGCCACTTGTAAAATGACAAACGTAACCGTGCAAGGCCATGGACACCCCTCGCTGCTTCACCCAGGGAGGTTTGATGTTTTGAAGAAAGGACAGCTCGACCTTCAAATGTATTCCCCAAATCCTTTTCATCCTTGTTGTGGCAGTTCAAGCGGATGAAATTTCCAAGAAGCATTTGTGCCAGAAATGGATATGTTATTATGGATATAAACATGGATGAGCTGTTTTTAGTGAAGAAGAGACAGTGTTTACTGTTGCTGAGCAGTAGATAGATAAATAAAAGTATTCTCAAGTGCGTTCAGCTGCATATCGCTACAGGGAACTGCTCCCGTCGCTCATAAAGCCTTTACAGACCAAATATCAGTGGTTTTTCTCACCCAGTGCTGCTTGCACACCTCTACTTCCCCGGGAGCAGCTTTTTGGTAGGAGCAAAATAATAATTAAGGGCCTTAAACAATTAAGTCCCGCATTTTTTGGTGAAGCGTTTCTGTAATACTGGTCCTTCGCTCCGCAGGAACCAGGGGGGAGCCACCCTGTCCCCCCAGCATCTTCATCTCATCCGCAGCCTGGAGAGAGGTTCTGCTCGCCGGAAACATGGCTTTGTACCGGCTGCGTACAGGTAGGACATTCGATTCCCTCGTTCTGGAGATATCTTTAAACAAAACTATTTCTTGCAAAGGACACGTCAGACATGTTCAACCTCAGGCTTGCTCAGGAAATTATCTTGCATCTAAGAAGGGAAAAAAAGCCCCACCAGCTTGCCACCACCATAAATCAGCCATCTGCAGAACGTAAACTGGTGCAACGCGGCTCTGTCAGCACAAAGGTTTATAGTTAAAGGTTTATACAACGTGAACATTTTTGTCTTTCCTAAAAGAAATCTTGTACCACAAATTAAGAAACTTTCCAGGAAACATGACAAAAATCCACTCATCAGTACTGAGCTCCAGGATTTAGTCACAGAGCCCATAAAAAGGAGAAGTTTCCCTTGTTATTGAAAGGAACTAAAAAGCTGAGTTTATCTCTAAATGTTTAGGGAAGAAGGTCATTTACAGCACATCGTGACGTCACTGCAACGTGAGAAGGTGTTTTGGGAGGAGTTTGACAGATGATGGGGGGAAGCGAGCAGGAGACCAAGGCTTCCCAGCCTCTAAAGATCCAGCATCAGCCTTAAAACGGCAGTGAAACTCCTACTGAAGCCAGCGGGGCAGGGACAGGTACGACTCCATTCGTAAGACTTCATTAACCACCCATGTCTTCAGGTCTGCAGCACTGGCTGCAGGAGCAGAGGCTCTTCTCCAAGAGCAGCAACACTTCTTGTCTATGTTATCCCACAATCACTCTTCTCTCAAACCCTGGAGACGGATAACGCTCCTGTCAAACCAGCCCCGGAGCCAAGAATGCATCACAACATTGCGCTTCTGCTCTCGACTCCTTCAAAGTTTGTACAGATGGCCCGTTAAGAGCAACACCCTCTCCCTCGTGCACTCGGACTGGCGGACAACCGCTAATTCTAGGAAATTTCAGCAGTCTGAAACGCAAGCGAGAGGAGATGCAAATATCCATCGCATTTTGCATGGCCGTGTCAATACTGGGTATAACTTGGGATTGGGGGAAAACCACGGGATTGATTTCTCGCCGCAGAGTCACCTTTGGGAAAAGCAGCCAGAGAGGTGGCCCAGGGCAATTTTTTTTTTTTTTTTTTTAAATCCATCACCTCCTTGTGGGAAAGCACCATCATTCTGTAAGACTCACCAGCACGTAGTAATTTCTCAATACTTGTATTTGTAAAGTTCTTTTGCTTCCTGTTTTGACTACTCCAGTTCTCAGGGCTTTATGCAGCGTTATAAATCAGTGGCAGTCTCCAGCGAGGGAGCTGGGGGCATCAACAACGAAAGTAGACAGGCAAATGGATTTTACTCGACTCTGTGACAAGACGTGCCTCACACCAGTTTTCTTTACCATACAGAGCCGCTCTCTTTTTATCGGGATGCAAACCCCTTCAACGGAGCCCCCGGGCGCCTGTCCTACCTGCAGGGTAGTGCCAAACCTGCTAAAGCCGGCGCAGAGACTTGACTCTGCTTCTAAAAAACATCCTTGCCAAACAATAAAAAAGCCAAATAATGAAAACAGGAAACCACAAGTGGTTTCACCCATAGTAAGTTAAGCTGTTCAAAAAAAAACCAAAACAAAACAAAACCCAAACAACCAAAACCCCCAAACATACTGAGCTGCATTTTCCAAGACAGGCTTTCCTGACACCCTCTCATTCCTGGCTGTTTTCTGTCTCCCACCACGCTCCAAGTTATCACCCTGCTTTCTAGAGCATCACCATATCAGTACCCAGTTAGCAGTTTTGCTCACAGCGGAGAATTCTTCCCATTTTGTTGTTGTTGGCAGCCCTGCCCTGCAGCCAAGCCTCCCTCCAAGCAGTCTTGCTAATAGACAGGAGAGAAGGAACTTCTCCGTGACCTTCATCCCAAAAGAATTTGGATTAATCACCCCTGGAGGAAGCCTGGGAGCTCTGAAGTTTCCCTGGTGCTCCTGAGAAGTCAATGCCTATCCACCAGTGAAGAGGCTGCATTGCTCTGATCCCAGCCCACCCCTGGTACTCCATGTCCATCCTCCCTTCCTTCCCCTGATCTACCAGCCACGTGCCGGTGAGGGAAGATGTTAAGAGAAAACACTCCTGTGTAAGAAAGTTTGATCTCACAGTGGGGATTTAAAACCAACATCCAGCTAGCCTCCCCTCCCCAGCCCAGAAAGTCCTCAAAGAGGGGCTTTCCAAACACTAAAAGAAGGAGCCCAAAGTAGTGAATTCCTGCTTCTGCCCAAAAACAGAGGCGGGAGCTGAGTCAGAACACACCTCTCCAGGTACAACCCAAGAGAGAAAGTCACAGGGCTCTGGGGATGACTGTCCTGCTTCCTTTCCCCGTCTCACATCGCAGGTCCCACAGCCTCGCCCTCCCCATGGAAATCCTTGCCTGATCAGGCAAACGTGCTGGAGGGCACCTGACCCACGTCCAGCTCCCCGGCCAGCAGCTGGTTACCCAAACAACACTGCCCAGCCTCAACTTAGGGTCGTGCATAAAAGGCACAACTAGATTAGCACCAGTCCCAGTGCTGAGAAGGCAGGATGAAGAGATGAACCTTTGACAGCTCCTTCTGGTCCTCTGCTTGCTGTTCCGTTTCACTGCTGCAGCCCCCTTCTCCCCAGGCGTGCTGCCCTCTCCCTCATCACCACCTCCTCTCGCCCTGCCTTCCTCCAGGAAAACGCAGGGCAGCGACATCCGAATCAAAGAAGTCACATCAGCCCCATGTGTGGAGCTTTAAGTGTCAACAGTGGTCTGGAGAGGACACTGATGGAAAGCGGCCTTTCATCTCACTCCAGCCATTGCCATAGGAAGCACCTCAACCACAGCCAGCAGAAGCAGACGAGCATCTCCAGAAGAGAGGTCATCCCAAGGTAAAGAGCGGGACATAAGAACATACATGGGCAACTGACTTTGCGAGGAAGATTTGTCCCAGCATAAAAAACCCAAAGAAACAAAACAAAAAGCAAACCAAAAGCCCGTCACACTTGGGCCAGCTGCTTCCTGAAGCCATCTCTCTGCAGCAGCTATGGAGAGAGGTGGGGTGACTAACTTTCCTCCTTCAGCAGCCAAGTGAGACGGTGAGACACAGCTCACCTTCACAACAGAGAATAGATCAAAGATGATTTTCTTGTAAATAGAATTTGTATCTAATAACACAATGCTGCGAAACAGGAAGAACACGCAAAGGATTTCACGCAGGGGTGTGCCTTAACTCCCCAAATACCCAGGGATGGATCATTTGTACGCAGAGCGCTGCAAGTCGAGAGATTCCATAACATGCAGTGCTTCTGGGACCCCGAATGAGGAAATGACCTCATCTTTCTATCTTCAAAAATCCCAGGTCTTCAGTTCTGTAAAGCTTCTGGAATTTGTCGTCTTCATTCCCTACCCCAGCGACAAAAGAACTCTGCTTTTGTAAATATATTTAGATGGAGAAATCCATCAAATTAGAATTCTATTAAAACCGAGCTTCAAATGGATGTTAATTTTAAAAGTACATGTACATAATTTCAAGAACTGATTTAAAAATTGAATATGTATATGCATTGTATATTCTGAATATATTTAAGCTGACAAGAAGTATGATTTTAAATGATAAAGGGAAACTTTGACAAGTGAATCCTGTTTGAAGATCAGAAATGTTCATGCTATATTAATGAAAGTTATTTTTCCCTCGAATTTACTTAAAATTAAGAGCTATCCCTTATTTTTCCAAGTAATTCTTCAATATTTCCATCTGAGAAATACACTTACGCCATATTCTCTAATAACAACATATGAGAGAAAAAAAGCTATTATAATAAAATAGGCAAACAATAAAAATTAGAAACCCAGGATATGAATAATTGAGGATAACTTGTTTTCCAAACATTATACTTTCCAACTCCGTTACCATTCCTGCAGTTATATTGGACCGTCAGCCAGGAAACATTTCTCAAAAGAGTCTAGTAGTAGAGTAGAATAACATCTCCAGAAAGAAAAATCCCCTGGCTCGTACGTCAATATAAAACACTCCGAAGTCCCTAAAATCGGAAAAAACACAGCAATACCTCTATTTTCTAGTTTGCGGCCGCATTCTATCAGGAGCGGATGAAATGCAAGAGACCCTCATTAGCAGAGCGCGAGGTGCTGTATCCTGAGCTACACAAAACTAATATTCAACAGCACGCGCGAACGAGGGAAGGGGAGAACACCCCACCACAGCTACGTGAGCAAACACCCACGCGGCTGCTCGCACACCCACCCACGCCAGCACGTCCCCCTCCCTGCCCCTCCAAAAGAGGGACCCCCGCCAGCCCCGGCGAGGGCTCATGAAGAAAATCAAGAGAAATAAAACACTTATCTTTTTTTGAAGTGAATGTCTCAGCTGGAAATAAAGCCCATGGACCCTCCTCTGCGCCATTGCTTGCTTTGAAGACACTACCACTCTACCACCCATCCTTCTCCAACTGTCCCAGGACCACTCCAGCCCCACTGCCCAGCTCCCTGCAAGGTTAGTAGGGGGAGGCCAACTAACCAATTACCCCTCCCAGCCGATGGGCTAATTAGCAGCAGGGGTGACTGCAGTCTCTGCCAGCAGCTAGAGCACATGTCCTTGTGGACAAGGCCTGCTGAGAAACCATCTGTGCAGAAACCGATGCAAATTTGTTGAATTTGGGCAGTGGTTTTACTACAGGGTTATCGTCACCTCCCATTTTCCACCCATGAACTCTGGGTGAACACATCGCTCTGAGCTTGGTGACTTTCCTGTCTGCAGGGGTGTGAGATGGGGTGGACTTCCACAGCTTCAGAGAGGCTTTTTTTCTGAGCTTTTTGATTGCATTTGGATTTCTGAAACCAAGCTCCACATCCCCTGCTGACAGAGAGCTGCCAAGCTCCTCGCTCGGCAGATTTTTTGGTAATTAATTGTAGATATGTTGAGAAACAACCCACCAGTAGTTCTCCTTACAGGCGAGTTGCATCTTCTGGTGCTAATTCTGAAGATGTTCTCAGTGACAAAGGACACCTGCAGACTGACTGCACTGAAGGGAGAGGGGAGCTACTTTACACCGAGATAAGACTGCGGTTCAGGGCTGTGTGGCTCTGATGTGGGAGCCAGCAGTGATTTACGGGCTGCTGAGACTGTCCAGATTTGTGTTAGTTAAGAGAGTTCCAGCAACTGGTGTTACAGCAACTAATTACCTGTGTATTTCCTTCTACGGCCAAGTTCGAGCAGGCACCTGCAGCAGCTTCACCATTGCATAAATGGGATGATGAGGAAATTTATCTTCTAGGTGAAAACAAAAACTCTGACTAACTCCTCCAAGCGAATTGATAACTGAAGTAATCCACCTGGAACGAACTGGTAGCTGGCTTCCTGTGGTTATTAGGTGATTTCCATAAAAAAAATAGAGACATCTCCATAAAAAATTGAAAATAGGGTAGGATGGATTTTTGAGTCCATCCCTGTGGCCAAAGACAGGACAGGTAGTACATAAAGCATGCCTCAGCTCTGCCTCAGGGAAAGTCTCATGACAATCGAGTGAGTAAAAATGTGTCCTGCATATTTGTCTTTTTCCCTTATGCCACATGGTACGATGCTCACTGCTTTTGCAACAGAAAATCTAAGAGGTTTTTGATCTCCGGTGCATCTTTGAAGAGCACTTAGGGGTTCAGAACGCTTCCCAATATCAAAGCGTGCTCTTCTTCCCACCTGATTTTAAAACACAAATCCATCTCACTTTAAATTCATTCAAATGTGAACGATTTCTGTTCCGGAGAAGCACAAAGGTTTGATCTCTTTGCTTGCACAAAATGACCGGGAAGAAGGTGAAACAGGATAACGCTAATTTTAGAAGTGTGGTGCATTTTTGCAAAATCAGAGCATCATTCATATTTGGCAGTAATGAACTAAAAGCGTCTTTGTTTCAGACTTTAAATAAAAAAAACTAGAGCAAGTGGAGTCGGTGGTAATCCCATGGGAAGAAAATGCAACTCTCTTTCCAAATTCTTTAGGTATAAAGATAGAAGTCATTCACCCAGCACGGGACTGCGAGGGATGAGCTCTGAGTCTGACAACGTATTTCCCCTGTCCTGATTTATTAACATCAGATGAGTATGTCGGTATGAGCACGCGCTCTTCATATACCTTTATTTTGAAAAATAACATCCTTTGACCTACCAAAACCATATCCCTCCCTGGTAGGAAAACTCGTCAGCACAGCCACTATATTAACGTCGTGTGGCTTTGGTGAGCAGTTCCCACAACTGTTCCTGGGACTAGCAGAGCAAGTGTCCTGTGTTTTTTTGGTGAAGAACAGTCAGCAGAACAAAAGGTGTCGGCATGAGCAGCAAGAAGATTCATCCCAAGATGAGACACCTGAATTGAGGTGTCTGTACATGTGATAAACATCTGATCTCCCACCAGAGTCATCTGAGGTTTGATCGATGCAGGTGATGAAGGCTGGAGAGCACTTTGTTCACCTGAAATCAGCTGTGGGTCACTCTCCAGCCATATGACCACACAGATCAGATCTCTGCCAGCTGATGGGAACTCAGACACCGACCACGCATGGAGACACCAGTGCATATCTGCATTTGGACACTGACTATCTGGACTTGAATCCCACCCACTGTGTCCTTCTTAGTAACTTCCCGGGACAGTAATCCTCACCAAGATGCTGGATCAGGCCCATCACAGGAAATCCTGCCTCCTCTCTCTCCCCCAAACTTCTCTAATTTATCCTCAGCCGTTTTCTGCTTTCCATTGGTGTCCTCTCCTCTTTCAGTTTGGCGCACTTGAAGGTGAAGAGCAGTCTTCAGGTAGGACTCTGTGAAAGTCCTATTATTTTTTTCCCTGCAAACCAAGAGCTCCTATCCCTTCCCTCCTGCTTTCACACATTGTCTGTGGATCTCAACATCAACAGCCTGGGAGGTCTGGACCGAAAGACATCCTTTGCGAGAAGAGCTGAGATGGCA
Organism: Phaethon aethereus; assembly: GCF_964289735.1. Taxonomy (NCBI): domain Eukaryota; kingdom Metazoa; phylum Chordata; class Aves; order Phaethontiformes; family Phaethontidae; genus Phaethon; species Phaethon aethereus. The sequence goes on along the minus strand of NC_138581.1, from coordinate 3,760,352 downwards.
GACAGGTGACTTTCTGCAAGGTACCATTCATGCCTTCCCTTTGCTGGAAGGAGCCCAGGAATACGCAACACATATCAGCACTTGCCCATTCCTAGGGTATTTCTTAGTGATGCAGGAAAAGGTGCTCAGGCATCATCCTCCAATTCAAGCACACGCAACACCGTTCTTCGAAGTGCGGGTTGAAGTCCTTGGCAAACTTCTGTTCCCCCAAAGGGCAGCTCAGATTCATCCGCTCTCTCTCCCGGTGCCAAGAACGGAGGAGAGAGGTAGTAGATATATCATCACACACATTTGGGGCACATTAGCTAGGGTCACCCGAGACGCACGGTGCAATCTTAGGTCGTTTTTCCTCTTTCATCTGTGCACAAATCCAGGTTAATCCTCACACGGATTATTGGCCTGTAACTGTGATGACCAAATTTCAGACGAAGAGGTATGTCCAGACTGCGCACTTTTCCTCTCTGAGCTTGGAAGTTTGCAATTAAATGGGGAAATAAACCACCATAATCAACGTTTTGAAGCTCCAAAGTCTGTTCTGCGGCTCTTCCTTCCACAGCATTTGCCTTCAGTGGTGAGGAATGAGAGACCATGAGGCAGAGACGGGTCACCATGTCCTAGCACTGCCCGTGACACACAGCCCTGCCTGCCCTCCACCTTGGAAAGATTTATGAATTCCTCCTTCATCTCATAATCCTTCGTTTTCGCCCTGTAACCTCCCCTGAACCCGCTGTGAGTCAGCAGGACTTGTCTGTTAAGGCAAGATTGATGCATGGCTTTGGAGCAGATAAAGCATGTTCCTGGGTCAGCCAGAAGGCGTTTTGGCAATATGAACCGTCTCTTTTCTCACCCCCATGCCCCAGAAGAGGGAGGGAGCGAGTTCAGGACCTGCACCAAGATGCTCCAGATGCCATTGCCTTGCTGACCCGTCCCCGGACAGGCTGAGGTCGTGGCACGGCTGTCCTGCACAAAACCAACGGCATCTTCCAGCCCCTTCGCACAAATCCTGTGTCCCACTACCGTGTTTTCGGCTGCTGGAGAAATTTTTTTCCAAATGGGAGAAAAACATGAGCATTGTCAATTGGTGCATATCACGGATCGCACGGCTGGCAGAAATATTTACCCTGGGGTCCTGGCCAAAGCCTTCCCACACGGTCATGTCCTGCCTCCCAAAGGTCTCCCAGAAAAAAACATACCTAACATCAGCGTTGTCATTTGCTTTAGAGGCGGGTACGTGTCAGGAATGAGAGATGGCTGAGAGCGAGCGCTTCCACCTGCTGAAAAAAAGCCCCAGAATTTGATATGGGAAGTCGAATCCGCCAGTTTAAATCACTTTATTTCTTAAAAGTTGCCATTCTTGGTGAATATATCATGGCTTTCACCTAAAAGCGACGTTGCCTGCGATCGCCGTTGCATCAGATGCGGACGGCGGCTTCTTTCATCCCCGGCAGAGGAGGTCTGTGGGCTGCAGGCGAAGGTTTGAAAAGATGCTTTTCTTTGGAGATGCCAAGGGTTTCCTCAGCAGATTTCTCCCCCTCCAGCCCCCTCCAGCCCCAACCTACTTTCACAAAAGAAAAAAAAAAACAAAAACCAAAAAACCCACAACAAACCAACTATAAATGGATCCTGTAGGGTCTGCAATGTAAAGAATCAGCTGAATGGGAAGAAATGAACCGTGGTCTTTATGTCCTAGTCACAGTCAGCGCAAACATTGCTGCTAATCCCTGTTGTTGGAGGGGACGGGGGAAGAGACGTGGCTAGATCCCACTGGGAACATTTTGTCTCTCTCAATCTACACTTGAGATCACATTTTTTTGTGTGTAATAAGATTGAGTTGTATTAAGAGGCCTGTGGATAACGTAAAGCTGGGGGGGGATATTGTTTGCCGTCTCTTCCACCGAGTGTAGCACCTACAGTCTTCATATGCAGGGAGGTCTTAGCAACCCATTCATTTCGGGGGAGAAAAGGAAAGCTATTCATTCCCAGCAAATCCCCTTTTGCCATGGCAACCCCCCCTTCCCGCCCCTCCTGCACAACAGTTCTTCACAGGGGCTGTGTAAAACGAGACAACAAAACCAAACCATCGCCCGTCCAGCCCTGGCATTTTCCACTTTGAATTTTCTGGCGGTGTCCAGCCTCTGCCCAGGGCTGGGGTAACCCAGTGACGGGGAAGGGACGGAGTAAACATGCTGCGCTGTCACCCCGCCTTGTCCCCGGCCATCCCTGGTGGCACCACACCCCGTGTCCCTCAACAGGACCCACCTGATGGGACATCCTGTCCCCTCGGAGCCTCAGGGGCTGGAGCTCCCCGGTGGGACAGCGAGGGTGACCATGCCGTGGGAGCAGGGGACAACATGAGGCGCTTCTTTTCTACACTGTCACACCAAGGAGAGGTTTTCGGCGTGCCAGAGCCCTTGCGGGGGGCGGGGAAGGGGAAAGCAGGCGCCCTCCCAGTTCTACCCCCAACCCAGCAGGACCAGCCCTGTTTTCTGCTCCCCCTTCCATGGGGAGCATGTCTGTGGTCTCATCCCAACAGCTTCTGGGGACCAGCCCAGCTCCCACCAGGTTGGGGCCTCCAGCTGTCCTGCCTCCTTCCAGCCATCCTTGGGCACAAGCCCCACAGCTCACACCCCACAGCCACAAACAACACTCCAGTGGGAGCATTTGGGGGTTGCTAAAGCTGTGTTCGAGCTGCTGGGGGAAGCCACAGGAGATGCAAGGCCTCCTTCTCAGCATAACACATTCAGCTCAAGGTCTCCCCTCTGCCTCTCTGTCTCTCTCCCTCCTGATGTCCCATCCCTGTGGAGCCATTAGACATGCAGGGAGGGCTGGGGCACAGGACGGGCCCCGTGCATGGCCAGGGGTTTTTGGGACATTAAGACCCAAGCCATTTTGGTCTTGCACTCAAACCACATCTCAAGTTACAATTTCAACCAGAGCAACCAAGAGCAAGAGAGAAATGATCTGTCCTCTCTCCTTGCAGGAGACCTTCCAGCCAGACGTAATTCCTTGGAATAGTTTTTATCTGAACAGAGACGGATGTTACATTACAGGACACCCATAGGGCAAGCAACGACGCAGGGAAATACGGGCCAAAATACAGCCAAGCAGCGTTGGGAAGACACGACCTCCTCAGCATGTGCTATGTGGGCTTTACCTTTGCAGCACTCCCCACAGCTAAAAATCAGGTCAGCTTTTGGTTAACCCGAATTCCCATAAAACCCTCCCTCTCCACAGGCACACACAGTTAGTCAGTTGGTCACACCACAGCCTATTAGCATGTAGATATTTTAAAGACCCTCCAGATCATTTGGCAAATTGCTCCACATGTTTTTTTTCAAAACATGGATTTCCTAATTTTAATGGCACTTCTCCTTTAAAAGTTTCTTTTCTCTTCAGAACATCTTCCCTTTCCCAAAAGATCCAGCTCGTACTGGGATCTATCCCCGGTTCTGTAGCCAAAAAAAAAAGGTAACTTCAGAGCGGGAGAAGACTCCTGTCTTCAGAAAGCAATTTGTCTTTCTTGAAAACCAATAGTTAATTCAGCCGAAATGACCATTCCTGGATGCTACTCCTCTCCATTCACAAGAATGAGCATTTGACTTGCTCAGACATCTAAAATAAGTTGCAATGAATCCCACCAAAAAGTCTCCCTAGAAATAAATCCCGTAATGACAGAGTTTGGCGCGCACTAGACTCACTGCAATCGTGGGGTAGAGGAAAATAAATCCGAAGGCTTCTCCATTCTCAAATTTTCACTCAGAAGGCTCTGACATGAGCAAAGGCAGATTAAAACTAAGCGGCTGGAGAAATTACTGTTCCCAGCTGTCTGTCCTGCCTCGTTCCCCTCCAGTGTCCCCGTATAAGTGACACAGACAGCCTGGCTCAAGCGACAGCTGTTAAACCACTGGAAATTTCACACAGATTTGGGGTTTCTTTCATATGTGAAGTGTAACCTGCAGCTGTTGAGCAGCTGCTCCCTGGGAGCTTAACCACCCGTGCAGCAGAGATGGGGATCCCAGGCGAGGGGGAGGACGAGTACCTGGGGGAAACCAGAACACCTACACTTGATCTGCGTCCATCAGTCAGAGCTTGGCCCTTGGTCCACATCGGAGCTTCGTTTTGGCTCAGGAGCATGCTTTTGGGTGACACTCTGAAAGGTCCCTGCTCCCTTGCTTTGGTTCCCAAAAGGGAGCAGGCTCTGGGTACACAAACCTGATGCTGTCCATCTCAAACCCAACTGGAAGATGCATTGAAGAAGTGCTCTGACCTTGCAAATGTGGACCCAGCCCCTGCATCCTGGGAGTCCTCAAAGTATGCAACCACGTCATATTTAGATTGAAAGATCCGCACAGCAATGAAACAGCAGAACATGCCTGGGAGAAGTTAGAAGCCAAACTCTCTGCCAATTGATTTTTTGCTTGGCAAGGACCAGTGTCTTTCTCATCCCTTGGCTATGCCAAAGCCTTAAACACTGATGGCCGCTTGGCTTTTGCGAGACTCCTTGGGACTGAACTGAAGCCCTGGGTTCGGCACAAGGCGTTCAGGAAGGACGTTGCACAGCTGCACGGGAGCTGCAAGGACGCTCTTCGCTCCTTTAAGCCTTGTTAAAATCAAATGTAGCTTTAGTATCTGGGGGATGCTGCCTTTAGACTTCAAAAGCCAGGCTGAAACAAGAGGTTGGATTGTTAATCCAAAGGGCCACAGCCATGCTGGGAGTGAAATGGTTCAGGTGGCCCTCAACCAAGCCAGAATATCCAGCACTGTTGCAGGGTTTGTTGGGATTTGTAGCTCCCAAACCACCCGAGCTGCCAATAAAGGCCAGGAGCTAGTCCTCTGGGCCACGCTTGTGTCTTGGAGCTGGCCTTTTCCTACCCTGCTCTCTATACATTTCTCTAAGGCTGTGAGAAGATGCTCAAGTGAGATTGTCCTAGGATCCTATGATACATTTAACAGATTATGTATGACCATTGATTTATAATATCAGCCTCCTGATCAAAAACTGTCAATTTGCCACCATGGCCAGAAAAATCTCTTAGTTTTACCACAGTTCTCTCATCCACTCTGGATAAGCAAAGAAAACCAAGCAGAACATCACCAAAATCTCTCCTTAGAAAAAGCAAATAATTTCTGTATCCTACTCTTCATATAAAGAGACTTCTGGTTCATCTCATCCCATCCTATCCACCGTGTTTCCCATAGGAATGATCTTGTCCTTTCACCAAATCTCAAAAATGAACTGCATAAAAGCTTAAGACAAAAAAAAAATCAGATTGCTCATTCCTTCCGCTGCATAAGTTGTTTTATAGATAACTACAAGTGAATTTATTTAACCTGTTGGTACCCATTTACGAAATACTTATGAGAAATGCTCCAGACCAGTTCCAGTGGTGGTTAGGCTCCCCGATGAGACAGACAAAACCACGTACTGCCCACTGTCTAAAATGAAGGAGAAAAAAAAATGAGCATTGGAGAATATCCACTCTGTTGTGGGCTGTGTTTTTGCTGCACATACTCATATTGCAAACGCTTTCCTAATTTCTTCGCATGGACTTAATTAAGAGCGAAATTCAGGCTGTACATTTGAAGCAGTCACACGCCCCACAACAGTTTCACTGAGGGTATACATTAAATATGAATAAAACACATGCTCCGGTTTGTTACTTCATATCCTCCTCGGCCGAAAGATATCACGCTGTCAGCACTGAACTCCCGGGGTGGAGAATGCTACTGCTGACAGCACAACCCCTGTGAGAGCACCCAAGCCTTGCGCGTCGGGGGTGACGGAGCAGGAGGCTTTCCGAAGAGAAGCAGCGGCAGTGCCATTGGAAGGAGTTTGTGTGTGTTACGGCATGAGTTTGTCTGTTCTTGCCCTTTGACATGCTCTCAAAACCAACGAGGCTGTTGAACTCCCGCTAAGGAGAACTTACAGAGGCTGGCACGTTTTTCCCAGAAAAAAAAAAAAAATCCTACACGAAAGAAACACCAAAACTGAAACACCCTCATCTGCAGCTGCATCTACACCACAGTACTGCGATGGAAGAGAACATACCTGTAGATATCAGGGTGGGCAGAAATGATAAAGATTTCCAATTCAAGAGGCAATTTCCTTCCTGCAGCATCATCTCTCCAATCCTTTTAAAGAAAGACTCTCACGGCTTTGGAATCTCAAGAATTTGGAATCAACTCTGATTTTTTTTTAAATTTTTTTTTCTTTAGGTGGGAAATATTGCAACGCTAATTGACCTTTTCAATCAACGATTCTGAAATACGCCTACGCGACACCGCTGATAAAATCTGCGGGTTGTATCGGCATTGGCAGAACGGCAGTTATCGTTGAGGGCAGGATGCGCAGGATGATGGGGACCCTTCAGCCAGCCAAACGCATTCAGACAAATCCCGTTTCCACTGAGCTGTACGGAAAGTTGCAGTTGTTGTCTACGCGGTGGGAAAACGTGTCCTGGAAGGTTTCAGCTGGAGAAGATGCATCTGCAATGATGCACGGCAGATGCATCTGCAACGATACTGAAAAAGCTGGTAGTTATGCAAAAATAAAAAAAAAAGAAAAAAAAGGATTAGACAAATTATTCTAAGGCAATAGAAATATTTTCAGGTCTGTGAACCGAAAAGGACAGACAAAAAGCAAATGCAGCTGCATATTCATCTTGGTGGGGGGTTGCAGCTGTGGTTGGGCTGCGTTGCCCCCACAGCAGAGGGGTTGGGACATACCTGGCTCCCGAGCGTGGCAGGGCGAGCTGCGGGCGCTGGAGCGCGGGGCACTCCTCGCCAAAACGGCCTGTGCGTGTGCAGACGGACCCAAACGGCCCCTGCAGCCGTCCCCCCGGACCGGCCACATGGGGTGAGCGGGATGAAGGTCCCTCCCGAGCCGCCCGCCCTCAGGACTGCTCGGGGTCGGGGCAGCCGAGCCGTGCGTGCCCTCTGGGCTAGCGGGTTTGCTCCGGGCTAAGCGGCTGGCTGAGGAAACGGGCCATTAGATCAACACCCCAGCCGGTACCACCTTGGGGCTCCGCACCGAGCGGCGGGCATTTGCAGGCTGAGGTCCTCGCCCGCTGGAAGGGCTCACAGCCGGCTCCATCCCTCCTGGGGTCCAAGGGCACCCTCCTCGCTGGTTTAGCAGAGGGGGGGCTGAGGAGTGTCGTGATCACTGCCCGTGAGAGCCCGGGCTGGGAAAAGAGTAAACGGGCACTAAGGGCCCCCCAGCAGCTGGAGCCAGACAACTGCGAATGAAGAATAAAGTGCCCTTCGCAGCGTTGGGCTGACGGCGTGGGACAACTGCCACGGGAAGCGGTCGATCGGCGTTTCTTGGTGTCTTCAGCTCCAGACAGCGCCTTCCTCAATAGCGTGCGTTAGCCAAATACGAGTCATTGTCAATAATGGGAGGAAAACACGGAGGAACTCTGCTGGAGAAGCCTTCGGCACTGCGAATCAGCCTTTCAGTGGGAAGCACCGCTTAATAAGCAATACAAGGATTATTGTAGGATAATAAGGATGCTCTGAAGCGTGGTCTGTCCCTTTTCAGAGAGAGAAAAACTTCAAAAAATGACATCTCGTTCTTCCTGCTGTGCCAGCCAACCCCGATCTTACTCGGGGGATGGCTTTGTCTTTCTCCAGTTGTGTCAGGGTATTTGTCGTCGCTGCACAGGAGAGTTTTCAGTAATTGCCCGATGTTTTAATCCTTCCCCTGCAGAATCGGTGTCCTTCCAAGCTGGTTTCTCCTCCCCTTGCTACGGGCTGAGCAAGCGTGGGAGCAGCCTTATGGGGAGCAGAAAAGCCCCCGACTAACACGTTTAGCCCCCCGCATCGCTAGAAAAGCATTTACAACTGGAATATTCTGCCGGGGTGCTCGGCAGGGCTCAGGCCGATCGGCAGGCAGCCTCTGTGCCAAGGACAACCCACGGTGTTTCTAAAAAGGTGGCCTCCAGCTCCTCAAAATAAGGGGTGCAGCCATGGAGATGAAGGGCTCCCAGCCTACAACCCTCTCTCTGTAAAGGCTCCACACGCTGCAAAGAAAAGAGAGAAGGAGCCAGCTGAGAAATTAAATCTGTTTGGGTAGAGGGGCTCAAACCAGAGTCGTGTCTCTCAGGGTTCAGAAAAACATGTCTGTGTCCTTCCAGCATCACCACTGGGGCCAGCTGCTAACGGCCACCACGCCAGAGAGGGACGCTCCGTGCTGGAAGGTGTTTGCTGGCCAGCAAATCCTTGGAGAAATTCAGGATAATCTATTTGGTTTATGTGCAACACGATGTTTTCTCTCCGGCTCCTGCTAATGATAAACTGAGAAAAAATGAAGAGAAGCGTCAAGTTTGGGTTTGGGGTCTTTTTTTATCTTTTTTTTTTCCCCCACTCTTAGAGTTGTACAGGGTGAAGTTCATTTGCTTAACAGCCTGCGTCGTAGGGTTTCGCTTCCATCTGAAGGCTCCTCATAGACACCTTGCAATAATTTTATGCTTATGAAATTGTTCCAACCTCTGCGGCTCGGCTCCCCTTCGAACAATGCATTCTCTGTGAGCCCCTGAATAGCAAACATCAGCCCATGGAGATAGAGCTCCAGTTAGCGCCCAGCCCTAGACATGGGATAAAAGTGCTTTTCAATGTGTACTTGGGAAAAAAAATGTCTTTTAATGCTCACACAGTACTCCTTTTAAAATGCTAACGCCGCTTACAGCTATTGATAGGAAGAAGTTGGACTAATCTTAGCAAGAGGTTCCCATGACCTTTCGGTATCTGCAATACTGCAACTTTTCTTAAAATTATCTTTGCAGGGAAAACAATGTAAAATATACTAAAGGATTTATAGCAGACAAACGACTGCTTGTTAAGAAGCCAAAATATTATAAGAAGAGATTTTTGGTGTCTTTATGGAGTGAGCAAAATTCGCAGTGATCAAGCGGCAATATTGAAGAGCAAAATAAAAGTGAGTCAGAGGGTTCTGCAAGAATTTCATACGACGTGAATTATACCTGGGGAACTCCCTGCCCTGTGATAGAGCCTTAAATTAGCCATTAAAGGTGAAGCAACGGCAATGAAAGACTGCGATCCCCTTCCCTTTCTGAGCAGCAATAAAAAAAACTCGGGGGGGGGAAGTTTCAACCCCCCTTTAGTTAAGAAGCAAACCCATGAAAGGTTGGAAGAATCAGCAGATCAGAGATGGTAAAATGAATCTTTAAGCAAATTCACATCACCCAACAGCACTGGGATACCAGATCTAAAGGAAGAAGAGGCTGAATTAAAATAAAAGGAGAGAGACAGAAGGAAATTACTCCTCCCCAAGGTCTTTGTGTACAATAAGCCGTGCTTGCAGAGAAACTATTCAACGCTTCTGCCAAACAAAGCTTTTGTTCTGGCCTCTACATGTTGTAGCCGGCCAGGCTGACCGAAATCCCAAAGAAATATGACAGCTGGAATAAAACAGAAATCCTGGCAGAGCAAATATATCAAAATTATACAAAATGGTAACAGAAACAAAACTTCGAGGGACCAGGAAATGATCAGAGGCCAGAATTGAAAGAATGAAATGCAAATAGGTCTTGTGCTGCAGTGGACAAAAAAAAAAAATCACAGTCTTGAAATGTGTCATCTCATGACACATTTTGGGGGAGTAATACTGAAAACCAGCAAGCTGTAAAACAGTCATCTGTTTCCAAGTGGGAAGCGCAGAATTTCGGATCCAGACCTTTTCCATACATAAATGATGGGAGAAGCACTTCATTCTTTTTATGGCATGGAACAAAAAAAGAAAAAAAGACAAAAAAAAAAAGACAAAAAAAAAAAAGACAAAAAAAAAGAGACTATCTTTGGCTGCAATTAAAATCTGATGGACAGATGCATGCTCGTATCGGTCTGGCTCCGCTGGGAGCCCTGACGACGACTCTGTACGGGCCAGCGTGCGTGTCCTGATGTGATCTCTGGGGTTTGGTTTTGAAAAGTGAACCTCCAGTGCGTAACTCCAAACCTAAAAAGCGGATTAGCTCCGTTACTCGGGGGTTGCCAGCACAGGAGTTTGCCACGGCGCAGGTATGGTTGTTCCGGGGGGACTGGGGTGGTACTCTTTGGAAAACTGTCCATACGCCTGAAGTTTTTTACATAATATTTTTAAGCGAAAGCAAGCTGCTTTTTATGTAAGTGTGTAATTATATGCAAAAACGGAAACAGATTCCTTTATTTTCATTAGGCCTCAGAGACAACATCTCTAGCTCCTTACAAGCTGTCCTTTTAAGATTTTTTTTTTTATAGATGGCTATGAGGAGACAGGCCCTGCAGTTTCTACGCAAGTAAAACTCTTTTTCTGCTGTCAGCGAGTAGTTTTTTCCTAGTAAAAACAACCATTATTTTTACTAGTAGCAGCTGTTGCCCTGGACTCGGCTCAGCAGCACCCGCTCTCCTCATCAGCCGTGGCTGGTAAGCCCTTCGGTCTGCAAACCACCAGCCCAAACTCTGATCTTTTTTTCTTTTTTTCCTTTAAATCAGGTGCAGCGGTGCTCGCCCAGCCCTTGCCCAGGGATGAGCAGGGCCCGAGCCCGGCCCTCGCTCTCGGTAAGGGCTCGGTGACGCTCAGCGCCGCAGCAGAGTGAGTCGGAGGGATGGAGGTGGGCAGAGGCGCTCGTGGCCAGCCTACGGAGGAGAAGACAACAAAGCCCAGCCAGACCAAAGACCACAGCTGGGGCACCTTGAACATTTGCACGCCGAGCATCGACGGGATTTGGGTTCCTAAACCCCTTGGCATTTCTGGGAAACTCCGCAAGAGAGGAAAAAAAAATCCTTTCCCTGCCGTTCTGTGCGCCGAAGGTTCGCGACGCCAGACATTTCGGCTTCCTGCGTTCAGCCTAAAGGCCTCTTTGTCTAATGCGACTTACTCGTAATTACTCAAGCTGCTAACTTTACTCTTACGTGAACGATGCTGGGAGGCAAAGCACGTGGCCACTGGGCACGTACTGGGTGACGGAGAGCGGGAGGAAGGGGCGAGGCTAGCGCGACATGAGAAGGGCTCTGGGTGCTGAGCAGGTTCCAGCAAACCGAAATGCTTTGGGGAATTCCCTAGAAATTCAGGTGCTACAAAAAAGTTCCTCTTCAGATTAACGACCAGAAAGCTGGAAGGGTGAAATGCTCCCTCTCTACTGGGAAGAAATCAGTCCTAGTGCCACGGTCCTCCCCGAATCAGCCCCACCACCGCCCCTTTCAGCACTGGGGCCTTCAGTTCAGCCATCCCAAAGGCACAGCCCTTCGAGATGGCTGGGTCAAGACTTCTGAGGACATCCTGTCTTCATTTACTCTGCTGGCAAAACTTCAAATCAGGCCTTATAAACAAGCTCATATTTTTTCACAGCATCCCCACCTGACAGCTGAGCGGCCATCTCCTGGGAATACGCAGCGCTCCGCACGCAGCCACCAAGCGCTCGCTTGCTCTTGGATGCAAAGTAAACACAAGCAGATGCACACAGTAATTATCAGGAGACCATCCTCGGCACTTCTGGTATTTACCCTCATAACCAGCGCTTGTTTTCCATCTTAAACCTCATTACTCTTTAATAAAAGGAGTTTACACTCGCAGTGCATGCCTTAGCTATCTGGCTGGCTGCACTGTATATTTTGCAAGCCATGAAGATGTCAAGAGAGGACAAGGCTGGATTTCTACAGAATGCTGATGTTGTTACTTGCCTTACATAACGTGGAGAAGTGCTGAAAAGCAAAACTCAGCCTTTAAAAAAAACCTACCAGAAGTTCAGCAAATTCATCAAGTCAATAGACTTCAGCACTAATTTGCTCAACTGTAAACCTTCGCTTACGAACCACAGATGTGGGCTGAGGTTTTCACATGTCTCTCTTAATTTTTAATGTAATGGGTCTGAACCCTACGGCCAGCATTTTCAACTGTTATTATTTCCTGGGCCTCTAACTTTTTCCCACGGAAGGTTTGGCCTCATGTACGGGAACACCTGCTGCCAGCACGTTTCCTTTTCTTGGGTGCCTTGCACAGACCCCCAACAAAGTACCCATGGGCTTTGTCACGTAGTGCTTCCAGTCAAAAAAAGTAATACACTCAGCTAGAGAACTCGGGAAATTCTCAAGATAAAAAGAGTTATAGTGATACATCTTTAGGCAGCTGAATAAGGAGAAAGCGGCCAGAGGCCAGTGAATTGCTAAGATGCAAACCTTCACAGAAGGCTTCAGTAGGACAGGACTTCACCTCTCCCAAGTCCATGCACTGTCCCCCCGCCCACTCACAGAGAACAAAGTGTGGAGCTTTCTGGAACAGGCACACACAACTAGGGGTACGTGAGCTAGGGCTTGTTAACTGGAAGGGTCACAGAAGAGAGGAAACAAAGATGTGTCTTAGCTAGGGTGAGAGGGTGAGTCCAGCTTCTTTCCAGGAGAAAGAACAACATGTGCCAGTCAAAGTGCCGAGCCAGCTAAGCACCACCTCTGTAATTAAGCATAACCTTAAGAAGGTATTTTCTTGTTTTATCTTCTTTTATCTTTGTTCCTTTACTCCAAATCTATGCTTTTAGCTTCATGTTCTCTTTAATCTGTCTGTCTTGTCTAGCGGTACGGCTGGGGGAGCGTGAGCTGAGACACAACAAGGTATTGCCCTGGGGTTGGCAACTCTTCAAACTGGGATACAGGGACATGATCCCCCAGCGCTGCCTCCCCGAAGCACTGCTTCGATGGGCATTGAGGTTTGCACTGGGTCAGACGCTACTTGGGTTATGAGCTGCTGATGGTCAGGTGCAGGAGGGAAAAAGGTGTCTCCAGTGACCAAAAAACTCCAGGAAGGTCTCTGGCCTGTAGCAAGACAGTTGAACGTGTGCATGAACTCATGGTCCCTAAGAAACGTGCAGTGCCCTCCACCTAATATCTGCATATTACTCAGCAGGAACATCGTTACCACTCACCTATGCCTCGACATGGTCCTTGGCCCAAGTGCCTCGCTGAAATGGTTGCGTGTAAAGCAGATAACAGCCTATGTCGTGTGGCACCAGCCGATGCTGTTCAGAAGCATTCTCCAGCTTTTAAATGTTATTTTTGCTTTAGCACCCCCACTACCACCTGTCTCAGCGTGACCCATCTACCACACAAAAGGTCTTTCAGCTCCACCAAGCCACAATGGACAACTTTGCGCATAAACCCCTAATTTATCATACAGTCAAAAACCATTGCATTTTCAAAGGCAACTTTGTGAAGCAGCATGCTCTTAGGAAGTCACCTGACGGGTTGACCCCTTCTTTCCTGCCCAGAGACACCCCTTGGTCTTCGGCGACTACCGAACTGGGCAGCAACCTTCCCCTCATAATTTCTGTTTATCAATTGGGCTCAAGAGCACAAAATGGGGCTGAGCATACTGAGATGTCAATAGTCCATTTCCAAATTGCTCCACGTTCTGCAGAGCTTCATAAACAATAAGTCACCTCTTGTCAGATACCTTCATTCTTTGATATTTCCTCTCTCAACAGTTGGGTTGAGTCTGCATGAATCGGTGAGTTGTAAGAGAATAGAATTATTCCAAATCACACCCTTGACTGGGTAAAAAGTGATTTGACATGTTAACCTTTTCAATATTCTCTGTGTGTCAAATTATAGCTAAATAATAGTCTGGGGCACTTTAGAAATTAATAAAATGCACTGAAAACCAAAACGCTTCCATATTTGTTCAACAGAGGTGGTACAAGACTACCGCATAGGTGCTCTGCATGGGGCTGAAGGTTTCCCCTCCTGGGGAGGATGTTAGCACAAGCTTTCGGTTCCACACGGAAACCACACGTTATAGCTTCACGTATTCATGTAATCTTTAGCGCCGTCGTTTCCCTTCGCAGAGTTGGAAGTATGCCCAAAGAACCTTCACTAGAATTTTGCAGGCATCAAACAGCAGAAAAGACATTTCTGTTTCCGTTGCACATCTTCTTTATAAACTAAAAGCACAGCCAAGCGATGGAATTATACGCAAGCTAAGCCTTGCGTGTCCAACGTGGACTGGCACCTTTCATGATGGGATACTAAATGAAATCAGAGCTGCCTCACTCTTCTCCACTCTTACCAAGCCCTGAGGTTGATGGTGTTTAGTGGTTCCTTTAAAATCTTAGCTCCTGGGCTTCTGGGCTTACAGGAAAGATTTAGCTGTCGCCAACATAAAACCAAAACCCGTTTCTTGTGGATGCTGGAAGAACAATGATCAAAAAGCTCAAAAACTGAAAGGTAAACAAACCTCACTGAACACATTATTTCAAACAAGCCACTGTGATTTCAAGCAATTTTCTGTGTTGGGAAGAAGAGACAGGGAAGTGATTAACTCTTAATTAATACAATAAGTGAGAGAGGGCTAAAGCTGACACTGAGTTCAAGCGCTCCTATAAGACAGAGGTGAGGAGGGACTGTTTCAGGAGACACCTTCGTTCCTGGAAACGGGCTCCTGGTTGAGTTCAAGACCTCTAAGCACTACTTCTGCCATAGTTTTCCATAATGCAATCATATAAAACCAGAAGGAACTATTGAGAAGCAAAATTCTCGGTTGCTCTTTTGAACTTTACCCTGCAACAGTTACTTCCCCAGGAAATAACTGGCCAACAAATTGGGGTCAACAGAACTTTTTTCAGAGATTTTTTTTTTTATTAAAGTCTAAATTCTGATAACTACAAAAATGAGGAACTAATAGCACCAACACCCAGGAATGATTCTGCAAATCCAAATTCTGAGAAAAAAAAAATGTAAAAAGATCAGCTCCTGATACTGTGTTATTTGAGGATTAGGCTACAGAAATGCTAAAAATCAGACAACGGAATAATTTCAAGGTAGATTGTTATAGAAGGGACTATTTTGTTATTGTCAGATTATAGCATTTACCTCAGGAACATTCAGCTACGTGTGAAAAGCAAAAAGCACTTATCTAGGAACGCAGCCCATCTACAGAGATTGGTTTGAGGGGAAAGAAAAACAAAAAGGGGAAAATATCGTGACCGAAGGTGTGAATTTCTTCAGAATGGCAAAACTAATAAGCTTCAATCAGCAAAATTGACTGACATTTATTAATGGTTTTTTTAAAAAGTGGTTTATGAATGCTTACATGCAGCACTGAAGCATTTGATTGTCCCCAAAGTCAACACCTCGCAGGCTTACAGCAAGCGATCCAGGCTTGGGACTGGGGCGCAGTAGAGATTTTTTTTTTTTTTATGTTTTACTGATATGACATTGCACTGGGGGTTTTCTTTGAACAGCAGCAGCTGATGGCAGCAAACCAAATTCCCCAGCTAACATTTCAAGGAAATGAAAGGCATTTCAGCCCATGTTGAAAGCTTCTTCTGTCACTGCGTAGCAGAAGCATATCCGCTGAATTAATTCTGCAAAAATCCCCCTCTCAAGTCAGTGCTCTGAAACTTTCTCAGAAGATGAAACCCCACGAACTTCTCTGTAGTGAGAAATTTCTGTCTGTCTACCAGAAGCGTAAGTTCGCCGCGGGGGGGGTGTGTGGAAAGGAAGATTTGCAGAATTTACTTAGGGAAAACCTTCGTCGCTGGGTTTTCTTTTGAGTGCTTGTACGATGATGCACTTTCCCTTCTCCAGTCAAAGATCTGGAGAGGGAGCAGGGACCCCACCAACCCTTCCCAGCTTGCCAGACAGGATGCTTTAACGGCACCTGGTGCTTTTACAGGCTGGTGCGTTCCCGTAACACCCGTCTTGCACAAACAGCAACAACCTGTCAGGTAAAACACCGCCCAGCACAGCTCAAGGACGGGCAGCTCCTGGCTCTCAAGAGGCACATTTGGTTCATGGTCTGCCTGGGACCCTTCCCACCCCATGGGGCATGGTGAGGTCCCTCAACAGCCGCTCTCATTTATAGAATCACAGGACGGTTCAGGTGGGAAGGGACCTTTCAAGGCCATCCAGTCCAACCCCCCTGCAGTGAGCAGGGACATCTGCAACCAGAGCAGGGTGCTCAGAGCCCCGTCCAGCCTGACCTGGGATGTTTCCAGGGATGGGGCATCCACCACCTCTCTGGGCAACCTGTTTCTGCCCTTGAAGGTGGGCAGCACATATACATGGTGATTTTTGGCCACAGGGAGTTATTTGTCCATGGACCATAGGATGAGGCTTTCATCAGAGAGATCCTGACAGTGTTCCCACTAACGCTGCAAGTAAGAGACGGGTACTTTGAGCCCCTGCCCCAAGAATTTACCAGCTAATGTGAACGAACCAGTTGATAAGGCTGAGACCAGCTGCATTTATTTCTTCAGCAGGAAGCCAAAGGGATGAGAAGAACCTTCCCGACACATATATTTGATGGGAAACGACTTAGTTCAGTGTTGGTAAAGCTCAGGATGACATCCAGCCTGGCCCAGCAGCAGAAGAGAGGTGGATGGGGTCCTGAGGAACAGCAAATTTTTTAAACTCTCATTCCAAAAATACTAGAACGGTATTTGCTTGTAGAAATATTTAGTTCAGTCTGGGACTGCCCTTCCTGAAGCTGGCGTGGGATTATTTACCTATGCAGAAAATCGCAGGGCGTAATCAGGCAGGAATAGCGTGACCTCAGCCGCGATCCGATCTGGTCACCAGTCAAACACCCGGCCCGGCAGGGCAGCCCGTGGGGCCAGGGGATAAAGAAGTCCTTCTCCCTCCTTCCCCCGAGGAGGCTGCAGCATGAAAAGCTATTGCATCTCCTTGCAGAGCCCCCGAGCAGGGCGAGAAGATGAAGATGAAGGCAACTTTGCTCACACTCCCCCCACGCACGCGGGGGCCCGGTGTCCCGTGGCATCCCCCTGTGCTGCTCAGCCTACGTGGGGTGGGTGGTAGAGCCATGGGGGATTGGGGGAAAACACACCTATTTCAGGCAAAGGCAAGAGTTTTTAGAAGGTCAAGGGCTATGGAAGAGAAAAATTCAGCTTCCCACTCACAGCTCCGTAAGGACTGTATTAGGAACGTAGACATCTCCTGTCTTCTGGGTGCCTGCATTAGGTGGAGAAGAGCCCACCTGAAGCCCTAGCCAGCAGCTGTTGGTGTTGCAGCCCCCGAACGCACAGAGGGACCGGGATGAGCCCTGCTGAAAGCTTCCGCCGCCTGACAAATTGTCTCAAGCGGTTTTCCCAAGAGGAGGGGGGCAGCTCCCACCCCCCGCAGTCACCTGCTTCAGCCAGGCACCGTATGGGTCCCTCTCTCCTTCTCCTCCCCGTTAAGCCACTTCTGATCTGGTATCGGGAGGTTGCCGCTCCGTAGTCCACCCCTCTCCCCATCCTCCCCACCGTTACCCTTGCACTCGCCCCGGCAGCTGCTGCTGCGGTAGCCAAGGTGCGTCAGAATTGCGCCCATTTCTCTCCCGCAAATGAGGTATGTAGGTCAGGCGGGTGGCAGAGCACCAGCTGCATGGGCAGGCGTCCTCGGGCATCCCCGTGCTTGCTGCCCAAGGGGGATGAAGGTCTGATGGCAGGGCCAGGACTATGGCATTTTGGTGGGGGTACCAGGGATGGGGCTGCATCCCCCTGCACCCTATGACATCTTTTTCCTACGGATGAAACATGGATCTCATCATCTTTGGTTCTGGGACGTCTCATGCACACCAGGAGGAACGCAGAGAGTAATATAAAACAGAAATATTTCCCAGACCTGGCAACCTCGTAGCTGATAACGAGAAACGTTTTCTCTAACAGAAGAATTCCAGGGATAGAAACATTAAGAAATCATCTTAATGTTAAAAATCAAGACAAATTATTCCAACCCAAGACACGGACTATACAAATCTGTGAACCGGTCCTGGCAGCGGAAAGGCAGAGGCAACAAGCATCTCTTCCGGAGACCACACAGAGGTGGGTACCGCTCCGGGAAAACCCTGGCTAAGCTGTTGGAGGCTGACCTGCCCCTCCGTTTTACCCCAGAGCCAAATAGCGATGGGGTCCCGGGGTCACCATCCCAGCCAGGACACCGGGGAGCAGCCCGGAGCAGGAGGTGGAAACCTGCTTCAAAGCAACCTCAGCTAAACACCAGAGCTCAAAATCCTCTGAGCCAATTGCTCTGCCAGTCCCAAAGCTTCCGTCTTTGTCCCGGGTGGGAATTCCGTGAGGAGAGTGGCAGCAGGTATGGGGAGCCCACGGAGCTTTTACAGGCTTGTATTTCACCAGGACAGCACTGACTCATGCTTCCAGTAATTTTTTTTTCCCCCCGCCTTTATGCTCCTTCCCCTGCCCCATCTGCACGAACTAACACGGGCGCAGAACTATAGAAACCGTATTAATAATGGTCTTTTATGTGGGTTTAATCACCTCTCAGGATCTGCCAGACCACAAACTTGAAACTCTTTATGAATGTGACTCACTCCCAGAGCAAATGTTCATTGGTCGACAAACTCTCCTGATTTCGCCCCGTAAAAGTCCCTTTCCTATTGGAAGAGAGGGCCTGAGGTGTTACCTACGCTGCAACTGAAGTTCACTGACTCAAAGTAACCCCAGATACTGGTATCACATGATTTTATACTCGTTCATTCATCCTCAGGCAGCCTGACAACGAATACGGACCTTTTTGTCAGAAACCCTGCAGAAATTCCCCTTGGTACAGACACTTCCTACTTTTGCAGCCAACATGTTTTACAGAGCAAGAGTACCTGCAAGACTCAAAAAAAAAAAAAAAAAGTTATTTTATATCTCCAAATGTATTAAACATCCAGATTTGCCACGGTGCGCTTGAAGAAAAGGATTGCGATGAAAAGCCTCAATCTGTTTTGAATCAGTGTCAGATCCCGCGTAGGAGCCGATGTCTGACCTGGAGATAAACGCAGCACAGCTAGAGATGAATGAATTTTTAGAAACATTTCTGGAGTCTAATACGGGCTTTGCAAGCGATTCATAAGGAAGAAAGCTGATACCTATGGATGCTGTGTGGTTCAGCACCGGCAATTTAAGGTGAACCAGGGTTCCCGCAATATGAAGATGTGTTGGGTTGCTGCATCGTACAGACATCTCTCAGGTTCCTGCTCTCCTGCCCCTCCCAGCGCTGAGGTGGACGGAGGATCCCAGACCAGGCTCACGGGCAGCGTGTTGCACGCGTAAGCCGCAGAGCGGGTTAGGGGCTCACGGATGTCATCACCTACCTCTCCTAGCCCAGAAAAAACAGCAAGGAGACATGTCCCGGCTAAAGAGAGCCGGGAACTGTCAAACCTGGCAGAGGTGTCGCATTCAAACCCTGAACACCGGTGATGGGCTCAGCTGCTGAGAAAGAGGAAAAAGAGGATGAAGAGGAAAGTACTCACAGCGGGGGCATATGGAGACATATAGATTTGACCTCCTTAACAAGCATCTGCTTTTCAAGTACACCGGGTACATGAGCCTAGAGGGGTACCATCTCCTTTGCACGTGTTTATTCGCACACCTGCATTTGTAGCACCGTCCGGAGTATCTCCCACCGGGGCCAAGGCTGCTCCTCAGGTAACCTCCCAGGTTACCATTCCAGCGGAGCAGAAATCAGCCCCAAAATCTGGGCCGACTCATTTCAGTAACACATATACACCAGTTAAACTGCCTTATTAGAAAATTCAGAGCAAAGCAGATACGTGAGAAGTAAATGCACTCATAAATTGCTTCTCTGCGGAAGAGGACATCATAAAAAGCCAACAGCACCACGGCTTGTCCTCCCCAAACTGAGCATTGGCTCGCACGTTAAAGAAACCACGCTGGATGTCTGCATGGAGCTCAGCCACTTGCCGACAGCCTACCATAACATTATATACATGGTTATTTTACCTTCCAACTACACATCCCCAGCGTGTTCCCTAAATAAGACTGTGTTAGATTATATCAGGTAACCCTCCTTTTATCGATAACCCTCCTTTCTTCGATAGACACTTATTCCACCCCCACCCCCCCAATTTATTCCAGGCATGCTAGAAAGCTGAATTAAAAACACTGTCGAACTCTGAAGCACACCAAAATCTTATTTTAAAAACATAACTTTGGCTTTACATGCTTCCCAAAAGCCTTCAGTATCCTGGTGCATCACGCTGATCACTCAAGTTACCAATGCATTTATTTTCCGCCCCCCCCCAGAGCAGACATCTTTACTGAGTATTTTTCCTCCCTTCTCTGCAAGGAAGTTGGTACTAGGGGTCGGACAGGAGTGGAACGTCACAAGGATGGACGGATGGAGAACGAAAGGACGTCTCTAGCTACTCGCTTTGGGCACGATAGCCCACTCACAATACATTATAGGCTTCCTAGCACATAGGAAAGGTCACTCACATCACCATTTTTTCCATCCTGTATTTGCACAATATTTTTGGCTTCCCAGTGAGCTGTGACCACGTCAACATTGGCAAACTTCAATCCAATGTTGACATCTTTTGCAAACACGTGCTTCGTTTTTTGCCAACAAATGGCATTAAAACAACACATTGAATTATTTGAGATGTCAGCAGAGCTAAATAATACGCACATGGATATTTTTCCAATGTACTCATGAACCGGAGAAAATCCTTAATTACCACAGATTAGCAGACCTCATCTGTTAAAAGGCTAAAAAAACCCCAGCCTTAAATAGCAACAAACACACTCATTTGGTCATCGTGACACTGAGGTCAGTCCCGTCCTGTCAAGCGCTTTGTCACCCAACCTTACAGAAGTCAAACGTGCCTACAAATTGTTGTGATTGCAGTCATCTGTGTGTGGTTAGCAGTTGGGCAACGCTGGGAGACATCGCTGTACCACATCCATCACACGTTTCAGAGCCCTGAACTCCAGCCAACATCCCCCCAGTTGCTGTCATCTCCCGTAGAGCAGGAGATGCAGTGGGGCAGATCGCTTTTTTAGGAGCTGATGCAAGAGAAAAGGAGGTGCAAAGCCAACCTAGCAATAAGTGCCCGGCCTCCAGCCGCCATAGGGGCCTCAAAAACCCCCAAATCTAATCAGCGATTGCCGGCGCTAACATCTGGCTTCACTGAATCCATGTCATGGCTTTAATTTGCTGCAGTTCACCTGTGAGGGAAATTGTTCAATGAGCTGCGTCATCTGTAAAGGTAGAAGAATCTATCACCATGTTTTTTGGAAAACCTGAAGCACAGATATCTCGGTTGAGGTCAGGCTTTCCCGTGCTCGAAGATGCCTGCCCCAGAAGGCTACGGAGCTCCCCAAGGCCGTTCCATGGCAGATGTTCCTAGAAGGCTGCTCCGGTAATTTTCTTGTCAGATCATCTCTATTTAAGGGTGTTCGTAAAAGACAGAGAGGGATAGTCGTTGCTGGATGAGAATCAGAGCGGGTGTGCTGCGTTACCACGAGGTACCGCAGTATGCCGGCCCCGGCCTCCGCTCCGGTTCACGGCAGGGAGGTGGTTACGGAGCACCGTGCTGCAGCGGAGGCGCTGGTTCGTGGGCTGGGGTTGGGTTTTTTTTCCATAGAGAGCTAATATCCTGGGAAACCTTCCAAGGCGGCTAGAAACAGGGATGGGCACGCCAAGACATGATGGGCGCTGGACACCGCTCCCCGCTGCAGCCTGCCAGCTAGCTCCTCCGGCCAGCTGCTCTCTTGATGACAAGTTTTTCCGTGCACCAGGATCAAATTTAGAAGCAGCGACCAAGCTAGCAGCGAGACGCACAGATGGTTTCTTTGTCAGGACAGCAGCAGGTACATGTCTTCCAGCCCAGAGGCTCGGGACCCGTGCTGTCTGGCCTCAGGTCTCCCTGATGACTCAGGCCAGCCATCCATTTTCCTAGGACAAAACCTCAGCAAACTTTGATGGGATTCAGGTTGGAAGGGCCAAACCCACCCCAGGTAGAAGGGCCCATCTGGCATCTCCTATCTCCCCCATCACCTGCACCCTTTTTCTGCGACCCATATGTTTATTTGCTCTGCAGTTGTGGCTGATTCCTGGCCTCTTCGGAGAGCCCCCACATGCTCCAAGACACCTTGCCATTTTCCAGTCATTATGTTGGTAATAAAATTTGAGCAAGCCCATAAAATCAAGGGAAGAATCCAGCTTGAGTGCTAGTTCAGCCCACGCAGAAGCAAGAGTTACACTGGCTTTAGCAGAAAAAGCTTCCTGAAAATCCAGTCTGGAGACAGAGCTTTGTCATGGCCTGGATTTGAAATACCTCTGAAGGGGCTCCAGGAATCCCCATGCGCTTGAGCGGGAACCCTGCCTGGAGAGTGGTGGGGTAGATGGTGAGGACCCAGAACACAGCGCTAGGCAGCGGGTTGGCTGGGTTTGAAATTCTAAAGTTCTAAAATTCTAAAGTTTGAACTCCACCTAAATCCCATCTGAGGCACCTGAGCTTTGTGGTGGGTCACACTCCAGAGCGGGACAACTGCTTTGGCGTCCTCAGTGCCTTTCTAGGGCTGATCCGCATGAAAGTAGCGAAATCCGTCTCCATCTCCAGCACCAAACCATTTCTTCACCTCGAGCAAGGACCAAAGCTGCGTGCCTCAGTTTCCCTACTTGCTATAGGAGCCCAGCAGCACTTATCTAGCAGAGCTTTGAAGTATCTCAGTGAAACTAATGCCACATGCGGGACTCAGGTATCATTGCGATGTAATTATAACAATTTCCCTTATTAAATGTGGCTTTTTCTTTTCCGCTGAGAGCTTTCTCTGCTGGTTTGCAGGAGGCGGAGCACAACCGCAGGGCGTCCTGCTCACACCACCGCTGTTTCAGGCCATGTCGTTCAACTCGTACCACCCTCCTGCACCGTATTTCTTTCGGGCATGCAATACAAAGAGCGTGGGAAGCACGGAGGGACCAACCCACTGATATATAGCACTCAGAAAAATCCTGTCGCGCTTGCTCCTTCTCCCTTGCCTCTACTTCTTTGTAGACATGACCTCTCCCTGGTGAGGCCAATCTTCTCCTTGATGGCATTTCAGAGCTGACCAGGGCACTGAATGGAGAATCAGCCAGAACACAGCATTCTTTGTTCAAATACTTATTTTAGTGTATGTAAATGGGGCAGGTTACTGTTCCACCTCTTACACCCATCAGCAGGTAAGGACCTTCCTTGCGTGGCAGAAGCCAGAGCGTAACCAAGCCCATGTTTCTGTGTGAAACACAAGCTGCATTCCTCCATCCCAGCCTTCCCAGCAGAGAAACCTGGGTGCCTAAAATAAAATACACACATGTGGTATTTTGCAGGGCAAGAGTGGCCTTTATCCTTTCCAGGGTTCTCATGCCATCTCTTCTTGCTGCCAGATTACTGTCACTCAGTTGGCTTAGGGATTTTGAATGTGCACAACACCCCACAGTGCAAGCTGGCAGTACCTCCAAGACCCTAACAGCTCTTCTTGCTCCTTGTCCTTGTTTTCCCGATGTTCCTTTGTCCTTTAACTTTACACAGTGTGGGGGCATTAGTTGTCAATGGACTGGAAACCTTCACAAGAAGGCAGCGCTACTCATGGGATTTCATTATCTCATCATGCTTTGGGGCACTGAGCTGATGTTTAGGTACCTCCTGGTGCCTGAGATGGGAGAAAAGGGCCTCATTCACCATCTATTTCCTGTAAAAATACTCTTTTCAGACACTGACTGCTACTTATCAGGTTCATGCTGGGGCTTCAGGGACCCAGGAGCAGGGAATTCAGACCCCCATTCACAGAACTGTCCCCTGAAGCCCAGGACTATGTTTTGGTCAACCTAGTCAGTAAACACAAAAATCAAGGTCTGAGAGATACAGAAATCTTTCATACATGCATGAAGGGAGCCCCAAGATAAACCACAGGCTTTGATGCCGTGGTGTTTTAGCAACTAAGAGTCTATTGCAACGCTATCCCATGGCAGAAAGCAGCTGAGTTGAGCCACCAAAAGGAAAAGCAGGAAAAGCAGCCCCTGTTGCACTGCATCTCACTGGTTTTTTGCTCGTAGTAGAAAATACTAGGGCTAAAAGCAACAAAGAAGAAAGCAAAGGAAAGATAAAAGGAAGAGGAGGAGACAGAGGGGAAGAGGAGGATTAGAGGCTAAAGGGCACCCAGAGCCTTGTACAAAGCACTTCACTTTCTTTTTGATCTTGTCCTTGATCAAGAAGGTCCATCCCACTTTTGTACAGTCACAGGCTGTATTATGACTTGTTTTCTTGACTGAAAGAAATACAACACAAGATATTTGCAGATATCAGCTCTGACACGCAAACCTGAATAAGGGCCACATTGTCAAAGAGGTTGGTGTCTATTGTATCCTAGACTGAGGACATAAGAGGGCCCAAAAGATGTGGGGTTTGTCTGCAGCTCTGCTTTCTACGTGAATGGGGACGAGCAGTTTAGGATCCCTCTCCCTCCACCATACCTTATGTTGGCAAGTTTTTAAGCAAATTGGACAAAGAAGGAGTGATCTCAAAGACTTAGTGTTTCTACAAGGCTTCTGAAAGTTTGTGTTGGGGAGAACAGAGAGAGAAAGAGAGGCCTTGCAAGCGTATCCACTGAGAGTAAGAATCAATCTATAGGTCCATGCCCTATTAAATATTGCAGAAACACAAACCAGAGTGTCTTGTCCACAAGAAAGCTTTCAATCAGAGTTCATAGCTTCTTAAACACCAAAGGCAATCAACCTCAAGACACAAAACCAGAGGAAATCAGGCTTCCCATCGCAATGTTCACAGGAACGTGGGTTTTTCCCTCTTTTGGGCAACATACAAGAAATAGAAAGCTAGTTTCGAAACCATACAAATTTGAAACGAGCAGCTGTTCATCAGAGAAAGACCCAAAGCTAATTACCAAGCTTGGCTAGCAACCTCAACAGTAGGTTGGAGGTTGCATGATTCAGGTTGGAATGGGCCTTGGGAGGTCTCCAGCCCTAACCCTTGCTCAAAAAAAGGTCAGCTATGAAGTCACACCACATTGCTCAGGGCTTTGTCCATCTGAGTCACAAAAGTCTCCGGGGATGGAGGCTGTACATCCTCTCTGGGCAGCGGTTCTCCCTTAGATCCACAAGTTGTGATGCTCGTGAACAGGAAGTTATCAATTGCGCCCCTCACTACAAGAAGGACGTTGAGGTGCTGGAGCGTGTCCAGAGAAGGGCAACGGAGCTGGTGAGGGGTCTGGAGCACAAGTCTGATGAGGAGCGACTGAGGGAACTGGGGTTGTTCAGTCTGGAGAAGAGGAGGCTGAGGGGAGCCCTCATCGCTCTCTCTATGACTACCTCAAAGGGGGTTGTGGCGAGGTGGGTGTTGGTCTCTTCTCCCAAGTAACCAGTGATAGGACGAGAGGAAATGGTCTCAAGTTGGGCCAGGGGAGGTTTAGATTGGATATGAGGAAAAAATTCTTTACTGAGAGAGTGGTCAAGCATTGGAACAGGCTGCCCAGGGAGGTGGTGGAGTCACCATCACTGGAAGCGTTCAAAAACCATGTAGAAGTGGCTCTTTGGGACATGGTTTAGTGGGCATGGTGGTGTTGGGTTGATGGTTGGACTTGATCTTAAAGGTCTTTTCCAGCCTTAATGATTCTGTGATTGATGGCAAATGAATCACAGAAATCTCATAGTCAGAGAGTGCCTGACTGATCTCTCTCTTGGGGTTCCTCATCTTATCAACACTTATTAACACCAGAAGGACTAATAGTTTTGGTGGAGTCCAGAATAAAACCCACATTACTTAAAAACATCTCTGCAAAGTAAAGTTCTCTAGGGAAAGTGCAGAGCACAGCCTTTTCCCCTGCAGCTGCATTAGGAAAAAAAAAATCTACCCATTGCCCACAGTGATCTCAATCCCTAAATTTAAACTAGGAAATCAGCTGTCATCAAGAAAATAACATCGGTATTTTCAGCTACCGAAAAGAAGGATTCCTGACGTAGCCTGGAGCTCCTCCATCGCAGTAATGACGTTCCAGCCGTCCGCGTTGCCTTATGTGGGAATATGTCTCCACCGGTCCCCGACTGGCCCCAGGGAGGAGGGGTGCACAAGCAGGTTCAACTGGTGTAAGGTATGATGGGTGCAAGTCATAGCCCATGCCGATGCTTTCTTCACATACCCTGCCACCCCGCGATACCATCAAGCCCTGAAAAGACTTTGGCAAGACCACACGCATCTTAAGAGTGGTTAGTAGATCCAAAAAGGGTTAGCCCCTAACTACTGCTAGGAAACAGCTGGGTAGGTCCATAAATGCTGCTGCTATATGAGGTTACAGCCCATCACAGACAGGGGCTGGTCGCCCTTAGCCACGAGGTTCTACCAGTTCAGGTATTTTTACATAATATTTCCTACCTGCATATACATTTACACACTTATTCCCTACTTCACCCATGAATAGAGCCTCTTTCCAAGAGCCTGAAAGCTCGTTTTATGTGGTGGGTTAGAGACAGCAGGAATTAAACAGTTTAGCTCCTGATCCAAAACCAAAGCCAGCTGTAGCCATGCGTTATTGCAGTCTTGGTTTTGGCCGTCTCGGAGCACTTTCTGAAACCAGTAACGAGGCTCAGCTCTGCCACAACCTTAGAGCAAGCCCATGTGCTAAAATTTGGATACGATTAGGAAGAGAAGGTGTCTCTGTACGAGCAGCAACTTCTTACTTCAAGACACAAGTGCAGTGTGTAACTGTACCGACGGGGAGGAATCGGTACTAATTTTCATTCCTGTATTATTCACGGGCTTGTTTCCCCGTGCGGCTCATACCTTGCCGGAGGCAGCAATCACGACCCATACGTGGGATTATTCTTGTTAATGAGCGAACGGGAAAGAGCCCAGAATGACTCTCGGTTTCCAGACTGAGTTTCAGGGATTGGCACTCAAAACAACTGCCTATTTATCTGTGATTTGAATTGGGTTTTGTTGGGAAATCTTGTTTAGGCTCGGCTTTTACCTCAGCTGACAGTCCCTTAGTAGTCACTCTCGGAGCACACGCGCACCCCGGTGAGACCGGAGTAGGGCAACAAGCACAACGCTGCCACGGGTCTCTATACCACCTCCCGCCCTCTCCTCCTTTCCGTCACGCAAAATACGGCTCTGGTGACACATACCCCAGCACGAGGCATCTGGGATCAGCTCTGCGCTCTGGTACTGATCCTAGACTCCAACACAAGACTCTTCTTCATACCAGCACGTGGAAGTATCTGCGATAAAGTTGCTGACTCAGGATTTTTTTCTCACGTCCCACGCCGCTGCCACACACAGATGAAAGGCTGCCCGCTCTGGTTCTGCGTTCAGCATCTCCCACCCCTCTCCCCCTCGTGCACCGGAGATGGTCTCCTTTGCAGACTGCCAGTTGTGAAGCTCCTAGCAGGGGGGCCCAGTACTGAAACGCAGAGACCGCTCCTCCACTTCACTTCCATTTGAGACATTTTCCTTCCTTCCCTTTATTCACCGCTGCCTTTTTCATCTCCAAGCCTCACGCTCCAGAAAGCCCAGTTTCTTGGCTTCTTGCTCTTAGGCGCAACTCAACCTTCCTTGGGTGTCGAGCTCGTCAGAGCTCAATTTTCCTCTATCCTCCCTCCCAATTTAAAGCCGAATCTCTTACTACTGCCGCAGGCTTTATCACTCTTCCCCCGCTAGCACCGTTCAGAGCCACACAACCTTCCCCCTCTCCCGTCAGCCTTGCGCTCCACGCCTCCCGGCACCGGTGGCACCAGGGGAAGCCAAACCCCGGAGAGAAGCACCGGACGGCGGCAACGCCAAGCAACTTCCAGACTGCCGGCTGGAGCACCTACGGAAACAGGAGCGACTTATTTTCCCTTCGTGTGTTCCCATTTGTTCCTGCTGAACGCTGCCCGGTGTTTCCTGCCTCGGCAGAAGCTACGCTGGCCGTATGCAGAACCCTCCTTCAAAAGGCACAAGGGAGTCATATGCCACAACGGTAGTTGCCCCTGGATGTTTTCTGGGGTCACGGCATCAAACAGCTTGTATTCATATTATTTTAATCAAAAATAATTCTCCCCATCCTTCAAGAAGTGAGTTCAAGAACAATATTTAATTTTTTTTTTTCAATTTTCTTTTTTTCAAGATTTCTTGAAGGTAATTTATTTTACTATCAACAGAAACAATCAGATTTCAGAAACTATTTCAAAAACCTTGCCTTGAGTAAATGAATCCCAGTACACTCAAGAAGTCACATCTACCAGTTACCAGAGGCCACGCACCTCACAGTATTAAATGTAGTGTCTATTAGAGCTACTAAGCGGTTTAAAAAAATATATCTTGCTACCTACTTAACAACTTAAAAGCTTTTTTTGGGGAAAGCATAATCAGTTTTGGAAACCTTGGTCCACATTTCTGAACCTGCTGATAAGGCCGTGTCATTTCCACGAAGAGGTGCAGAAAGTATTTCTACACTAAAAACACCTGTGAATGCAACTTCATGTATATACTTAACCCATATAAAATGCCTCATTTTTAAAGATGATCGAGCCGGATATTTTTTGCAACCTCATTTTATCACATCTTAATTATTTTTTCTTCCAATAAACCAGAAATATTTTTATTTCCTCTGGATTTCTTGAAACAAGAAGACTTCATGCATCATTTGGCAGCTCTGTGCAAGCAGTTTGTACTTGAATTTCCAGAAACACAGCGTGTTATTTACATTGCCAGTTGCAACACTTTTTTCTGTGTAAAAGCTCCCTTAGATTTCACCAACCACTGCTTTATTTTTTTTTTTTTAATAAACAGTTGCTGAGGGCAAGAAGAACACTGCAGGGCAGGAAAAACATCCCAGCTGCTCTTAAAGCTGGAGGCTAAATACAGATACCGTGCTCACCGCTGGCTTAAGTTGATAAACTTGATGGGATTTTGTGGTGCAGCCCCAAAATGTCAGCTTCCCAGTAATACGGTTGATACACAAAGTCTCTGGTTTTTTTTTTTTACTCTGATGTTTTCCCGGGGAATGTGTCGATTAGCCCTCAGTTTGCAGAGAATGCACTGCTCGCTGCTCTTCTGCCCTGTGGAAGCCTCCGAGGATTGTCCAAGGAGGTGGCTGGGCGGGAGGACCAGCCAAACGTTAAGTGGTCGTGGGGGAGGTAAGTGGTAAGAATCGAACGCCGCGCTGCCCAGATACCAAAATAGGCAGGTCCCGTATTGCCTTCTGCTCCGGCTCGAACGCCCCGACGTCGGTGTCTGTCGCTGCTCCCATTAGCACAGGTATCCGCTCGCCTCAACCAGAATCATGGAATCACTAAGGTTGGAAAAGACCTTTAAGACCATCAAGTCCAACCACCAACCCAACACCCCCATGCCCACTGAACCATGTCCCAAAGCGCCACGTCCACACGGTTTTTGAACACTTCCAAAGACAGTGACTCCACCACCGCCCCGGGCAGCCTGTTTCAGTGCTTGACCACTCTCTCAGTAAAGACATTTTTCCTAATATCCAGTCTAAAACACCTACCCCTCCCCAACTCCTTTCTCACAGGAGGCCACAGTTACAGGGAGACGTTGTCCCTGGAAACCCTTACTGGCGTCCGCCAACATCCACGCTCATTCTTCCTGAAGCAAGCCAGACATTATTAAATAGGAGATGCCACGTGACTGCAGAATTAAGAGTTGATATTCCATGTTTACAAGGTTTTAGAAACAAAACAAGAGCTTGCAGTAAACTAACTAATAATACATAGCACAAAAAAAAATGCTGGAACATACATCTCTACGGAAATAAGAAATGATGCCAGAAAAACTTCCAGAAAGCTCCTTTCAACTCTAGAATTTCCGATTTCCGACATGCACAGCTCACCCTGCATTCCCACCCCGGCAAGGAGAAAGGAGGAGCTGAAGGTGTTTAGCAGACTTTAACATCCCTGTTCTGCAAGCGGCAGATGCAAAGGAAGGGATTAATTTCCCTGAACATAAAGCGGCTAAAAATGGAAGGGCCAATAGTCATCTTGGCTTCTTTTTTAACACAGATGAAAAGTCGCTGCTCTGCGCAGGTTTCCCTTCCTCTCTCCCCAGAGGCTGTAGGAAGCACTCGGGTGCCAGACTTGAATAGGTGGCTGAAATTAAATCGGAGGCGTCCCACCCTCAGCACGGCTCCGGAAGGCACGTCCCGAATCCACGGGGCACCGGAGTCCCTGGAAAAATCACGGCTGTCGTTCTGGAAGGGTGTTTCAGTCCCGGAGGTTTGGGGACGGGGGGGTCGGGACGACTCGGGGGTGCCAGGTCCTTCCAGGAGCGCCCGCCGGCTTTGCTTCCCAAGGGGAGGCGAGCGTGGAGGCGAGCGAGGTGCTTGCGCTCTCGACGGCTCTGCCGGGCTTAATCGCTGGGGATATTTTTGCCGTTTCTACTGCTGATCCCTGCCGGAGCAGCACCGCTCGGCAAAGGCACGCTCCGAAAGCCACCAAACGAGCATCCCTGAAGTTCAAAGGCGGGAGCTATGGTTAAACCCAGAAAAAGGTCCAAGGTGGGGGGGGGGGGGGAAGAAAAAAAAAAGTTTCAATTTGTCTGTGACCTCTGATCAACAGAAGCCCCCACCTGCCAGAAAAGCCCCCCCGAACGAGTGAGCGTGCGATCTATGGAGGGCTGCAGGGCCAACGCCCGGACGGAGAAGCCCTGGAAAGGAGACTCCATTTTGACAGCTGGGGCCTTGCGCTGCAAAACCCGATATAACGCTTGCAAGCGAGGGCTTTGCCCTTTGTCAGGGGCGTCTTTAGCCCCCAGCTGCCGGGGAAGGTGTGCGGGGAGCAGAGCAGGAGGAGGGAAGGGGAAGAAGCTCATCCACATTTGGGTTTTTTTGGGGTTTTTTTGTTTGTTTGTTTTTTGGGTTTTTTTTACATGGCAGATGCTGGTTTTGCACACACGCTGCCAGCTCCACACAAGCCTTTTTTTTTCCTCCCCCAAGTTACATTGGGAAACAAAGCTCAGACGCAAAACGCTGCCCCGATGAAATGTGGAAAGAGCCCGGGCTGGCCGCTGGTGACTGCTCCCATTCATCTGACTAAGCAGCATTTGACATTTGGGCTTGATGGATCTCCAGTTTCCCTCTAGTAAGACATGGGCTGAGGCGGCGGCAGCCAATCTCGGTCGGAGGCCACGGATGATGCCGCAGGGAGGCGCGGCGAGGCATGCACAACCTCCCGAATGACAGAGCGCGCCACCGGACTGCGTAAGCGCGGCTCCGGCGAGCCCGACCTCAGCTGCACCAGATGCGCGGCACCACCGCCCTGTCCTCCTGCACCTTCTGGGGATGCTGTTCAGCTGCGAATTCCTCTCTTTTTTTACGTTGCTTGGTGGCTTGTACTTGTTTTTGCTTTTCCTCACCCAGTTACAAGAGCTTTGCGTTTCCTGTCGCTGCCTGGTTTATCTTCTGTTGTAACTGGAGGCAAATGGAAGCTGCTTTACAAGCCCAGCATTGAATTTCCCAGCCCAGGTTGAGCCTGGTGCAATATAACCGGCAGCATAAAGGGAAATCCTTTCTGTAAGCCAGTGTTTCAGAAGAAACCCGGCTAAACTGAAATCATACCAGAAGCGACAGGCGTGCCGAGAGCTGGCTGCGTGCTGCAAGGAGCCTGAGCTGAATCCACCACTCGGACACGTCTTCCCTGGATGGAGAAAACCCGAGCCAGACACCAATACCACAGTCGAGTCTCCCGAGAGGTGTAACCCACAAAAAATCCCACTCTGGGTGGATGTGTCACTGCCCAAGCACAGCGAGCCGGCTGGAAGGAGCTGGCTGGAGCACGTTTTCCTTTGATGCCTAAAGCATTAAGCATGATTTGGTAGAGAAACTTTGCGGTACTGAGAAGATCTATAAAATCCTTTAAGCTTTACATTTCTTTGTCTTTGCTATGTCCACGTGTTTCCTCCTCCCCCTCGAGATTTTGCATTACCTACAAGCAAGGACTAATGTAAACAACACGAATACTAAAATAAGCACCATCATAAGGGTTCCCGATTAGAGTACCGAAATCCTCCTCGACAAAATTTAAACCAGATTTGTACAACACAGTTTTTCAATGAGTAAAAATCCTTTATCACCTTATTTTGCACCAGACCCCTCATGACAGTTGCTTGCAACATTGCCATGTAGCCTCCCAGCTCCTAACAGCGCGGCCCCTCGAGACCGGCTTGTCACCCCCACTTCTACTTCTCGAGGCCCCTGATGAATAGAAATGAAATTTGCAGAATTGGTTGCATAACTTGTGCAAAGTTGAGCACTAACGTAAATACATCTCTTGGATGACAAGAAGCCTCTATGAACCCTGAAGTCCCCACAGGCATCCATCCACCCACCCACCCATCTAGGGGCCCTGACCCCAGTCCCACTGAAATGGGTAGAAAATCCCCCCCGTCAGCTCCAGACCGCAAGCACTGTTGAACACTGCAAAGCCACATTTCATAAACTGTATTTACCAGGTATCCCCACCCCTTGCCTTCAGGTGGTGGGTGCCCACGTCCACATTTTTGTCCGTTTTCCACCAAAACATGGCCACGTTTTCCGCGTGGCACCTGGCCGCCCCAAAGCAGAGCCCCGCTGCTCTGCCAGCCCAGTGGCAGGCAGCAGCAAGACCTTGGGCAAAGCTCAGCCCAACACCGAGCCACCTCTTTGTAGGAGGAGATGCTGGAGCCCTCCTAAGCAGGGGCCTGGGCCATCGTGCAGGGACACACAGGTTTCATGGGTGCTGTACGTTGCCACAGTCCAGTCATGCGAGATATGGCACATTCCTGAGCACAAAGTACACCTGAGATACCCATCTCCTTTGCAAATACCAGCTGGGCCTTTGTGGCCAAAGGCCTGAGTGGCCCACACGAACAGCCCTGTAAGAGCAGCTATAGAGGCAATTTGGGGCATCTTGAGGGACAAAGCTGAGGTCTCACCTCTTCTAGGTCATCACAAAGAACCTCAGGTGGCTATGAAAATCCTACAGCACATCCCAACCTCTCCTTGATGCTCTTGCTTGGCTGAAGGCATCAGCCCCAGAGAATTCAGTCCGATGAACATCCCACAGCCATTCAGCCTGCAGAAGACCTCATACCAGCTGGCAAGTAAAGGAGCCGTAGATGGTGACGGAGCAGGTATAACCAGTGCGCACGGCCTGCCAGAGAGCTTGCTGCTGAGCAAGACCAAAGACCAAGCCCAAACATGGTCCAAAATAAACATCGGGAGAATCCAATTCTCTGCAGAACAGTTTGTCCAGGTCATGCTATTGACACCTCAAGTGCGTTACAGCAGAGTAACACTGCCATTTTGAAGGGTGCACGCTCGGGGTTATAAGCACATCTACAAAACGGAATAAAGAGATCAAACCCGGGAGAGTGGCCGTGCCTCACACCACAGACTGAGCCCGACTCCTGTGTATTTGCTCCGACTGTCTTTAGTATCCTACACAGCTGAGAGGGGACTACTACAAACCCAGCTCCGAGTACCAGCAGTGGTGTAATTCTGTGTCTCACAGGAGAGAGAGAAGTCAGCGTTTCTTCCCCCATTCCCTAGGGAGGGAACAAGCTTTAGTACTCGTGGGTTTTTTTGGCTGTCCCACAGGAAGATGAGCAGGTTTGTCCCTAGCCTGTAGGGAGACAGTGGGCTGGAAGGGTTTGCATCCTAACATACAGCACAAGCAGTACCGTCACCATTTCCGCCATCTCCCTGCGGGGCGAGGAAGAAGACAGGTTCCTCACTTGTTGACCAACTGTCCTCTAAAATCATACATAGTTTTCCTTATTCTAGCACTAAACTGTGCTCCTACCGCGTAACCTTAGGGTTGAACTACCATGTAACCATGGCTCCTACCATGTAACCTTGGGACTGGCCAAGTCCCACCATGTTTAGCGACTACTTTCCTGTACGTGCATAGTTACGCTTCTATCATCCAGGTTTTGAGACCTGGAATGGGAGGAGAAGGATCTCATTTACTCCTTCTCAGCACAAGGAAAGCCTGGAGAACGCTACCAAGACGACCACACAAGCCAGTGATGCCTCAGCATATAGAAGCATGGTTGCCATCACTAGAACATTGTTTTCCCTGGGAAGAGTTCTTTTTCAACCACAAACTGTCATGGCTAGAAAGGAGCAGGGGGAGCTCCAGTTGCACGTTTTCTAGCAAATACCTTGGTAAACCTCAGCATATTTAGGGTGGTTGTTGACCTAAAGGATTTTATTTACATCAAATACATGCTTTAAATAGCTGTCACTTCACAACATGCCAAGCTGACCCCTGTACCGGCCTCAGCAGGACTCACAAATCGTAAATTCACGTAATAAATAGAACTTCCACTAGGACAAACAACAGACTGTCAGCAACCGCTGAGAACGCTCATTTCTTAATCAGACCTTGTGAACGCAGCACACACCGACATAACCTAATCTTACCTCCTCTGGGAGTCAGACTACGCGCTCACACAGTGGTTGTACAAAGAAGTACAGTTAGTGCTCAAGGGCCAGGATGAATCAAGCAGTTACACAAAACAGTAAGGACCTACACACACTCATAAAGCTGCATTGCACTAGCCACATCCCTGTTCTTAGGAGCTGAGGATCCTGGGCATTAAATACCTCCTTTGGTGGCCTGGAACCCTTTATCACAAGCAGATCAGGAGCTGCTTCAGCTGGTGATGCTGCATGTGACTGATTTGAATGTCAGGTGTTGAATCACACCATGGAGCTCCCCACCTGCAACCTGTTATTGGCCAACATCAACAGCAGACCTCGATTGCTCAGGTCCACGTTGGGAAACAGCCACCCAGCCAGCCTGGTGCCAGGATAAGCTCAAGGGTTACAGAACGGAAAATGAGATCAGGGCCATGAATTTGAAAGTCGGGTTTTAACTAATTATTTAAAAAAATGCCAGATTCTGACATCCATTTTATGCAATGTGCTAAGGCATCTATCCTGGCACTATCCGGGGTGTAAAGCAGTTTAACAAGCTATCTTGCACAGGGAGTAATTTCGGAATTTTCATGTACTTCATTTCACAGAAAAAACATTTCTGCTGTTCAACTTTTAGCTCAAGGGTTGACCTAATAGCTCTGGTCCTGAATTGTATCCAGGGCCTGACCCAAAGACTGCAACCTAGTGACTTGAGCTCAAGCTTTGCACAAGGGAGTATGTTGAGGAAATGGTTGGACTTGATGATCTTGAAGGTCCTTTCCAACCTTAGTGATTCTGTGAGATGGAGGGGGAGCAAGGAAGGTGGGCGCTTGGGAATCCAGCCTTTGGGTGCCTGTGCTGTGCTCTGCAGTTTTGCATCTTGCTTCCAAATGTCCCTTGTACTTCTGCAGTACGTGCTTCCGACCCAGGGGTGGGAGACAGGAAAGAGCGACAAGGGACCACCTGCAACGTCAAACTGAATCAGAGAATCTCCTGACACACAAAAATCTTGCTTCTGCTGGCAGTCCTCCAGAAGCAGGCTGGGGGATGAGAGTAAGTCCACCACACCTGTAGCAATCTCATGGAGAGGCCCAGACCAGCAGCGGCACATCTAGCTATCGCTCCAGCTACCTCCAGAAGTTGTACCACCTAATTGCACAAATGTGTGAGCAGCAGGTACTGTGAACAAGGGGAGAACAGGGAAGTAAAGGAAGAAAGGAAGGAAAAAGAGAACATCCCTATACGACAAGAGCCCCCAGCTACTTCTCCTCCATCACACGTGTGCCGATGGGCTCCACTGACACACCCCTTCCCTCCCAGGAGAGTCACAGCGAAATCCTTCCCATCTCAGAAGCCAGTGATTTAGACTGGAATTACCCAGGTGGTAGCGACATACCGCAAATTCTTTGGGGTTGATTGGCTCTCAGATGATTCGCAGGGCATCTATTTTTAGGCTGCAACTGCATTTTTCCATGCCACTCAATCACCCTGCCTCCCACCCCAGGACTGGGCAGAGGAAGAAAAGGCAGCCACTGTTGGCTAAAAACAGAGACCAACCCTCCAGCATGGGAAACATAGATGGACTTGAGCAAGGAGCAGACCTGCTTTGAAGTACAAGAGTCATAGGTCCACCACGGAGGTATCTGGAAGCCATTTTAAGAGACCATCAGCTCATGCAACACAAAGCATTGAGCAATATGAAGTTCTTGACTCCCGGCAGCTTTCGTGCATGGTCACCATGTTACTGCAAGCTTAGGAAGAAGTTCCCAGAGGAACTCACGCTCTGTGTGCTGGTAAGGGAGAAGGTACCTGCGGGAGGCTGAAGGACACGCTGCAGCGAAAGACGAGGGCTGCACTCTGCAGTCACATCAGCCTGCCTCCGCTGATCTTCTAAAGTCAGGCCTAACTGTAAGTAGGCAAGCAATCGCGCTGGATTCAGTGGGACTCATCACGCACCGAAACCCAGCTGATGCTTGGGCAGATAGCCGATTGCTGCTTTCCACCGAAGCAGAGCACCCAACGCCCCATCTCCAGGACGTAATGCTATAGGTACAGAGGCCAGGGACAGGACATCCCTGTGTACGGCTCCTGAATCTCACCTTTTTGTGAGAAATAGGAGTAAAGAACAAATATTTGTGTAGGGTAGTTTTGTTCTGTGTAAAACACCTGCCACAATGAGTTCTTGATTCACATCCATGTTTGCTCTTTCCCTCGACTTCAGTCGACTCCATACTCGATCTACTCCATACCCTATTCCATACTCAACTCCATACTCAGTCTACTCCATACTCTATTTCCTTACTACCTTCCCCTGAATCTTAAGTATTTGACGACTGGCACTTGCCACTGTTGGAGTAGTAGCCATAAGTGCCGAGTTCTGCTCAGTTCTGCTCACCACAACCCTTAGATTTGCTGAATCTCACAGTTTTATTATCACTCAAAATAGGATTTAGAAATTCCTGGAGTCTGGTGAATATACTTTTTCTTTAAAAGAGCATAATTTTAGTTTTGTGTAGGTGAGAAACTTTGCGAGTGTGAGAAAAAACTCCTGAAAATGAGTTAATGGTCAATTCAATGATTAGAGATCCAGTAAATACACCTTCTCAATGCTCTGCCATCTCCTAAGTTCTCCCTTCTATATTTAAATTACATTGTCTTCTGCTTCACACTCTTCCTAGATTTTGCAAATCCCTTTTCAAGACCTGCTGTTTATAAATAACCCCAGCAGAAGGGAAAAACATTCAAAGTGTGAAGTATTCTTACAAACAAAACAAAAAGCCCAATGATTTTATCATTTGTATCTTATACTAGAGCTAAATGTTTATAAAGAGGGATTTTTTTTTTTTCCCCTCCCTGGTAACAGCTTTAATTAATACACTGCTAGAGAAAATATGTGAAATAGAAGACATTCACTCAACGCTGAAGAAACATGTTTAGATACAGTACTGTGTGGAACTTGCAGAAGAATCTAATACCATAAAAATTTTGAGCTCTAGCTTGCTGCTTATGTTAAGATCTCTCAAAGTAAAACTCCTCGGGTGAGCGTTCCTTTGACACGTAGTCAGATGGTGTTTCCAAGCTCCATGAACTGATTAGTTAGTAACAGGAAGGATAAACTTTTCACATAGGTTATCAAGCAGCAACACAGAAATAAGACCCCCAAACCTTTCCTTAATTCCTGCTTCTTCCACACCCATAGTTCATAGGTTTTGGCTCAGAAGAAAAAAAAAAAAAAGCACAAAATAAAATCAGCAGTATCTCAGTGGCCTGGGGCTAATGCAGAGGACCTGCTGTGACACCTGGGTTTGGGACAGCAACAAACCACCCAGCCTGCTGGCAGTGCAGCACGGCCAGGCGCTGCCTGCCTCCACCACCACGGGCAGGAATTCGGTCGGCTGGCTGTTGGTGTCTAGGTCAGGTACCACAATCTCTCCCTGGACTGGCACATTAACCGTCCTGAGCTTGCTGTCTTCAGCTTCTGTGCAACAGCTCGTCATCTCGCTGATTTTCAAAGAGATTAAAGCTGTGGTTTCACAATCATTAATGCCACATTTGGGCAATTCCTATCGCTCAGAAAACAGATTCAGCCCAGGCAGGGTGTGAACGTACAGCCCTGATCCTGCTGAATCAGAGTATAAGCGTGACCACCAAAGGAAAAATAATAGCTGCTCTGGTTTAATACCTGCTAGGATGAACTTATCATGCTGACAATTTCAAATAGCTGTGGATTAGCAGCCTGAGTTTACACACGATCTGCCCTGCAATTCCTATGGCTACAGCATTTTGACCTGGCATTGCTAGCCCTACAGCTGCATGTGTTATCAAATGGCAGCCTGAAATATGTTTAAGAATGTTACCTTTTTATCTTAACTCACCTTCCAGGAAGAACACTTATCCATTATAAAACTAAAACCAACAATCACATCTGTAATTCAGACTTAACTCATGCTCCAATCTACCTGTTCATTTCAATCTCATTTTCCATGTGAATGTACCTAAGACAGCAAAGACAGCACAGGCACTAGTAGTTCCTTGTAGCTGCTTTCAGAAGAGGGACACTGCACCCCTGCCACTAAACCCTTAGCTTGTGAACTCTCAGAAGGATTAGATCCTCTTCAGCTTCCCTGTGCAGCATCCAGCTGACCCCGTCAGACATGGACTCTGCTAGGTGGAAAGGCGAGACAGATGCCTGCCCAGCTTAACAGCATCACACCAGATGGAAAACGTCTGGATTTACAGATTGAAGAAGAGCTTATTAGAAATGCTCTCACAATAAGGTCAGACTTGCCAGAAACTGGGCACTTCAGCAGCTTCGAGATTTAATTTTAATTCTTTTTAATGCTATACAACTTCCATCGAGCTCCATGAGAAGCATAACAGAACTGCTTATACATAATGCAGAAAGGAGTGCAACAGGTAAGTCCATCTCCATCAGGTCTCTTTGCCTTCTCTCTCACACACACTTGCTTAGGGTTAAGGTTTAATAGCTTTTTTTCTGGACAAAGGAATAATATTATCTATTCTCTTCTTCATCTCCTGCCAGATACAGTACTCCCGTCATCATCTTGTTGAAAAAGTCCTCTCAAATTGCAGTTGGAACCCACTCTGCAAAACAACAAATGCTTTCTAATGCACTTGAAATCAAGAGGCACTGAAGGCTCCAGGGTGTCGGTATCATGGCACCTGTCTGCTTAAAACCCACAAAAGGAGAAACGGGACCTGAAATTTTGGGTGATACAGTTTCAAGGTTAACCTTAGCCTGCACTTAGGAGAAAAGCTGTGCTACTATAAGGAGGACAAATGCCTCTGTAATACAGTGAGATCTGCAGGGTGTTTAAAACGCACCACCCTGTGGTAGAAAGCTACATCTACATTTGTAAGTAAATATCGCACAGCTTTACATAGGCAATGAATACTTTCTACTAGTGCTTTCTTTTCTCACACATTTCAAGAAAGACAAAATCAACATTTTCTTTATACCATATGATAGAGACTACTCACACAAAAATAAAGAATACACCTGAGTCTAAAAAGAAAAAAAAAAAGTATGTAGTTGGTACACTCAATGTATGTAATTATCCCTCTAAAATCTAACACATTTCTTCCGTATCCTCTGCTCCTTCCAGGACACTATTAAATTCCCCTAGTCCAGGTTACTCTCAGTAAGATGTCTTCATTTCCCAAAGGCAGAAACACAGTTCTACCATTGTTATATCTGGGAAACTGGAGAACATACTTTGAAATGACATACAAGGATCAGCTATTACTGGTTTTATTCTGTAATAAACGACTGGACTTGCTAGTAAAGACAGGCTCAGACCAAATCCTGGCACCCCTGTACATTTTGGAAGATTGGCTGAGGAATCAAATGTCAATGCTTGTGCTCATCTTTACTAATAACTTGGTAAGAAAAAGACAATATTCTGCAGCACAGCAAACTGTGCACAACCTAGCACAGGATCTGGTTTTGTTAGTCTTTTTTCTATTTTGTTATTCTGGGAATACCACGCTCTAGGCTTAAATGTGAAATCAGGAGCTACAGAAGAGAAACGCAGCATATTGCCCCAAAACCCAGAGCATCCATGAACCTTTCAGAAGCAGGACTTCTCCCTGGATACAGAGTCACTGACAACTCACTTGTTAATACTCTGGTAGCCCATGCAGAGCAATTGCCAATGGTCTCAACCATTCAACGGTTTAACTGACACAAAGTACCCCTTTTAGCAGCAGTCTAACAAAGCAGCCATGTTTCAAATGGGCAACAGAGAGCAGAAGCACATGTTTGGACAACCCACATGGAACTCACCCTAACTAGAACACCTGAAAAAGGGATTGCATTCTCCCTAACCAAACTGAACTTGTCATCTTTCAGAGGGAGTGTTTATACCACCAGGCTGGAACCTGAGACCACAGACAGGCAAAAAGAAAGAGATTAAATCCACTCCCAAAACAACAGCATTTTCCCCTTGCTGCCCCTGAAAGCAGACACTGAACTTTAAGACCTGGAAACTGTGGAACAATTTGCATGTATTAGAAGTGCAATACATTAAGTCCCAGTAATTTAAGGGAAAAGGATTTCACAGTTTCACTTTAGTGTGACAAAGCCCCTCATCAGAGGCTCTTACAGGAAATGAACAGGATAAAAATGGAATGATATGGGAATAAGCAGTTGGCTCACACAGCAAAGAAAGGTTACTAGCAGGATGTACAATCATCTGTGCTGATAACATGTTCATAAGTTATCTGGAAAATGAGGTGGACATCATGATGCATTTTGCAGAAAATATACATTCAGGATGACTAAATTCAACTCTCACAGCTAGAATTACACATAGATCTCAAAAAAACTGAGTGATAAAAGGGGGAAACAAAACATTATGTGCAAAATAAAGTGCATGAAGGGGATTATTCTTTACTGTACCTACACAGCGATGAACTCTGAAAGAACTGTTACTACACAGGGACGAGATGGTGGAAAAACTGTGGCTAGTTCTCTGAAAATAAGAGTTCAGTGATTATCCACAGTCATGAAGGAAGAGGGAATTAGTTATTGATTATTACGGAAAGAACTAAGAATAGAAAACATCCTGCTTTATAAAATCCATGTGGCAACTGTACCTTGAACAGAGAAACCCCAGTAACCCTAACTTACTAAGACACAGTAGAAAGATAAAAACAGATGAACATCGGGTTTGCTGCGTTATGATGGCTGGGTTTTTTTTAATCCATATAAACAGCGCTAAATATCTCTACAGTCCTTAAAGACTCTGCATCCATAAAAACCCCAGGAATGGTGATCGGCATACTTCAACTGTTAGCCACCAGGTGTAACAATACTTGCCTTGACCTGAATTTCTTGCTAGGCTAGGCAGTCAGGTTTTGAATAACGTCCCATCTTTCACAATTGCCATGGCTGACGCCAGTGGAATGGCAAGAAGAAGTTGTTGACAAGCAATATTTTGACAGCGGACAGAGGATGAGAAAGTAAAGGCTGAAGCCTTTGCTACTATTTCAGCCTATGTAGCACAGTACAAGCTATGGAGAAGTACATGCCGCCTGTCCAACTAGCTGTGAGTATCTAATGTAGATATCTACATCAGAGCAAGCTGCAAGTTGCTCTTGACGAAACAGCGAGCCCAGAGGACTTCAGTGAGTACAGTCAATGGAGATCCTGTTTCATCCAAATGTAATCTGCATTATGTCAAATGATTCATAACTTGAACTCCACTGCCTGTGAGAGGCAAGACAACTTGCTCAGATGCACGCTTCTCAAATTAGCTAAGAGCAGTCCCACATTAAGCGATCCAAGAGATACAGATGACACTGTCAGAGGGAAGTAAGAAGCGAGTTGCTGTATGTATGCAGTTACCATGCAGCACCACAGTTACATGCAACTACCCCCTTCTTGTAAGGCTGCAGATTTGCTAGAGTTCTCTAGAAAATATCAAGTAAACACCAGTTATTCCTCGGCCAGGAAAAACAGTCTCTCCAAAAACAGACTGTAACAAATACCAAAAGTAACAATTCTCACAGTGATTTACTTTTAAAATAAACAAGCAAACAGAAGAACACCAAGCCCTTTTTTTCTGTTACATTTATTGTTCTTTTGGGAGGCACAATGGCAATTCCAGCTTTCGCTCGTTTTCTTTTCCCTTGCAAAACAGCAGGGTACAGGTTATAGCCATCAATCTACAATCAGTATATGCTTCAGAAGGTCTCAAATTAATTTTTCACATTTCCTGAGGATAAGAGGCACATGTGCCAGACAGCAGCAGTAGCTGAAATAAGAATAGTTTAAGCAATACTTGCTTAAAAAGCTGCACTGACTGCTATTTTAAGGCAGGTTTGGTGAAAGTTTGACAGGCAATTTCCTCAGGAAATTAAAAGAATTTTGCCTACACAAATACATTAACTTTGATTGAAAAGAGACTATTAGAAAATACTTGATCAGTGTGAAATTATATTGATGTTACACTTCCTTTAGTTAGAAAGACATTAATGAAACTTTTTGTTCAGAATTCAGACTTCTCAGCTATTCCTTTACCTTGCAGGAATGGCACAAAATGAAGGCAGGAAGTGATGCTTTATGTCACAAAAGACAAGTTTCTCAGGGAATTAGTAATGCAGGCAACATTGCAGTCTCCAGAATCTCTCAGGCCGTGTTCTCAATGATAATAGCAATACCTTGTCCACCGCCAATGCAAGCTGACCCAACCGCATATTTCCCACCACGACGCCTGTACAGAAAAAGTAACAGGTGAAAATTATTCACATTTATGAAACTAAGCTTATCAGGCAAGCCAAAAAGAGTCAAAATTGCTGAAAATGGACTAAAGGAGAAAGAAGGTGATGACAAAGCCTTTAAAATGCACCCTGTTAAGAAAAGAACAGACTTTGCTCGAAGGCCTTTTCAATAAAGGAAACCTTCCCACTGACTACTGTGGGCTTGGATCAGATCTAGAGGAAGCAAAAAATCCTGCGATGACAACAGAATGGAATATGAGGCATGCTGCAGGACCTAGACTACAGCACAAAGGTAACAAATTTGTACAGAAAGCGAGTTTTAAGTCAACAGACTGGAAGATTTTAGTTGCACAGTATCCATACTAAAAATCTTTTGCAGGTGTAAATACATCAGCATTGCATTCAGTACCAGCAGCTACTGGCTACGTACGTACCTTAATTCATGAACCAGATGAGCTGTGATCCGTGATCCTGAAGCACCCAAGGGATGACCTATAGCGATGGCACCACCGTTGACATTGGTTTTCTCAGGGTCAAGGCCCAAAACCTTTTCGACAGCTAGATACTGAGGTGCAAATGCCTCATTCACCTAAAACATCACAGAAACAACACAACTGTTCATGTCTGACTTTCCACACAAGCTTTCAGCAGCGTGCATGCACACAAAATTAAATGAGATGTGCTTCTTCTCCAGGTAATTTTGATTGACAAAAATATTCAACATTGTGTTTATAAAAGCGTACTCAGACAACATACAAACTGTCAGGCCAGCCCAGTGTAAACTCAAATCTTTCTAGCACATGTGATACAAAGCAAGTATGTAGTATATTTTATTTAAAAAAGAAAAAGGCATGGTATATTCTGATGTGGTATGTTCATAAAGAGCCTACTACTCTGACAAAAAACGGCCTTGTTCAAAATGGAGAAGTGTGACTAACTTAAAACATCAACAGCCCAGACAACAGAGTAAAACCTCATGTCACATGAGGATATTTTTTCCCATGGAATGCTATCACGCCGTTTTCAATTTCCACGTGCCTGGGATTTTTGTAATGACTGTGCAACTGCGCGGCAGAAAGCAGATGGATCGAGGTCAGGCAGGCGAGCTAGGAGCGGTGGGCTCCAGACATGCGGAAACGCCTTCCTTGTGATGACGGGCTACGTGTAAGAGTGGACTGTTTCTGCTAAAAAGATCAGGGGTAACCTCAGTGTTCACATTAGAACTCCTTACCTCTACCAAATCCATGTCCTTCAGGGTCAATCCTGCTTTCTTCAGAACCTCAGTAATGGCAGGTACAGGGCCTATTTGGAAATTGTATACACAGTTAAATAAAAAATAAACAAATAAAGGCTTATAAACCTGTTATACATAGGACAGCTTCATAAAGGCAGATCAGATTGCCTCCCATGAGCCTCTGTGCAGCCAATGAATTCTGGATATGCTACTCACCTGCTTTATTAGGTGGTAAGAGAACTCTTAAATCTCAAAACTCTTTGGCAGCTTTCTCAACACACTGCCAGGGAAAGTTAGGAGTGTCACTACTGCTGCACAGCTAAGTTGATAAACACACTCACAGCTTTCAAGTCAAGAGAATTGACAGTCCCCAGCCAAATAAAATAACTTCAAAACAGTTTTGAGGCATTCTCCTTCCCAGGACTCTTGGTTCAGCTTATTCTTTCCTCACAACTTGCAACCTCCACGTATACAAAAAAGAAAAAGGCAGGCTGTTCTCGAGTTTGCTGGTCATGTGTTTAGTTATGGGTATTCTTGTTTTGGTGTTCTTAATAGAATTTATCTGAAAATCTTCCAGTCAAAAAAACTAACAATAAAATGTTCCCTTGGACTCAGGTCCCAGCCAGCTGAAGACAGTAAGATTTTTTTTTTGAGAATATTCCAGAGTTTGGCAATGAAATTGTTGCCTGGAAGAAAGCTGGCATCTACGACCTAGTATAATCCATTAAGGGAGATTAATCTCAAAGTACAGCTACCTAAGGAAGGAGAAACTCAAAGATAATTTGAAAGGGCTAATTAGATATGTGCTTGTAGGACAAAAATACTGAGGTGTTAGATGGTAGCTGATCATTAGCCAAAAAAACCAATCCTAAACCACAAACAGTCCTAAA
This sequence comes from Phaethon aethereus, assembly GCF_964289735.1. NCBI lineage: Eukaryota > Metazoa > Chordata > Aves > Phaethontiformes > Phaethontidae > Phaethon > Phaethon aethereus. The sequence goes on along the minus strand of NC_138581.1, from coordinate 3,715,806 downwards.
TGCTATCTCACTACCAAAAATGGTGTTGAAACCTCATAGCTCAAAGAATTTAAAAAAAATTGATAGAAGTAAATGACCAGACACAGAAAAATTAAAAGAAGAAAGGGCCCAGTTCAAAGCTCAGTGGATTATTAGAAAGCCTCAGGCAGCCTAATACTAGACTCTCAATGCATCTCATTACGGATGGATTTTAGTATGCCTGTTACGCGTGAGAGTAATGGGAGGATCTCATGGGGACAATACAAAGACCATTAATGACAGCCAACTAGACTTTTTTCCCCCCTTTCTCTCTCTTTTTTTTTTTTAAATAATGAATTCTCATTCTAGCTCATTGTGAGGCAGGACTCCCTATCACTGTCAGTATGTGAAAGGGCAGTTGCTCAGTCTGAGCTCCTGTTCTCAGATCTGTTGCTGTCATGTCGATGAATCTCATCTGGTCTTTTTGAGTTGCTGGGGACAAGCTGTGGTGTTAAGGAGTTAGGCTACTAACTGTTTCTCCGTATGATTTATGAAGTTTTTAAACAAGCTAAAAGAGTTGCCTGACCTAGAAAGAATGCGCTGGTTTAGAAAGCACAATGATAGCGTGAAGTCTAGCGAAAGAAACCCTCCCTCTACATTTGCTTTGAAGGTTGTGTTAGATAGTCTGATCAAGAAAACAAATCTGACAATGCTTCATTTGCATTTCTACTGACAGATGGAACCAGTCAACAATGACCTCTCTGAACAGGATGGCAGAAAGGAAAAGCAATGCTGGGATACAATGCTGTCTACAAACTAAGCAGAAGGGAAAAATCCTGGGGTGTCTGGATTGGCTTTGAGGGTTTGTTTGCATTAACAGCTACTTGATTAGGAAGCATAAAATATGGGTCTAACAAAAAAGGAGTAGTTGGTTTGCCAAAATAATACCTGAAGAGATGTGTGTCCTGGAATCCCTTCTTAGCTTGGACAACTGAGTAATTGCTGAAAGGTGTACACATAGTCAATACTCCTTCAGCAAGAGGTGAGGAAGACAACTCACAGTTACACATTTAATAATGGGATTTAAAGCTTACTGGAAACTAGGGTGAATTTCAGAAAAAAAACTGTTTCAAAAAAAAAAAGAAAAAAATTTTCTTGAGTTACTAACACAGAAAGTAAAAAAGGAAAAAAAAAAGGTGCCTGGGGGACTATAGTTCAGTGCTAACGCTATAGGTCAGGCACTGCACATACCCCTTTAACCTAACTGAGGAGTAAGTCAGTCCCTCTGGGTAAGAGGGAGGGACTGATGCAGTGGAACAGACAGCGTCCCTGTAGTAAGCCACACAGACGTCTTCAGAGCTACCAGACTCAGCATGCTGCAGCCTCCCTTTCTTTCCTTCAGAATGTCCACCACAAGAATATTTTAATGCTGCTTGATGCTATAAAATAATGTGCTTTATTGCAACTTACCAATGCCCATTATGGAAGGGTCACAGCCAGCTGAGTGATAGGCTACTACTCTTGCCAGAGGGGTAAGACCATGCTTTTTAAGTGCTGATTCACTGGCAATGACAACTGCACCAGCTCCATCACATACCCCCTTGCAATAAGAGAGAAAAGCACTAAGAAGTGGAGAAAATGCAAACAAACAAAATACCCCCCCACTTTAAACTAAATATGCCCCTCAAAAAGAGCTTGAATCCGAGACACTATTATTAACATTTAACAAACAATTGTATTAGTGTTTATTCAAAACAACAAACCACAATCTTTCGCTATTCTGTGGACTGCGAAAGGAAGTTAAATACAGATGTTTAATTAATTTCAATGTTTTAGAAAAGTAAAATACATTTTTGCCAGTTAAGGTATCCCTTACACTGGAAATATTCTGTAGACTTGCAAGGGCACTATTAATATTGGATAATGTATGTGCTATTAATTATAAAAGATACTTCACAGAAATTCATACTTACTGTGGCTATGATCTATTTTAGGCAGGAATTCAGATTATATGATCACAGTGGTCCTTCTGGCCCAAAGAACATGAATCAATTGATTAAGATAATGACTGTAAGGGGAACAGTCTGTAATGACATGCTGCTAAGCGCCCAGGCTACTCTGGGTAAGAGCAAAATGTGGTTTGGACTACAGAGGATACTAACTGTGGTACAAACCTGAGCAGCCGCAGCACGCCCACTGATACAATGCATGATTTGTAAAGCAAATGTTCAGTAATTGTTGCCCCCCGAAGAATGTAGAATGGCTAATTCTACACAGGTGCTCCAGGTATCAACTGCGTAATTGAAGGCTGATGAGGAAGTGTCAATACCTCACTAAAAGAACAGTGAAAATCCACAGCACCAAATTTTAGGACAGAGGAGCAGACCAGTCCTACCATCTTGGGGCTGGAATAGTCAACCGGGGGCATTCAATTGCAGAATTAGAAATCATTTTCATCAGGAGACACCACTGTCAGCCAAAGGCGGCTCAGTGAGACATAAATACAGCTACAATAAATTTGGAGAACCTTAGAGGTGACACTTTCACAACCCAAGGCTTTGACGTACTCACTGAAGCATTCCCAGCAGTCACCGTTCCATCCTTTTTAAAGATAGATGGGAGTTTTGCCAATTGTTCCAAAGTCGTCTGGGGTTTTGGGTGCTCATCCTTTTGCATACTTTCTTTCCCCTTTTTCGTTTTCACTTCAATTGGTGCCATCTCAGCATTAAAGTAACCAGCATCATGAGCTGCAACCACAAAAAGGAAAATAAAAGGACTCTGATAAAAATATCAAGATGATTGCGCAGCATGACCAATAATCTTATTTTCATGTGCACACAACTTTTGCTCTATTTTAACCAAGAGTTCAGGGACAGTACTGTTTATGCTTTATTTTGCTTAAATAGGCTGGCTGGTGTTTTATTTTTGTTTGTTTTTTTAGAAACTGGGCAAAACCCCTACAAATACATTGTCAAACTTCTCCAAAGAAAGTCTCAAATATTGAAGTGTTATTTCAGCTTTAAATAACTGAACTCTATTTTTTTTTTTTAACCACTAGGTTTATTTTTGGTACACATTCCCTTGTATTGTTGCTTTATTCTACAGCTCTGTCGCTTATCAGAGGGCTGAGAAGCTGTACATCACACTCAGAGGGGAATGTGGAAAAAAATCCTGAGCCATATTTTCTCTGTTGATCACCAGCGTATCTATTTGATATCAATTAAAACCCTGTCCAAGCTGCTCCTACACAGGATCTCTCAGTGAAGTCACAGTCTTAGAATGGGATTCAGCTGCCTAAACAACCTGAGATAACTCAAGACGTTGTACATATCTAGGATGCCCATGAGAGCATCTGGCCACATTACCTAAGACAACATTAGATGCCAATATTCAGGCAACTAGACACGACCTTTGTGTCCACAATGTTGATGTGAAAACACAGATTTAAAAGCAAAACAACTCCTGTCTCCCAAATTGAACCAATTGAACCAAGACTCCTAGCCACTTCAAATCATTCTACAAATGCTACTCTAAGGGACTTAAAACTAAGACACTGAAACTGCCATATCTGATATTTTTTATCTACCTCTGAACTTTCTCAATATATTCTGCAACATCTTTTTCTTTCCTGATTACCCACAGGACTCTCTCTCTAGTGTGGAATAAGACGAATCGGTCATAACAAGCAGAAGTAAAACCAGCAAGGCAAGATCCTAGAAAACAAGAAAGAAGCAAAGCCTCCTCAGGGGTACAGTTTCTAGCAAAGGCTCCACGAGTTAGGAGTTAGCTAACAAGGTCAGCAGGGAAGGTAACACACGACTGAGAAGAGTTACAAGAAGCACTGCTACACCCATTGAAAAAAATACAAAAACTTCCTTCAAGAACAGCAGGTGTTAAAAAGCACCATCATTAGAATCTAAAAGTACGCTTAGATCTTTGCTTCTTATGTTCATCTTTGGGTTGCAACGTACGTTGAAGTCCCAGGGTGACCACTACACATTCCGCTGGCTTTGGGCCTACCATCCTGTTTACGCTATCAATCAATATCACAGTAACCCAATACCTCCGAATTCTGACTTTGGCCATGTAAAGCACCCAGAGAACAGTTTAAACACAGGTGCTGAACAAATATCCTCTCTTCAGATTCCATCTGTTCTAACTGTTCAAGGGCTGTAGAATAGCACATGATTTGCAAAAGAAAGAAAAAGGATTTAGATCAATTATAGCACATGCTGGCATGCAACGAGGATGTGGGCCACTGTGGGATAGGACTGTTCTGCAGTGAAGTGGAAAGAAAGGAGTCAGGCAGGCCTGGGACAATGCTGCTCTGCTCCAGGGAAGACAAGGGCAAGGCATCCCACCAAAGGGGCACCAAGAAACTACATTCAGGAACACAAATCCTGTTCAGGCAGGAGGTGACATGTGACAGGCCAACAGCGTTTGCTGCTTGAACAGCTACTGAACTAGGAACTGTGAAAAGCCAGTGGAAAGGGGCTCGTTACCAAACCTGCTGATAGGCACAACACCTGACTATATTCAAAGTCAAACCCCATAGGAGCGGGCTACATGTATCACAGGGCATGCAAAAGCACGAACTACAGTATCTGCCAACCAAAAGACAAATTACATGAAGATGCACGAGCTACACAAAACTTAAAAAAGACTTTGAATCAATGTTAAAAACTGACTAGATTTGAAACTAGTGTCATATAAAGACTTCCATTCCTACATTTACTAACCAGCTTTGCATCTCTGTTGCGTTTTGAATGCGTATCGGTCACAGTCCTCTCGGGTGATGTTGTATTTTGCAGCCAGATTTTCAGCTGTAACTGCCATAGGTATTTTAACATGCGTATCTGTTAGACCTTCCCACAATGTGTCTTCCAACTGCATGGAACATTATGAAAAGAAAATTATAAAGCGCAGCAATATTAACATTTATTATTCACAGCTTCTAAGGATTCATCAGCCTCCTGAAGACTAACGTCTCTTTGTAAAATTAACTCAGGTTACCTACAGGTACTTTATTTAAATTAGAACAAAACCACTGCAAAACAGTATGCAAGTTCTTGTGTGTTATTTTAGTTAATCTACATTGTGCTCTAGTGTGGTTCTTTCCACTCACATGTAGCCCTGAGAGGTTTGGGAAAAGCTTATGATTCTTAGCATTTCAGCATATTTCACTGCTGCATAAATTATTTATTAGAGATCCATGAAAAAACACATCTGTCTTCCTGGTTACCAAGAAGGAAAGGTGAGGAACTGTGAAAAGGCACAGCAGCCTACTGATTCTTTGGCTCCTTCTCTACTGTCAGGTAAAATCACCTTACTTGAGTCAAAGGTTTCTGTGGGTAAAACATCTCAGGTGAGAAAATACCCAAGCCTAACTTCACTTAACCTGATAAAAGCAAGCCCAGTCAGTCCAGACGGGTTTTGTCATCTCTCTGTCACCACTAAAGTTCTGCAAGATAAATCACTCATTCATCTGCAACTCTATAACTCAATTACTTCATGATAAGAACCCAGTGGCACCTATGGAGACTCAGTGTATCAGCAACCTTGTGAAGGTGTTCTCTATAGGAACTGAGGCCACAGAACAGAGTCAAGCATACTTTGTATTCACCACTTTCACAAGGGAAAAACAGCACAGAAAAACTGAAATATCCTAATTTACCGTTTTGATGTCAGTTATGACCACTGAGTAAATGGTAATTATCAGAGCAGAACTGGATCCTGTTGCAAATTTCCCATGGTATTCACCAAGGATTTCTCTTCAGAAGAAAATGGAAAAATAACTTATCTTTCAATGGATTTCACTTCAAGTTTCCAGTTGACAGATGCTTACAACTTGGAGGCATACGTGTTCTTTACCAGTCTATCTACCTGTTGCTACCCTTACTAGCTTTACCTAAACTGTGTATGCCTCTACTTTGCAGCCTCTGAAAAAGTTTTTATATTATATACAGTACTTTGATGGGATGTACCACGTGAACTAAGTTTTGTGTCTGAGTTTATTGACACATTTAACATGGAACAGGAATGCAAATATGGTTTTGGAAAAGCTAGAAAACTGGCACGCTTAACAAAATTGCCTGAACCTACTGTTTTGATAATGTCTGAATACTGGATAAATGCTTTGAACAACTAAATCCAGATCTAATCTCCAATATTTCATTTGCAAAGATATAGTGTCCACAGGCCTGATACTGCTGCTCTGTAAACATGACTTTATTCAGGGTAAAAAAAAAAAAAAAGTAAAAAAACCTACTAGACCTTGAGTTCTGCTCCTAATCTGGTTCCGAATCGAATGTTTCGAACAGCGTAAGGAGCCTGGCTCATATTTTCAGCTCCACCACACAGAACAACTTCTGAGTCGTTAAGGCAAATTTCCTGTTAACAGAAAAACAAAACAGATATAGGACTTAGATTGCTCTTTTTGTAAGACAGTAACAACTGTTTTAGAAAAACACCTTGTCACCTACAAAGCCACACACAGAACGAATTCAAGCTTAGCAATGTGTATATTTATGAAGGGTTTACCCTTCTACCAAGATTGGGGTCTATCTCTTTCATTATGTGTTCCTTCTTCCTCCTTCCAGCAAGGAACAACTACATAAATGAGGGAGGAAGAGAATGTGGGTGCACACATGTGACAGGACGGAGTAAGAAAGCCATTAAGCATCTCCATGCTTGTGTGGTTGGGTTCACAGATGGATGAGCCTTTTTTTTTTTTTGAGCTCCTGATCTTCTCAAAAGGAACACAAATTAAACTTCAAAGCCTGAAACTAGACCTTGACATCATTTTAGAAAACATTAGCTAGATAAACTGCCAAAAAAACCCCCCAAAACACACTAATTCACCATTGGCAAAGTGCACAGAACCTAAAAGCCCTAATTCCTAAATGCACCATTTAGGTGCACTCAAAAAAGCACTCAAAAATTCTGCTTCCTTAAAATGATCGACTCAGTTGAACAGTTAAGGTTATTTGTGTACTGGAATGGAAGCAGATGAAATTATCTTGATATGTGTTTGAGATGACTAGTTAATAATTAGTATGAGTGATTTGTACTAATACATGCTGAGATGCTTCCTACAGTTACCAAAAACTTTGTGCACGTTTAAGCAGCTCAAAATAGAAGCTGCAGCTTCATTGTGTGCCAGTGAAATACCACAACATTAGTTGCACTGATGAAATGCTGTCTTTAGAAAAGACCTCACAACCATACTTTCAATATAAGTGGTCAAATTCTCCAACAGATTTTTTCCAGTGTAGACTAATGTGTGTATAGCCTTTGCAGAAAGCAGTAGAAAAAAAGACTTAGATGGCTATTATTGTAAACGTGTAACCTCAACTCTACATTGCTTTCCACAATTTTTCCTCTAGAGGATCAGATCTAAAACACTTTTCTAGCCAATGGGAACTTTAAATAAAAAACCCAAAACCAAAACACCACAACTATGTGGTTGCTCAAATATTCATAAAATACCCTTTAATTCTGTAAAGTCTAGATCACTGCTAGTTGTAGACCCCTGGTCTGTACGAACAAATGAAATAAAAATCACCGTACCATCTTACTCTGTGGTTTTGGCCAACCACTCAAAGAGAAGTTGATTTTATTCTGTTTTAGAAGAAATGACGCTATAAATTATCTAACTCATGAGAAGGTTTGGATCTTCGAACAAAAAGACTCTTAAAAAGCACAGGTTGCTGCTTACATAGATAGCTTGGTGAGAATATAAGCAATGGTCAGAAGATGAAAGCCTCCGGTTCTGGTTCTGATGCCCAATAATTCCAATTCATACAAACAGGATCACAGAATGCAACTATTGCGCTGCTGAGCTCTATTTCACTGGCTAACACTTGTTGCATTCCTTATCTTAAACTCAAAATAGCTACAATCATGATTTTTAAAATCAGCCACAAAATACGGCACTGTAGAGGCTGAACTCCTGCACAAAACCATGCTGGACAATTGGAAATCTCTACCAGTGGTAGCTAAAAATCCATGTTAAGAGTCATCCCAAACACGAAGCACATGTTCCCACACATGTCTCTCCTCTCATTTTAACATTCTGATAAAGGTTACAATGAATACAGAAATACAGGGCTTTGTACCTGACATCCACTGGCAATGGACTGGAAACCAGAGCCACAAAGTCTGTTGACAGTGAGGGCTGGAACTGGAACAGGAACTCCCACACGTAAACCAACATGTCTTGCAATATAAATCGCATCTGCGGAGCTCTGCAGATAGAAGAAACAGGAGGTTTTGTTACACTCTTAATTTCTTTGGAAAGTAAGTGCCTTGATGAAAAGTCAGAATGGTGTAATTGCACCACTGCTAGAAGGTAGCGTACATTCAACAGAAATCCTACTAGTCATAAGCAGTACTTTGATTCACTTCAAGAAGACACTGCCCTATAGGATCAAAAAGGGCCAATGTCTTAACATGCAGTTTAAAGAAACTGTGTGTCATAAAAGCTAGACATCAGGCCAAAAATGGGACAACAGATGTTAAGACTGAAGTCAGCAACTTAATCATCTTATGTTTTCCCTTATCCCTTATTTTCACAACAGCATACACACAACAGACTGACATAAGACCAGATCCTAACAGGCAAGCACCAATTGTTCAAGGTAAATTAAAATTGCTCACACTAACAGGGGAAGGCCCCCAAAAAACAGACAGTCTGGAAAATGCAGAGATACCATTGCTGCTTAATAGCCACTTTGCAAAACTTCATAACTGTGATGTTGTAATTGGAGGGACCTGGACAAGCTCGAGGAACAGGCCCATGTGAACATGATTCAACAAGGCAAAGTGCAGGGTCCTGCCCCTGGGTCGGGGGAACCTCCGGTATCAGCCCAGGCTGGGGATGAAGGGGTGGAGAGCAGCCCTGCCGAGAGGGACTTGGGGGTCCTGGGGGATGAAAAGCTGGACAGGAGCCGGCAATGTGCGCTCCCAGCCCAGAAGCCAACCGTGTCCTGGGCTGCACCCAAAGCTGCGTGGCCAGCAGGGCGAGGGGGGTGGATTCTGCCCCTCTGCCCTGCTCTGGGGAGACCCCCCTGCAGGGCTGCGTCCAGCTCTGGAGCCCTCGGCACAGGAGAGACATGGACCTGTTGGAGTGGGGCCAGAGGAGGCCCCAGCAACGCTCCGAGGGCTGGAACCCCTCTGCTGGGAGGACAGGCTGGGAGAGCTGGGGGGGCTCAGCCTGGAGCAGAGAAGGCTCCGGGGAGACCTTACTGCAGCTGTCAGGGCTGAGAGGGGCTTAGAAGAAAGGTGAGGACAGACTTTTTAGTAGGGCCTGTAGTGACAGGACCAGGGGTGATGGTTTTAAACTAAAAGAAGGCAGATTCAGACTAGATAGAAGGAAGAAATGTTTCACACTGAGCAAGGTGAAACCCTGGCCCAGGTTGCCCCGAGAGGTGGTGGATGCCCCATCCCGGGAAACATCCCAGGTCAGGCTGGACGGGGCTCTGAGCAACCTGCTCTGGTTGCAGATGTCCCTGCTCACTGCAGGGGGGTTGCACTAGATGGCCTTGAAAGGTCCCTTCCCACCCGAACCAGTCTGTGATTCTATGACACTGGCCTCTTCTAACAATGAAATCTCATTCCTTCAAACTTTTCAAAGATGGTTCTATCAGACTAACAGCACTGCTCTAAGTTTGTAATGGATCTTTTCCAAACAGAGAGAACATTTATGCTCTTGGGGATCATGCCCTAAGCTAATATATATTTTAAAGACAAAGTTCTGTCCACAGTGCTACTTACCAATGCAAGTTCAGGAAAAAAAGAAATTAATCAAGCCACTTCTGCTGAAGAAGGAGAGTTTAAAATGGTCATACATTCACAGTTGTTGAAACTTAATCAAATAATACTTAAAAGGAATTCAGGACTAAAAAAAGAAAATCTATTGGCATGGGGAAGTATGATGCAAAGGAAAAGAAATGTAATTTCAACATGAAAAGACATTTTATTATGAGAATGCTATTTTTTTATGTGCAAGCATCACAAGAGATTTGGATGCAGCATTTTTCTTTTTTTCTAGGCCACAAACAGTTCTTACGAAACCTAGAAAGTTGAATAAAAGAAGCTGAGATGGTAGCTGTAGGAGACAGACTAAACAAAAGCTTCTCTTTCGGCTCAAAATCCTTCAGAAGGAATACTGCACGTTTGTTCACCTATCATGAAAGTTCTCAGGTATTTGTTTCTTCCGCACCCTTGAAACACTCATTGCAGAATAACAGTGCATACCCTTAATAACGATGAAGTCAGAATACAAAACAAAACCAGAAATGCTATTTGCTGTCTTGCCTAAAATAAAGAACTTCATCTAGATATGTGGATAATGGCAATTTTGCAATGCTGGTGCCCTGCATACAATAGCATTTACATCACAAGCTCTTTGGAAAAGATATGATTGTCCAAATGTCTCTGCCAACCTAGCCATGTATCCTTCCAGCTCAAAGTAAACTCATATTCACTCAAAAAAAAAATCTATAGAGAACTCAAGGGAAATGGACTCAAATCAGTTACAGTCTCCAGAAAGAAATGGATTTATCCAGTCCAGTGAAAACTCATTCAGTTACACAGTTCGAGTCATTAAAATAGCAAAAACATACCAGCGATTAGCAACTAACCATTTAATGAATCCAGATGTTTTTTGAAGGTCAACTTGTCCTAGTTTAAACTACCTTTGGTACTAAAAAAAGAAAGCTAAGCCTTGCTCCCAAATAATATCTCAGATCATGCACTACACTATCAAGGCTACTTACCCATTCCATTTCCACCCCTTTGGTTTATTCTTGGCAGCAAAGCAGAGGTAGAAAAGGAGACGACTGAAATAATCACTGACCAGTAAATTTTCCATGCTACCAACCTGCATGACACTGCCGACAATGACACTGTCAATGATCTCAGGAGAGACCTTGCCAGCAGCCAACGCAGCTCGAGTGGCATGTTCTGTCAGATCGGTGGCTGTGAAGTCCTTCAGCAAACCTCCATAGGTTCCGAAAGGAGTTCGCTTCGCTGCAACAATGAATACACCTGCAACAGAAGCAAGAATTATCCAGATGTACAGAGTCCAACAAATGGAAAATCACTAAGTCACCTTCAACTGGGTAACATCCTAAATTCACAAGAAGCTCCGTAAATACAGGCAATGTGAACCCACGCAGTTCAAGATAAATAAGATATAACAATGCTTTAGACAGGGAAGGTATGCAGAATCAATGGTCAGAAAGAAATGCTGGGAAAATTCCAGAAATACCTCTTTTCCATAAAGAGGTGTGAGAAAAACAGCTAGTTTGGATACCAGGCAGACAAAGGAGGCTGCCACACCACATCAGACATTAGTGCTAGCGTACCAAAAGCGTGAAAGTAACATCCATGAAATCCCACAGTGGACTCCTGTGAAATAATCAGATGAGGAACAGTTCTTTTAAGAAACAAAGAGGCCATTCCCTCATGCTAGAAAAATCAGCAGACTTTTGGCTTATTCTCTGAAATAGTTTTCACAAACAAAAAAACCCACAACAACAAAGCAAAATTAAAAAAAACCCCTATGTATATGCATTTTAACTTTGATTCCTTTAACTTAAGAGGAAAAACATTCCCTAATCAAAAACTTCATGCTATTTCCAGAATTATATAGGTCACTTAAACTACATAAACTGGAAGCATCAGTCTTCCAGTTTGAGAAGAAAATCTAGTTTTCAATAGACAGGAGAGTGTGCGCAAAGCACATGTGTAAAAATGCCTTGGCCAGAAGTAGTCTGCATGAATTTCAGCTCGGGAGAAGCTGTCTCTGAACCAAACTGAACACCTACTGACTGCGTGCCACAGCGGCAATCTGCTTCTGCGTGCGGAAACAAGTCGGAGGCAGCCTGCGAACTTTCCCCCAGTTGAACAACAGAGCTCACACCCCGCAGCTACAGCTGCCACGGAACATCCATGGCTATTTTAAGTAACACTAGAAGGATGTACACTGATATAAGAATGAAGGCAAACTAAAATGTCTGTTCTCTAAGCTGTTCACGAACACTGTTTTCAGGCCTTCTGTTAGAGGCCGTGTGATATATATTCTTTGGCTGGTTTGCGAGAGAGAGGGTGCTCTTCTGTCTCTTGTATTTGGATCCCAGACTATGTGATTTATAGGAAAAGGACCTTCCAAAATGGTGAAGGTCAAGCCTGCTCTGCTGACAAGGACTGGAACACAATGCTGGGATCTGAAACAGTCAATGAATATGCTCAGCAGATCATCTGGGCAATACCCTGAAGTAGACTAAGCAAGAATTGCAGCTTCAAGGATAGGGACAACTGTGAAAAACGGTTGTGGTTTTCCAAGCCATGAAGATAGCAAAACACCCCCACACCCTGATGCTGCCCATGGGCTTCTTTCTGGGGTACCCAGAAGACCTTAAAAAGAAGTCTTCGCTAACCACACTACTGTTGCTCCCTTAAAATGTGGTGCTGACATGGTAACTATTAAAAAACTGAGAGAAGCAGAATTTACTTCCTCAAAGGAATAAATAGCTGCTATTACACACCCAGAAAGCCCACTCTTTTCAGGTTTTTAAGTGTAGAGGAAACACCAGAGTCATTAAAACCACCTATCTCAAGAGGCCTCTGTATGCTCAGAGGTCTGAAAAGTAACAAAGCTGGTACTGCAAGGAAGGTCCTGCAGCCAGCTTTGGAACACATGCTCGGAACTGACTCCTTGTATACACACAGTGCATGCTATATCCATCATCGTTTCTCACTCTTTCATTTAATCATCATCCAGTTGACACCAGCAAGTAATTCAGTTTAATCCCAAATAATTCTTAATCCATTGACTGAACATTTTTTACTTTGGTGTGAACCCCTACAAGTTTTTTTTTAACAAAGGTGAGGATGCTTTAACTGATTTATATTTATGGAAAACCGGTGTGTTCAACACAGTCACTGCAGAATTAGTCCCTAGACTCTCTAAGTATTCAGGTGACAGATTTAAACTCAGACCAGTAGTTTTCATTTAACTATCCAAAATGTATTGTATTAGCAATAACTTACTGAATGTTAAGTTTGAGTCTTCATTAAATGTTAACAATGCTTGTAAAAAAACCAAACAACTTAGCTCTTTCAAGGATGATCTCACATTCCTAAGCTTATCTTCCCTGCAGCAAAGTAGGCCTTAACACTCATACTGCCACCACATCTCCTGTCCACCGATTCCTGTCCCTCTGTCTCCTCCAAAATTGCACCAGCACAGCTGGTTGCAAGGCTTTGCTGTGGACCAGCTCAGGGACCTGACCAAGCTAAAAGAACTTGTCATCCTCCCTTTTGGCCAGGCTGTTGGTTATCCATAATTATTTGCTGAATCACATACACCATGTTGCCTTACAAACAAACAGTCCGGGGGCGACGATGGAACTTTGCCCTTAAATCTTCTTTCCCAATAACACCATATCTCTCTTTCACACAGGCTGCTCACTGCTACCCACTTCTGCACAATAGCACCGTGAGGCCAAAGCGTAACCCACAGCAGGTCACGCAACTGCGGTAGCTGAAGACTAACATAGAGTCAGTAGAAAATGAGAGGCTAATTTTTATTTGCGTCAGTTCTGGGCCCGAGTTCACCTTCTGGCTGCTCAATAAAACAGTAATTCCAGACTAAGAGAGAAGGCTGGACTGAACTAGCAAGGGAAGAAGCACAACCTGTGTTACGTTGAATTAAACTGTCCACATAGCCATTCCCCTAAGGGTCTATTACTCCAGAATCTGCCTAATTTTGCTTGCTTGGAGAAAAATCTACAAATGCTACTCCCTCCACAAAACTTCAGGAGGGGCAACAAGGGGTGGCTGAAGTCCTGACTGAAAAATATTGTGGCAACAGATAAGATCCTGAAACAAGCACAGAAAACAAACATCAAACAAGTATGGGCAAAGCTGCTCTCTGTATTATCCAGTTCAGTAGAGCAATACAGAAGTGCTGCAAGACTGACCAGCCAGGCTTTCAGCACTGAAACCTCAAACCATGATTTACACATATGTTATTATTTAGGTACAGTCTGCCAAGTAGCAAAGCACTGTCAAGTAAGTAGAAAGCCCTGTTTTAATAGATTCCAATTTTGTTTTTAAACAAGATCAGGTATTAAAGGGCATATCGATCATACTTTTAAGAGACACAAACTTTAAACCATGTAGAGAATAAAGCAGCTCTTTACACAAAACACTTTCGGGAACTGTTGGCACTTTACAAACAGGGTTTATCCTGCACTGTTAGTGCTAACACAGGCAGAGTTTGACTTTGACAAGCGACACTTTCAGTCACCGACGCTTCTGGTGTCACTTTTAGAGACTTCTAGTCACTGTACATAGACCTGGCCCGCTACTGGACATATACACACATCCTTTGTTAAATGTTTGTACCGTAACTGGCTTAAGCACTGCAGAAAGTCAAACACAGTACAGATAATATATATTCAAACAGTGCTCAATACAGAGAGGCTTGCGACCGACACCCTGTGCCCCTTCTCCACCCTGTGCACCGAAGGCAGGTTGGTGCTTTTCGAAAGGTCGCGTTTCTTTCCAGCTGTTTATCGTACGGATGCTGACACAGCATGGACAAAACAGTGGGGAGGAAATCCCCCCCGAGGGTCAGGAACGGCTTCAGAGGCTCCATTTTGGATTTTCTGATGGACAACACGAGCTGCCGCCGGGTTACGGGTCCCTACGACCGGTCCGCCAGGGCAGGGCCTGCCCCGGCAAGGCGCACTCCGGCCCCCCAGGCGGGCCGGCCGGGACAGCCGCGGCGCCGCCGGTCACCTTTGCCTCAGGCCCGGCCCAGCCTCCCCAGCAGACGGACCTGCCCTCACGGAGCCAGGCCGAGCCCCGCTCCCCTTGAGGGACCGGCGGCCGCGTCACTCCCGCTTGAAGAGCCAGGGACCCCCGATCCCCCCCACGGTGCCCGGGGGCCGCCCGGGCTGACAGGGGCCTCACCCCGCAGGAGCGCCATAGCCGCACCGCTCCGCGCCGCTCCGCCGTCTGCCCGCCCGCCCCCTCGCCTGCGTCTATACGTGCCGCACATTCGCCACGCTGGGGGCGGAAGAGGCAGGTACATACAGACGGCGCTTTTAAATTTATTTAAATTTATTTATTTATTTATTTATTTATTTAACTTCTACTTGATTTGATTTCTCCCTCCTCCCCCTACCCCCAGCCCTGCCCCTGGAAAAGGACGGTGCAGGCTTTGGCGAATCGGCGGAGGAAGAAGCGGTGGGCGGGCGTCGCTGACCCCGCGGAGTTGCCCTGGCAACGGCAGCTGTGGCGGAGGGAGGCCCCGACCGGCGACGGGCGGAGCGAACCTGCTCCGCCCCGCCCGGACGCGGGGCCGCCTCGCCGCAGTCCGCGACGAGCAGCCGCCGCGCGAGCCGAGTTCCGCGGGACCGGTGAGGAAGCGGGTGCTGGGGAAGGCACCCGAGACCCGCGGGCGGCGGGAGCCTTAAGGGCAGCGCCCGTCCTCATGGGGCGAAGTCACACACCCTACTCTCCCCCCACCCCCAGCCCCCCCGCCCAGGCCCGGACGCCTCCATTAAGGAGGTTTCTAGTTCTGGGCTGCTTCACAGCCCATGGCTGCCCCAGCGCTGCCCAGATTTCCAAGGAGAAGAGCAGAATCACAGAACGGTTTGGGTGGAAGGGACCTTTCAAGGCCGGCCATCCAGTCCAACGCCCCTGTAGTGAGCAGGGACATCTCCTTGATTGACCAACCTGATCTCCTTCTATGACCAGGTGACCCGCCTAGTGGATGAGGGAAAGGCTGTGGGTGTTGTCTACCTGGACTTCAGTAAAGCCTTTGACAGCGTCTCCCACAGCATTCTCCTGGAGAAACTGGCGGCTCGTGGCTTAGACAGGTTTACTCTTCGCTGGGTGAGGAACTGGCTGGATGGCCGAGCCCAGAGAGTTGTGGTGAACGGCGTTAAATCCGGCTGGCGGCCGGTCACAAGCGGTGTTCCCCAGGGCTCGGTTCTGGGGCCGGTCTTGTTCAGTATCTTTATTGATAATCTGGATGAGGGAATCGAGTGCTCCCTCAGTAAGTTTGCAGATGACACCATGTTGGGTGGGAGCGTTGATCTGCTGGAGGGTAGGAGGGCTCTGCAGAGGGATCTGGACAGGCTGGATCAATGGGCAGAGGTCAAGTGTATGAGTTTTAATAAGGCCAAGTGCAGGGTCCTGCACTGGGGCCACAACAACTCCATGCAACGCTACAGGCTTGGGGAGGAGTGGCTGGAGACAACCGGCTGAACATGAGCCAGCAGTGTGCCCAGGTGGCCAAGAAGGCAAACAGAGTCCTGGCCTGTATCAGCACTAGTGTGGCCAGCAGGAGCAGGGCAGGGATCGTGCCCCTGTACTCAGGACTGGTGAGGCCACACCTTGAATCCTGTGTTCAGTTTTGGGCCCCTCACTACAAGAAGGATGCTGAGGTGCTGGAGCGTGTCCAGCGAAGGGCAGCAGAGCTGGTGAGGGGGCTGGAGCAAAAGTCTTATGAAGAGCAGCTGAGGGAACTGGGGTTGTTTAGTCTGGAGAAGAGGAGGCTGAGAGGAGACCTTATCGCTCTCTACAACTACCTGAAAGGTGGTTGTGGCGACAAGGGTGTTGGTCTCTTCTCCCAAGTAACCAGCGATAGGACTAGAGGAAATGGCCTCAAGTTGCGCCAGGGGAGGTTTAGATTGGATATTAGGAAAAATTTCTTCACCAAGAGGGTGGTCAAGCATTGGAACAGGCTGCCCAGGGAGGTGGTGGAGTCGCCATCTCTGGAAGTGTTCAAAAAACGTGTGGATGTGGCACTTCAGGACATGGTTTAGGGAACATGGTGGTGCTGGATTAATGGTTGGACTTGATGATCTTGAAGGTCCTTTCCAACCTTAGTGATTCTGTGATTCTGTGAACTAGAGCAGGTTGCTCAGAGCCCCGTCCAGCCTGACCTGGGATGTTTCCAGGGACAGGGCATTGACCACCTCTCTGGGCCACCTGGGCCAGGGGTTCACCTCGCTCAGTGTGAAACATTTCTTCCTTCTATCTAGTCTGAATCTGCCCTCTTTCAGTTTAAAACCATCACCCCTTGTCTTATTGCAACAGGCCCTGCTAAAAAGCCTGTCCCCATCTTTCTCCTCAGCCCCTCTCAGCCCTGGCAGCTGCAGGAAGGTCTCCCCGGAGCCTTCTCTGCTCCAGGCTGAGCCCCCCCAGCTCTCCCAGCCTGTCCTCCCAGCAGAGGGGTTCCAGCCCTCGGAGCGTTGCTGGGGCCTCCTCTGGCCCCGCTCCAACAGGTCCATGTCTCTCCTGTGCCGCGGCCTCCAGAGCTGGACGCAGCCCTGCAGGGGGGTCTCCCCAGAGCGGGGCAGAGGGGCAGAATCCCCCCCCTCGCCCTGCTGGCCACGCGGCTTTGGGTGCAGCCCAGGACATGGTTGGCCTTCTGGGCTGGGAGCACACATTGCTGGCTCATGTCCAGATTTTCATCCCCCAGGACCCTCTCAGCAGGGCTGCTCTCCATCCCTTTGTCCCCCAGCAAGAGTGTGGACTTGCCTTCTGCTCTCCTCCGTGTCCCTTGTCCATTAAAACCTCCCAACTGTGTGTACGGGATCTGCAAAAAACACCTTTCAAAGCTCTGGTGGTTGAAAATACATGTTGAGGTACGATTTATGTGCATAAAACCTTTAGCGGAACCACTCAGACTGGCTGGCAGAAGATGGGAGGATCAGTACAGCAATCAGCACAAAATTTTTATTTTGTGTACAAGTAAAAGTTGCAATATGTCTTTATTGATTCAATTTAAGTTTTATAAATTTGCTAGAAGAAAAAATGTTTTCCTGTGAACAATCCCATTTTTGATTAAAAAATAAAAATCTTGCAACTGCTTTCCCTACGTAATTCCAGCAATTTCCTGATTCTGGAGATGAGTGAATGGAACTTTGTAATGAAAAAAAGCAGAGGGTTTGACTGCATTTTCTCTCTCTGCCAGTGAGTTATCTCATTTAAGCACATGCACAGGGCTGGCACAGCATCCCCCCTTCTTCATTCCTTTGTCTTCAAGGCCATAAGATTCCACACTCAATTGGTTTCTAATTAGCTCATGATACTTAAGCACCTTTGAAATTAAGGTATAACTTCTAAACCTTCAAAGTCTTAAGTAAAAGCTTTGAGACTGTTCATTTGTGTTGGTAAAGTACTTTGTAGTTTTAAAATAGAAATGTTTCCAGTATACAGAAGCACATATTGAAAGGTGTATTTTATATATATATTCCCATTTTTGACCAAAAGACACAATTTCTTCAAAAGTGTTTATTTCACAAATTTTTTTATCCACAGCTGGATATTACAGTGACTCTTACAAGCATTTTCCTATAAACAAAGGTGTAGTTTACAGATTTTGTTCAGAATGGAAAAATATTTTATAAGCAGTAGTAATTCATCTACACTATTCACTCCTGTATATCATTCAACTTCTTTGAGAGCAGTTATACCTTCTGCTTGTTAAGGTAATGAGACTTCACAACCCCCAAACCAACCAAACAAAAAATAGACATTGCACTGTAGTAGTGCAATTTTCAACTTAATTTGAAAGTCTTCATCCACTGGCATTTACATTTTGAAATAAATGGTATACTCATTGGGGGATATGTCCTCTGGATTGTTTTACTTAATGTTGACATTGCTAGAACTTCTTTCAGGGGAAAACCACCCCAACAGTTTATGACTAATATACGTGAATCAAAGTTGGAGCAAAAAGGTTTGTGGCAGTTCATGCAATTAATTTTAATTAGGTTATCATTTATATGCAATGACAAAATGCTAATTTTTCAGTTAGATATGGTCTGAAAGAATAAGTTTGCACAGTTTGGTTCATTTACTATTGAAAATGGAGGAGAATGACCTGTTGTTTCAAGTGCATTTTTTTCACTTGGATCTTTTGCAAATCACACAGACGGAGGGTCATATCTTGCAAAGACTTTAGGTGGTGGTGTGATTTCAGTGTTTAAGTTACAGTATCAGGAAAGGGAGCCACTATGCTTAAGCTCTGAAACATGCCCACATTTTGCTACTGTTTCACTCGTACAAAGAACTCCTTTTAGGTAAGAGTGGAATAAGTTGGAGCAAAAAAATGTTTATGATGTAGAATTGCATAAATGTTCTTTTCTACAGTCAACTACTACAACAGCTTTATCAGCCACAAGATAAGCAACTTGGCTACAACATGCCAATAAAAGAAAAAAGAAAAAAAAAAGAAATTTTAAAGAAGCAAGTTTTTGGTGAAAATGAAGTGTGTACATCGTTCTGGATGCTTTTTGTAGGTCAGACAGCACATGCCTGAAATCACATGTGAAGTCTGGGTTGTGTAGTGGTGGTGGTTTGTGTAATTTGTTTTTTTGGGGGTTTCATTTTTGGTTTTTTTTTTTGTTTTAATTCCCAATAGTGCTTTTCTGAGATACATCATACATGCAAAAATCGGTATAGGTCAGTATTGTTTTTTGCCTAGGAACTTCAAAGTGTTTTTGCAGACCTCCTCAGAGTGAGATTTTTTTATAAGCAGACTTATAAATCTACAACTTTTTATGACAGAACAATAAAAATATTCCCACATTTTAACGCTTGTTTCAGAGAAACAGCAGTTGAGAAGTCAGTTACCTTAGTAACAGCTAAAGGCACACAGTGGGAAAGTGCTCAACTTAATAATCAATATTTAAAAATAAAGACAGATCTGGAAAACAGCCAGCTTTCTCAAAGCCAATGCTTTGTGTTAAATTTGTGCTTTAAACAAATAAAGTGCCAATCTGAGGAAAGAAAAGCATGCCTGAGCATAGCAATTTAACAAAATTAGCACTTAAAACCAAATTTTTAAAAAATTGCTAACAGAAAACCTATATTAAAGATACATTTCATACAGAGTCCTCTTCCGGATGGATTTTAATGGATAAACCACATTATCACAGACCAAGACATTAAATCCCAATTCCCATCCATGCATACCAAGAGTTTTTAAGGAAGTGTCTTTGTTGTACATATAAATTGTCCTGAAAATGATCCTGAAAACATAAATGGTCCTGAAAATGCCCGTGAAAGACCATTATCCCCTAGAAGACCATTAACCACATTTTATAATTGCGATCAAGAACAAAATTGTTGCGGAAGAGGATTCTGCAGCAACCTGTCATTTAGTCTGAACGGTAAGCATTGGTTTAATCAACCTGTTGGGAATCGCACTCTGAGTAATTTACATCAGAGAGAGGTAGAGACCTGAAAAGCCTGAGAGCAAACTGCTGGCCTAAGGTGAATTCTGAGAAATACATTAAAACTGCCTTACAGAATGACTGAATTCTGCTTTATTTTATTTTTAAGCTGTGATGACTAGTCTAGTGTGGAGAAAAGGGATAAGATCTAATTAAAAAAATTAAATCCCGAGCATTGCAAAAACATTCATTTGTAAAATGTGAAAAGAGGTAGGAACAATAAATAAAAATATTGTAGATGAGCAAGCAACAGAAGAGCGTGGGGCTGCTGGGCGCAGACAGCAAAATGGTGGTGTTATCCTTCTTGTATCTGAAGGGGAGGTGAAGGCACTACTGAATATTCTCAGTACGATGCAAATGCTGAAGGACTGGAGTTCGGAGGTAGTGCTGGTTCTAGACAAGCAATAAATTTTCTTCTATAATTAGCTGGGTGATGGTTAGGGGGGAAAAAAGATAACTGCACCCTAGGGAATGGCCTTAAGCCTGCCCTTCACTGCTAACAGCTGTACTAAACCACCGTCCATTTGAAACAAGGTATTTACCCACCGGCATAGAGCAACAGAATTCTTCATGGCACTCAACTTTCTCTTAAAAAATGTGCTTTTTGGATAGTAATTTACATATATAGTACATACAGGACTATTACAGTTTGTATATACATAGTTTATATACAGGATGTTTAAATCGAAACACACTCATCTAAAAAGGTGCCTGCAGCATGGCTGGATTTAGTGTATCTTTAAGAGACTTCACATTCTATTTTAATCCTCTGAGCAGACAGGGTACCTGATCATAAATATGCCGTCTGGATACAATTTCCACCAACTAAAAGTAGTCAGATGCAACGAGTTGTTTCTTTTTTTTTTTTTTCTGAAAGCTCTTCATCGTCGTGGAATTGCTGAGACTTCAAGAACTGCAACCACAGAAGCGGGTAAGTTAAAACCTACTTAGATGAGACCGTAATGGAAGTGGAAAGGACAAAATATGCTCACAGTGCTAAGACGAGTGGGGCTTTCGCTGCTGCCAAACATGCTGGCTGCATTTTGGCACGCTGAGCTACGGCAGAAGCATCGCCGGCATCGCTCAGCCTCGGGAACCCACCTTTCCTCCTCCTCAGCACAGAGAGCGGCTCTCACAGCGTCCGAGGAGTCAACGTGTCGTGATAAGTACCGAGGAAAATCAACAACTGCTTTCATGAGCAGCTGGCTCCTTTCAACGCCTACGTGGTGAGGTCAGAGGCTTGGTTTGTTTTAATTTATAAGTAAGGAAAAAGAAAAAATCCTTACGGAATGTGAATTGATTGCAATTATTTGATTAAGGTTGCTGTAGACAAAGATTTTGTGTTCACTCTTAAAGAAATGGCTTGCATTACTAACGCACTATCTTACAATTTTTTTTGTGTTAAAACATTTCATTGCTTATCCATTCCCTTTTCTTTTAAAACTTTTTTTTAGCAAGTATTTTTCATTTATCTAAGGCCTGTATTTGCACGACTGGTAACATTTTGGATGGCTATTCAACTGGACAGAATTCTTCCATGGACTGCTATGGCTAGGACTAACCCACTGAACAAAAGCAGTGTGGTTAATCTGTGGCCCAGATTAAACTGGGCTGCTTTAGCATGTCTTAACTACGCACAAGATTTTGTTACGGGCCATGTAAAGAGATCTAAGAACCTCCATAGACACTGCATGAAAGTTTTTGACTTTTAGAAGCACAGGGAAAGCCAACAGTAGGGATCAGGATGCTCACCTACAGAAGCAGCAGGAGGCCTATGGCAGTCCCTCGTCTCAAGATTATGTCACTAGGACAAAATCTTTGCAAGTCACTAATGTAGATTTGGTAATGGAAGAAAGGCCAAACTGCCAATTTATTTGAATTCCCAGGAAGCAGATGCACTGGGTGTGGTTAGGTGGAGCAACAGCATTTCTCAAACATAGAATTTGTGACAAATTCCATGTCAGTGGAAACAAGCAGCGTCCAAGCCCGTTTCCTTAACCGGCACGGTAAATACACATTGCGCCTTCTGCAATTTACTGTCTCAACTCACTATCGTGACAGTTACTAGCAAGAACAAGAGGCAGAATTGCATGTCCCGTTACTAATACATACAACACCGCCTAGCTATTAGACAACTTACATGTCCTTCATGGGAGCATAAGTGTCTCAGATTATGTTTTTCATTTAACTGTCATTTCTTCATAGACACCTATGAAGATTAAAGTTGTCTCCCACTCACTGTTCTTTTTTGTAAGTGGCTTTTGGAGATGATGATGGGTTTTCAATTATGTCAGCATAAAATCAAGCAACAAAAAATAAATCCACATTTCAAGTATCCTTATTCTGAGCTGCAGATTACCAAAAGAATCACATACAGATCAGTCTCTTTTTTACTGTACAGTTTAGCATACATTTATTTCTGCATATTGGTTCTTCCATAAACCTGTTTAGTCCATATTTAAAGAGGTCCTTAAATTCCTTTCATGATTTTTCTTTCTTTGCTGGAGGTCTCTGGGTACAAGAGATGGGCTTAATTATACTTTCTTCAGACTTTGTTGAGAAATTCCAAGTTGAGAGAAGCGGGGAGATGAATAGAGTCCATGGTTATGGAGGATGGGTTGAACGGAAACAAAACTGGGAACATGTGCTTGAAGTCTAACAGCAGCTGTGGGGGGTCATTTCGCTCTTGCAAGTGCATCTATAAGGTACGGGAGAAGAAAACAAATTTAGTATCAGTTATGGCCTTTTCTTTGCATTTGTCACGTTTAACATCATCAAAGGTTTGAGAACGCACACAATTTTAGAGATATTACAAAAAACAGCTAGAATTATTTTGTTCTCTATTGCAGCAGCCTTCCTCTGAGCAAGTATTTACAGGAGCTTCTACACAGACTGTAGGAAACACCACTTCAGAAGAACCTGGCTACATTTTCTACATGACCACAAAGCATACGTATGTCGCAAGTGTGTGCAAACGCAGAGTACTAAATTCAGGACAACGTGCAGCAGCACGCCTATTACAAAATGCCTGAATTAGTACTAATGACATCTGTATTAAATCATTATTATCTCCTCCACTTCACAACCCTTTAATTTACCTGTATGTCTCGTATGAAAGCTACTGTCACACGTTCTTCAAACTCATTCACAGGAGTGTAGAGATTAAGTATCTTTACAATCTGTTGAAAACAAAATATGATTACAGCCATGAGAAGCGACACTTTCTAGAATACAAAGCATCACTAACTTTTTGTCTTGATAGGGCCGTAACAAGTCTCCCATGACACTACTGAGAAGCAGAAGTAGCACAAGTATCATCCTAGTGTTCCTTTGCCTGTTGTAAGCTACGGTAAACCTCTGTGGACCTGTCAAAGTCACTTCTTATGGCAACGTTTGTAAATTAGGAGTAGACTTGAACAGATTTATACAGGGACATGGGTGACCACTTCCCAGTACTTCTGATGTCACCTCTACAACATTTCTCCTGATGCTCCCTCACTCCTGCTTCTCCCCTTCTACCCCTTGGCTACTCTCAAGAACACGTGTTCAAGACGGGCAGATGGAGATACAGGAGAAAGGATCCCCAAGAATCCCTGGAGATCAGATCACACCTCTCGCTTCTCCCTTCCTATGACATTATCAAATGAAGGCCAGGCAATCCAGCAGCAATGAATGCAAGTTTATATCCTCCTGGAGTAGAGTTTTAAAATTAAAGTCGGATCCAGCCAGCCTAAATGGGCAGTTCTCAACCTCCTGTGCCAAAGAGGCATCCTGCAGACCGAGCCAGGTTAGATCCTGGCAAAAGACAACAGGTGGGTTTATCATCTGTAATAAAATCCCAGGTGTCTGACTTATACCGTGACCACCTCAGGGCTGGGTTTCATCTTTGAGCGCTTCTGCTGGAGCTCCAGCGCCATCAGCAGCACTGTATGAGAGGAGCCGCTGCAACCGACCGCCTCTGACAAGGCTCAGTACCAAACGTCAGTCCTGAAAAGGACGAGTTGTCCCCACCGTGGGAATGGCACGCTGAGTCTGGGCAGCAAAGAGCTGGCACCAGGAGACCACCCTTTCCCACTCCTTTAATTATCGGTACCTTCTGGTGTCAATCTCTGCCCTGCTCCCTACCTGCTGGGTTGTGAGCGATGTGCACAACGAGCAGATGGCCTCAGCATCTTCCGAGGTTTTCTTTTTCAGCTGCAGAAGCTGTGCTGCCTGAATCAAGGGCTCTAAAGTTTGGGCTGCTCCACTCTGCTGCAGATTCTTCCCACGCAGCCATTCCTCCAGCTGGCTTATGTTAAACCTGGGTAAGCAGCCAAGATAAGACGTGAGCCAAGACATAGTTAGCATCTCAAAAATCCTCTACGAGACTCAAGGTATGTTGCACTGCTGGTATCTGTGGCTTTTTGTGATGCGTATTTGTGATACATGTGGCAAGAGACAACCACACCAAAGCTTAATACTCAACAACTCAAAGCAAAATTTATACTCCATGTGCCTTAGAAATAGACGAGCCATGTAACAGCTGAATAGCACAAAGGATGTGCTTTTCTACAGCATTCAGATTCGTTCAAGTTTCAAAAGTCAATTAAAATTAAGCTTTTAACAAGTTTTTAAATGCTAACAAAATCTTGCAAGGTACCCAAGTATCTTTGAAAATATCTATGGAAAAAATGCCTTTGCTTGTGTCCCCTCCCAGGCTCAGGGGGAACATGCAAAGGATCCGCTGTGGGAAGGGGAGAGGGTAGCAAAAGGAAGGTTTATATCATTTATACCAAGAAGTAAGTTGATAGATTTATGCCAGGGCTGCTAAATATTCATAATCCCTTTCTGGCAAGTTTGTACTAGCTGTCCTTTCAAATCTCAATCCTTATTACAACACTTGGCTAAGGCAGCAACAGGACACATGGGGCCCTGGTCCCAGCCCAGCAATAGTCCGTGCTGCTGCTCGCCTGCAGCTCACGAGAGGCCAGAGGCACTTCACACAGCGACAGGGGTTTGTCTTTAAGCTCCACCTGCAGAATCAGAGCCTTTGATGCTACAGCACTTGTTAGGTTAAAACCAACAGAGACAGCAGCAGCAGGGAACCATGGAGGCTTCTCCATCGCAACATGTAATCCACCCTACATCACCTGGTGTAGCCTGTGGGCTGTGCAGCCTTCCTGCTCAGGCTGGGTGAGGCAAAGCTGGGGAAAGCCCACCCCAGGGGTAATTACTATAACGTGCATTTAATTCACAAGCCACACAGCAAATTGCGTTGCACAGGGATCACACAGTGGGGGCTAACTTTAACTGCCGCCGCATCAGTCTCCTGCTGAATCCAGTTTCTCCCCTTACTTATGCCACTGCATTTTCTTTTCCTATTTCTACTTCCTTATAAAATTAACAGAACTTCCTTAAGCAGGTACATCCCCGCCCCAAGCCCGTGTCCCACCTTAGCTGCATGCCTGTGCTCCACGAGCAGACATCTTTCCTCAGCAGGAGGTTGTTCAGGGCGACCGCGTTGATCATGTAGAAGAGCTGCTTGAAGACCTGCTGCACAATCTCTGGGTCCAGACCCTGGTCACACATGATGCCGTGGAACATGTTCAGCTGGCGAATGATTGCGTCTAAGCTGTAGGAGCTGTCACCATCTGCCATGCTGGAGGAGCGATTCCTGTAGCCCATAGGTTTGACACCAGAAAGCCCTTGGATACTCTCATTTTCCAACACTGCAGACACTGAAAAAGGAAAAAAAAAAAAAAAAAGCTGAAAAAGCCTGCATCCACCTGTAAGTCACTAGAGGTAGGAACTGATCCTCCATGGAGAGTCATAAACATGCAGCAGTCTCAGTGATGCACACGATAAATGCTGGAGGTCTGAAAGCAGGACAGATCCACGAATTGCTAGTTTACTGTGCTAATGTGAAATAGTTGAAGCATACAAAGCATCTGTAAGGTCACACTTTTTTTCCTTGGTGTTACTACACAGAAATCACCATGCTGCAGAAACTGGGAACACCTCTCCTTTGATCCGTAATCAGTTCTCCCTCTGTGAATACCCACCACAGAGCCTTAAATTCTACACTTAAGGTGATTAATTGGCTCAAAGGATTGGGAGAAATAGAGACAGATTAAAAGTAATAAAACTCTTACAGCCTGAGTAACAGATAGAGGATCAGGACATCGTTCTGCAAGGAGCCGAAGGAACACGCAGCGATGGTAGGAGGTGATATCATTGGATACAGCCAGAATTTGTGCAATGACATTTGGAGGGCAAAGGGAAAGAGTCCCAGATATAGAGGAGACCAGGTTGGGAGCTCAAGGAAAATGTCAGCAGAGCTAGAAAATATAAAGCACTGAGAACTGCTCCTCAGCTTAGCAAGGAAGACAGATTTAGCTGAGGAGGTAACTCTTTGCATACTGACTGGCACACCCTTGCAAAACAAGGTCTTAGTCTCTTCTTCCTCTTCCCAATTCCCCCATAATGTGCATTTCCACCCAGAAAAAATTAAACCATGAACCTGGTCTGGAGTGGAACGCTGTTCCTACGGACCCACCAGCACCACCTCACCTTTGTCGCTAACTCCCCAGCAGAAAGGAAGGAGGAATTTTCTATCAGGGGGAAAAAACCCTCATCCCCATTAGTTTCCATCATGGGGAAAAATAAAATCTCCTCCAGGTTTGCCTCCCTAACACCAGGTCACTGCTAACACGAGGACCTGCTCCAAACCAAGACTTTTTTTGGAACACATGCCTGTCTGCCAACTGCAGGCTTTTCCTTTGGGGAAGAGTCATGCTAGCACTGTACAAAGGTCTGAAAAACACTCAGAGTAGATAATTACAGCAAAAAGAAAAAACAACAACCCTCCTAAAAGCTACTGCACTCTGTACTCACCGACCATGGGTTGGAGTATGCCCTCTGCTATCTTAATGAGCTGCTGGTAGATCTGGATGGAGAGGTGGCTCAGCACCTGGCGGTACTCGGTCAGGTCAAAGTTCTTGAGACAGTGCTCGTTCTGCTTAGGTGTGTTTTGTGTCATGAAACCCTGGGCAGAAGGAGATTACAACACCTGCTTTCATTATTCCACCCATTTATAGGCCAGTAAAATCCCTGTATTAAAAAACCCCACACCTTAGAGTACTGTATATCCAGATATGTTACCGAAGTACATTTTTACTCTGTTATAGGAAAGATCAAGACTCATAAGTCACCTTTGATTTACTCAGCCGTTTGTTCATAAATTATTACCAGAGGGCTGCTTTTTGAAGAAAAGCATCACTAAGTGATATGTTTTTCATTTTAGCTTTAGCAAGGAGCAACGTTTGTATTAACTGCAATCTGTACATGAACTAGAAAATCACATTTCAGTCCCTGAGAAACTTCTTTTAGCTATTTGTTTACCCCTGTGAGTTGCAATTATTTACGGGAAACCAAGTATTTTTAGATTAAGATATTAGAAAATGGACAAAAAAAAATGATAACCACATACTGTATATGCTCTGACAACATTCTAAACTAAAGTTCAGAAATCTCTCCAAGCAACTGAGTTTATTCCCTGCCTTTTGCTGAAGCAGCAGCTGATCTCTGATCCTGCGAACGGATGCTGTAGCCCTGAGTTCTGGGCTCAGACGTTAACGCCAGTTTTGCTGGCAGAAGCAAATGTGATCTAACTTAATTTAGTAACTAACACAGGCGCTTCAATTGCCTGTTCATACGGTCTTATCAATCTGGTGTCAAAAAGAGAACTATGCAGCTTTTTTTGTTGTTTGCTGACTGGCATAATGAAAAAATACAACATGTACAACTTGAGTTGACTTCAGAATTTCTCATTTTTCCTGACTAATGAAAAAATGCTGTGCTCCTTGCACTGCAAGATTTCATTTAGTTTGTGATTTTTTTAAAAACCCATTTTCTTAAAAATATGTTGGATTTCAAACTAAAGTTAACAGTATTTGGGAAACTGCTCAGAATGTTTTTTCCCCTGTTTTTTTGCACCGAATTATCAACTGAATTTGCAAATAGCTGGTTCGTTTAACACAATGAATCATGGCAAAGAATGTGAAATTTAAGTGTGGGAGGTTTTTTTACCCTGCTGGTTTTCTGGGAAGGATTTTCTTTCAATGTAATGTTGTTATCCAGGCAGAAGAGGGCAAAACAGAAGCATAACTATTAGTAAGTATTATCTAAATTATTTTTCTTTCTTAATTTAAATCTTGGAAGTCCAGCACTGAGGTTTAACACACCAGTCATTATCTTGTGAATGACCTGAATAGTTAATTTGATTCCATGATTTTTTTTTTATTTATTCTTAAAGCTTGATTGCTCCATATATCTAACACAAATCAAGACTAAATGAGAAATGACATAATTTGGCTCTGCTGAAAATTTTAATACCCAGAACATATGGCTATAAGGATGGCAGTGTGTAATGTATTGAGGACTGTGACTATCTGATTTTGTCGGAAGGGATCAGCTACAATAAAACTTATTTCACGTTAGGAAATATAACTGCGGTGGCAAGTTATTAGAGGATTTCCTTCCCAAATATTACATTATGATTATACATTTTTGCTCTCTCAAAGTATGGTTATTCTGAATTAGTTGAACAGAATAGGAACAAAATAATCAGTAGAAACTTTCAGAATAAAATTGCAAAACTTGCAACAGTTTTCCACTGTCTGAAAACCTTAGTTAATGAAAAGATAAAGGGAAAGAGCCTTCAGAACAGCCTACCAAAAGGAAATCCCCTGTTCGGACAACTCAAAGTGCATGGTTGACTACAAAATCCAAAATATTCTGTTGTGTGTTGTGTTGTAAGGGTCCTGGTTTCAGCTCTCAAATGTCTTGTCTCGGTGCAATGCCCCATGAACCTCTGGTGTAGTTCATACTGGATGTAAGGAAGAAATGTTTCACACCAAGGGTGGTGAAACCCTCGCCCAGGTTGCCCAGAGACGTGGTCGACGCCCCATCCCTGGAAACATCCCAGGTCAGGCTGGACGGGGCTCTGAGCACCCTGCTCTGGTTGCAGATGTCCCTGCTCACTGCAGGGGGTTGGACTAAGTGGCCTTGAAAGGTCCCTTCCCACCCAAACCATCCTGTGATTCTAGGAGCTTCCTCGTGTTACATCCAAATTAACAAAGGAGCCAAGTCAGAGATGACCTCGTGTCATAGCCCGAGGGAAGCCACTAGAGCCGGGAGACCTGAAGACCCTTCCCTGGTGGAACGCCAGAATACCCGAGATAAGCGACCAGTTTCTTACCGCATCTCCGCTGTACTGCTTTAAACAGTGCAGGAGGCGACATGTGTTTGCCAGCCAAAACGACGTCATCTGAAAATCATCGTTGTGCTTCTGGAGGAACAAAATTAAAACATGTGAGACTCCCCTCCTTTGGTGGGGGAAAGCTGGCATAGCAAGACAAAGTGATTTTGAGTTTCCCCGCCTAGATCAGGAAGCTTTCTCTCTGCAAATGGGCAGCATTAACCATTTGTTCCCTGAAAATTTTTTTTTAAATCTGTAAATGCACACAATTTTATTGATAAGATCGTAATTTTCCTTGTTCTTTCTAACAGGGAAGCTATGAGAGTGAGTGGGTTGGAAAATCACTACAGGAGCTGAATGTCACACACTCTGATGTGGTTATAACCATCTCACACCATCTCGACGCCCAGACAAGAGAAGATGGACACCTACCTTCAGCACTTTTTTAATGCCGTTGATGGTGGAGGTGAGCAAGGAGTGCACTTTCTGGTCATCATTGATGTAATCCGCGTGTCTGATGCACATGTAGAGGATGTAGGCAGGAAGGCAGGGAACAGTAGCAGCCACTGCTTGGGGCTTCAGATCTAGAAAGGTGTGTTGTTGTTTGTTTTTTTTTTTTTTAATTAAAAAAATAAAAAAAATCCTCTTAAAATTCACCAGCTGCCACGTGAAGCAGGGAACACCACAGCTGAAGACAAGGCAAACCCCTCTCTTCCCCCAGCCCTGGGGAAGCTGAGATTTCAGTTCTGCAACTTGCATCCCTCTCTGCAGCCTGGACACAGAACCAGACGTCCAGCTGCAGGACAGACAGACCTGCTGGAGCCGGCCAAAGCAGAACCACCGCAGCACTAGGGCTCGGGAGGGTAGCACAGTCTGCGTTGAAGTTTGTGACACCATCCCTTTACAGGTCCCTTCCAACCCAAACTATTCTATGATTCTGTGATCCCACTACACCTTGCGGATGCACAGGTAGCGCTAGATCTTCTTTATCATGTAAAAGCCTACCCAAGTAGCACACAGAGAACCTTAGAAAAGCTCCCTGAAGCTTTCAGGAGTATCTCCCACAGGTTATAACCCCCTTGCCTCTGAATTCATGATGTGGTAAATCACTCTTTCCCTCAAGATACTGAATCCCAATGGTAGCTGTGGGAATTCGCAGCCTCTAAAGGAAGAGCCTGTCTGATTAGGGGAACTTCAAAGGCCACAGCAGTGGGCTAGCACTGCTCTTTCAACACCTTTTAGATCCTCACTAGACTCTGCTGGGGTTAGAGAGTGATGGTAAACACTGACACTTAGCCAGGGAAGCGTGACTTCTCTACCAGTGTTGACTAAGGGGATGCTGCAGCAATTCCTATCAGACCTTCCAGCGCAAAAGAGCTCACAAATTTATTATCCATTCCCTGTTGTTATCTCATAAACCAAACTACCTTTGTTCCATTGCTGGCAAAATCCCTGGGGTCTATCCTTTGCTATCCCCTCCCCATCTATTACCGCATCATACAAAGCTCAGCAAGTTACTGCCTGCTCGGTTTCCATTTTTTGCTATCCCTAAGGATTATATCCATGCTGGTCTGTCTGCTTAGTGCTGCGTGCTGCTTTTTTTACCTACCAAAACTGCCTTCACCATAAACTTACAGCCCCAGAGGGATTAATTTGAGAAGATCTGTCTATCCTGAGATCTCAAGTTTACAAACTCTCCTAGGCAAGAGAAGAAGGAGCCAGGCACAGGAGCAGAGCAAGTTCTTCACCTGTAATCAGGTTTCGGATGAGGAGTGGCTCATCTTCTTTATAATATTCCAACATGCCCTGAAAATCCTTCTCCTTTCTCTGGACAGCAACTTGCATGTTACGCTCATGCCGCCTCCTCTCCGACGGTACCGTGGCTTGGGATGCTGTGAAGAGAAAAGAGCACGAAAGGTGGTACCTGGCAATCGAGAACTATTCATGTCCTCCATTAGCCTTAGAGCAGGCACCAGGTCAAAGCGTTGTATATATTGAGTTTCCAATAATGTCATCAGCTTCGACAGATTTATAAAAATATAAAGAACCAGGTCTTGAATTATGGGTCAGCGGTAGTTCTGACTCTGAATGAAAGAAAGCGCAAAAGTTGGACCTAAAGAGGAAAATATGAAGTCATTTTTTATTTTCCAAGGAACTACAGGCTAGAAGGTAGTAACCCTATTGGAAGCTTTTCAGTGTATCATTTTCAAAGAGGGGGAAAAAAAAATAGCCAGGCAATGAAAAAACATTAAGCATCACATCTTCTGGCTGGCGGTAAAGCCGAGGAACTGCAGTGGCACACCATTGAGCGTTGCGCTTCCATAAAAGTTTAATAAAACAGGACAGACCAGCATGCAAGTACTGCAATAAACAGCAGCCTGCTGCATGCAGATTACCCTGACGGAGACCAGCTGTGCTAGCCATGGAAACCCTCCAGTTATTCAGCTTCATTTCACTTAATGCCTAGTTTTCAGAAATTAGCTCATGAGAACAAATTTATGTGATTAATCATGGCATCTCCAGAGAATGGGAAGCTCCTTCTATACAACACAGATGTTGTGTTTGAGGTGTTTTCTGATCAAGCAAAATACACATATAGATTTTAATCTTAAATGGTTTTAATTCCTCTCAAAGTTGCCAGATCAGAGCAGTTGCCTGCTAGCCACTGGTGTCCTCTCTATGTCTCTGCTTGGGTCACAGCACTGACAGCAACGAAAGCAAAAAGCTTTCTTAAATACCCTCCAAACCAAGCATCAGACCAACGCCCCCAGAAAGCATTCTCCTTCCATCACTTCATGGACCCTCTTCCAAAGTTACCTTGTGCAACCACGTTCACAAGCTAAAGCTACAGCAGCACAGCTGTACTTGCTCAAAGGCAGCCTAAGCATGACCCAAGAGCTTCACTTGGCCTTTTGGTTCCCTGAAGCCATGCCAAAGATGAGCTCAGTACTACTCTAGTGTGCCAGAATGAGCAAAGTCTTACTTAAATAGAAAGAAAAAGATAAAAACCCGCAGCTCTCTACGGATGGCCAAAGGACTGAAACCAGAGCGCTGTTCTACCACCCCAATGTTTATGAACAGCCAAGTCACCTTCAAAATCTTGGACCTTCTTCATGTAAATCTTCAGCTGCTTCTTCAGCTTCTTTTCATTCTTTTCCAACTTTTCTAACAATTCTTTAAGATCCTGAAAAACAGAAGATGCATTGGGTTAAAAAAATTAAACCCAAGAACAAATCATTTTGGGGTGAGTTTGAGACTGGAGTCACTCGGCAGCCAGGAGCACACAGCCTGGTGTATGCACCACTACTGCACGGTGTGAGCACCCTGGTTGAAGAAGAGCCGTGCTCTTCCTGGATCGCTCAGAGACACCCTTACCTACACCACAAAGACCGCGGATGTTGTGCGCCTCCTTTTTCTAGAAGTAGCCAGCAGGCAATACTCACCGCACACCACCCAATGCATTTTTATTCCTGGCTGTTAATCGTATTTAAACCGTTCCAACACTATTTAGATACTAGAGTTGCTGCGAAAGGCAAGCAGCCCTCACCTCATCTTAGGAACAGCCACTGCACACAGGCAGACCTTGCGCACAGATACAGGGGGTGAGCAAGGGAAAATTTACCATCAGCCAGGCCAACTTTTTGGAGTGGCAACTATCCCCCACACTCTCAATAAATTCAAGTAAAAAGAAAAGATTGTGTGGTCATTGTGCATAATTACAGAGTATAGGGGTCCCCAGCGACTTCAGCGATCTCATTTGCTGGGGAGTGCCACAAGGCAGACAGGCTTAAAATAAAAGAAAAAATAAAAAACAAAGTTCCTAGGGAGTCACAGGAGTCTCACAGCCACTGAACAACAGTTCAAGGCCAAGTACCCATGCTCTCAAATGCACCAGTGGAAGATGCTGAAGGATCTTGCAGAGAGTTTAAGAGGGGTAGAAAAGACCCCAGTGCCTTCTCCTCTCCTTCATATTTCCTATCTCCTTCCTTTCAACTTGTTTTTTTTCCTGTTTCTTCGGCTGTGTTTCAGTGCAACCCCTTACCAGATTTTCATTGGTGAGACGTGTAATTTCTTGCTGAAGTCCAAACTCCACCTGGGCCTCCGGAGACAGCTGCAGGGTCTGCAGGAAAGCTTGCTGCTGTTTCTCCATCTCTTCTTTCATTGCATCCACCTGGTTTTTTAGAGCTTCTACCTCTTCCTCATGCTCTCTTCTCTGATCCTGGAGCTGTGCTTCCAGTAACCTGAGAAAAGAACCATACCGATCAGCCTGTGACTTCAGCATCGTGGTAGTAACCACCATTTTGAGTTTAGATCCTTCAAAGTCAGCCAACTTGCAATGTTTCTAGTCAACCTCCCTATAAAACTGACACACAAAGGGGTGCTACGGTTATTATTGCCACTTTAGTCTGTCATTTGCTACACTGCAGGTTAAATACTTTTGAAATTAGAGACATGAGATCAAAAGTTTGATTTTTTTTTTTTTTAAATAAAAGGAAGGAAAAAAAATTCAAGAGCTCCCTTTTTTCTGTATCACAAATTTGTGTTCCTTTACTCTTCCCATTAGCAAAAGGCAAATGCACAGCAACAAAGCAGTGCAGATCAACAACTGCAGGGTTTTTTTTTTTCCAAAAGCTCAGCTTGAAGAGTATTTGTTCTTGTGCTCACCCCCTTTCAAACATCAGTTCTTACTCTTGAAAACTGAACTGTACGTCTTGCAAATGGCTCCGTTCAGCTGGACTGCCACAGGCTGCGTTTGCTACTGCTGGGAATTTCAAGACAGACAGAAGCTGAAACCCTTCATTCCTTCTAGTTGTTTGTAGAGCTGCTATTTATCTTTGCTTAAAAAGAAGTGTATTCACGTTTATCTCAATTTTCATTCAAAAACTACCTGCAGAAAACTATGCACAAGGCAATTTTCCGTCATCTTGATCAGTTCCCGCTTTCATCATTGCTGGTGACTTCACCAGGACTCTTCAGCAGGGAGAAAAAGACTTGTTTCCTTGTACTCCATGACATGCAAACGCTAACACCATGATACACAGCTGACAGACACCACCAAAACCAGCCCTTCTACCCACTTTCAGGTGGGTACTCAACTTTTTGTCTGATAATTTGTCCTGCCACCCTCTCCTACCCCCTTTCCCTCCACCAGCTCTCCCTCCAGCCCTGCCCTGAGCGCAAGGACAACCCTGGGTGGAAAATGCTGAACTAAAGGGTTAGTAAGGCATTTATTTAGTGCATTATCCAGCCATTTGCTAAACCAGAATGCGTTTGTTAATTCAGTGGAAGGATTCGTCACTGAGGTGTTAACTGTCCTCCCGTACACCCGTGCTGATGGGGATGCTGACAAACCTGGCAAGTGACACGGTAATTGATTTTTTTAAGGGTATACTCTACCCTCTGCTAAATGGAAATTTCCTCATTAGTCCACCACCAGCTCTCTCAAGAAGCCTGAAATAAGTGACTCCAGAAGGGATGAGGAGTCTGAGAAAGGGGCACCAAGCCAGAAACTACAAATTATTAGTCTCTGTCACCATCGTCCTGTGTAGTCTAAGAGAAGGAATGACCCAGGGATACAACCAAGCCCGTGTCCTTGCTGCAGCTCACGGATGTGCTCTCCTGGGCAGAGCTACGGACAGCCACACACCTGGCTCAAGGGCTTCGGCTCCTCTGGCATCGGATGCGAATGGCAGTTCTCAAAGATGAGGAAGACTCTGGTGTCAGTAGCTTAGCCTTTACCCAGGACATGCACAGACACGGAGCTGTGCCGGTGGGGAAAAAGCTACAACTCTTTCAGGTCCACTGGGAACTTCATGTCAACTGTTTCCCTGCAGGAACAATTAACTATGGAGGTGGTTTTTTTGTTGTTTTAGGGTTGGTAGTTTTTCTTTTCCTTAAGGATCATATGAAAGAACACATGCTTTCTATGGAAGATTTCTGGATGAGAAGCATTAATCATTCTCCAGTTTGGTTTTTCGTTGTTGTTTTTAGAAGATCTAAACAACCCCATCTCTACTCCCATTTCCCAGTAAAGGATAGGAAAGGATATTTTCCAACTATAGAAACATGGACAATAATGTACTCTGCCTCGTAATCACGTTGTCGGGAGTTATATTCTTAATAGGCCTGGAAAGAACAGGCCCACCATGAAATAATTATTAAGCGCTTAATTTTCATTTTATTTCTTCGTGTGGGTTCAGATTAACTGTGAGCCACCCTCAGAAAAAACACACTCCTCCTACAAACTCAGGTTCCTACATTGCTTTGAAAAACAGATGAATTATCCCTGGTATTTTTCCTGTTATCGCCTGGTTTTACTCTGATCCCTCTAGATGTGACCTCATAACCACCCTGGAGAGCACAGACTGATTAACATTTAATTATCAGCTCTTCCAAGCAGCAGGTTGACCCAGGAGAAGAATCCAGGAGTCCTTCTGCCTTGCCTTAACCTCCAGTTGCGTTTTTAAATGTTCGTTAGCTTGGAGATGAGAGATCATTACAGAACCACCAGCATCCCCAGGAGATATGGAGGTTGCAGGTATTGCCCCGGCATGTCCCGCTGGGGTATCTGCCCATCAGACCAGGACATGGGGAGAGCTGTGGAAGGATGGCACTGTGTGCCCACCACGCACCTTCCTCCTTGTACCTATGGGCAACGCATGGATGCGAGCACACAATCCCTGGGAGCATGCAAAGCAAACAGCATCGCAATACAAGCATATGGACTCCACTTCTGATGTGTCAAGGATTGGGAGAAAACATGTTAGGGAGGTGCTATATCTTAGCACAATTTGGGAAAAAACATCTAAAAATGTTTTTTTGGGGCTTCCTGGAGATTACAGCTTCCCAGCAACTTTATTACACAATTTCTCATTAACGTAACATAATTCTTACTGAATCACAGCTTGGGCATTAATGACAACAGCCACCATCAGCAATGCCCAATTAAAATCACAACCTCTCCTCTGAAAACGAGAGGAGTGTCTCCCTTCTTCCCCACCTCCAGCTGCTCCCACAGAGGATAACAGGTCCTACAGAGGACAACAGCAGAGGAAGAGAAAGAAACAAAAGGGCAAGCGAAAGAGGGAGAGAGGAGAGAAAGCGGTGGGGGAAAAAGAAAGTGTTTGACCTGGCAACTTGCTTTAAACCTTGATAAGCCAAGCCGAGCTCTCCATCTTCATTGAGATACCCCCAGTCCTCAGTCTTGCTAGAAATAAAGGACAGAAAAAGGAAACAAGAGGACAAATAAAGACAAAAGGTCAATTGCAATAGAAAGGGAAAAGGTGAAGAACCCTTATCAATGTAAATTTTTTTTTTTAAAGCACACTTTCATGACATTGTATTTCCTTTTCCACCATGGTAAATGAGAACCGTGCTCTGGTTGTGCCCCGTACGACACCCCTGGCTGGTGCAGCTTCTTCTCCTCCCTCCCCAGCTGTGAAACGTGTGCTCGTGCAGCCCTTTCCTCCCTGACCCACCGCAGCCGACACAGGAACCCAAAATTGTTCAGGTCAGAAGGGACCATTTGAGATCACTCAGTCCGGCCTCCTGGCAGGTTATCATCATTCCCGAGGTGTTAACTGTTTTTACCAAAGAAGCCCATTCCTGGAGGTCAGAGCCTGAGTTTTTTGTTTCTGTATGGCTAAACTGTTTCCCACAGAATTGCAAGGAAAAGCTGGCAAGCCCACACCACACCAGGTAGCTCAACTCCACATTAAAACCTTATGCTTAGAAACCAGGGAAGAGAAACAAGGACCAAGAGAGAGAAATGAGAGCGCAAAAGTCAGCACGAGGGGTAAGGAAGAGGTGTCCGAACACAGAAGGGGTTAAAATGAAAAAGCACAGTGATCCTTAGCAGCTCCAACAGGCTTCCTTGCTTCCCTCCCCCAAAAATTAACTATTTTTGAGCTAGAACAGCCCACATGCACTCCCAGCCCACAGTACAAACACAACCCAACCCCACTGTTTCTTGCTGACAGCTTGAACAGTTCACTCCTCTTCCAGACCTTCTATGCTCAGCACATCTCACTAACAAGACATTTTTAAGACACGTTTCTTTATTTCCTTCCTTCTGCAGCAACTTCCACTGATCTAAAATAAATTCTCTTCCTTCTACTTCAGTCGAGGGTCTCCTCAATCATCAAGTCAAACACATCAGCCTTTCCTCAGAGCAACCTTCGGTCCAAACACCCCTTGGATGTTTGCTTCCTTACAGCCATGTGAGATCCAATCTCCTCTGTACCCATCCATGCAGAAAAATGCCCAGAAAAGTCTAATCTCACTTTAATACTAAAAGTTTCCTTTTAACAGGTGTTTTTTTCAAGTTACAAAAGGCAGGAAACTAATTTATCTTCTTTAACGAGGTGTTGAACACATTACAAATGAGTGATGTGAGCTAGTCAACCTGGCCCGAAACACTTGCTACAACGAGATTTTACTTGGCTTCGATGCGAGTTTGAAAACAGTTTTTTTGGGGGTAAATAATAATAAAAAAAATTTCATTAAACTTTTAGAGAAAAAAGAACCAAGCCAAGATGCATCTCCTGTTCTGAAAAGAGGTGTAGCAGATGACATTCCCTGGTAAGGAAAGCTCTGCATATTTAAGTGTAAAAGCACAACACACAAACTTTCTACAGCACATTTTCACATGAGGAAAGCAGTGAGAACTGTGGTGGTGCGGCACTACCACAAAAGGACTCAAGAGGTGTCTCACCGCTGCAGAGAGATGGTATATCCCTTCCATCCTGGTGTGCCAGCATAGCATTTCTCAAAACTGGCAAACATTTCAGGCATCAAGATTTGAAAAATTCATCTGGTAAAGCCGTATGTATGAATTTAAATTAAAACCTTATTTTTACCCATTTGTCGCAGGCTTCCAAAAGGGTCTTGTAGGCTGACAGATACAGGGAGTGGGTTTATTGACCTGATTTGGGTCAGTTTGTCAGGAAGGTATTTTTTTTGGTTCAGATAATCTTAACAGAACATGTACTTAGGCACTGAAAAACAAGGAAAAAAATCCATGAAGGATCCTCACTATTCATTACCTATCAGTAGCCTGGGAAATCTCACAGGATGAGCAGCACTTTTAAGAGATGCATTCTTCTGTACAACCTCTGAAAAACAGCTTTCCTTCCTTTTTTAATCGTATGCATTGTGGTAAGTGAGGAAAGCAGCTCAAGGGGGTGCCCTTATACTGAGACAAAACCGCCCTGGGAAATAACCATTCAGTCCATGTTCACCACAGTACTGGCTCAGAGATCACCGAGATCCCCTTCTCCCAGAAGTTCATATTGACCAAGACATTAAAAGTCAATAGGGGTCCTTTCTAGCTAATTAGTTAGTGTATGTGCCATAATAATTTCCTAAAATGCTGGGTAAATCCTTCTCTCAAACAAGGTTGAAAAGAAAGGACATGATTCACAGCTTCATTTCTCCTTTACCCTTATCTTGGAGGTACGGGTCTGGGGGAGCCGCTGGCGACCTGTGGCTGGCAAACTGCCTTCATGAAAGGGAGAGAAATTCCTGCCCAGATGCCTCCTTCCCCTCCTCTGTGTAGCTTAAAGGAGGTGCACGTGTACGAAACCCCAGACATGTTAATTTTAGCATCTTCAGATAATCATCATCTCTTAATAAAGAAAAAGGGGCATTCCTTTTCAAACACAGATATGCTTTTTTTTTTCCCCCCCTAATTAAATGGAAAGCCAACGCACATCACAGGAGATAAGACAGAGTGGTAAGCAGTGATAAGAGACACGCTGGAATGTGGTAAGCAGAGATATGAACCCTTCCCATGTGATGGCCTCTTCCAGCTGCAAAAGCATCCTCCACGTGAAGCCAGCATCAGCCCTTCACTTTGTACGCTGGCTGCGGGTGGGACTTATCCGGCAGAAAAAAAGAAAAAGCCACGTACTCTACAAAAATCACTTGGAAGTTATCACAGAAGTTAATTTCCAAGACTAAGCCTGATCTGCTTTGAGCTGCCAGGTTATTATCTCTAACATCATCACCTGGTCTTTTGTTGGCTTTACATTTCTGCCAAGATCAAACAGGCTTGAAAGAAAGATCCCAAGAACTGAAACAGGGAACAAGCCTACTTAACTTTACATTCAGTTATTGAAGCAGAAAATTAGCTGGAAACTAACTTGATGCTTTTCCCTTTAGCAGCTGAAAGTCAGCGGGGCAGGGGGGGGGGAGGAAAAAGATGAATTCACTGAATTTATAAGGTGCTGCTTTTAATTCAAACTTCCCCTTGACCTGGCATCAGAGGGATTTCCCCTGGGAGTGGCGTGGAGAAAGAGAATCGCTATGTGGGCAGGGTTAGCAGCACCTGCAAGATTTCCCCGTTTTCCTCCTGCTGTATTTAAAAATCCTGGATTATATAGACAGAGTGAATAAAAGGTCTATCCCACCAAAATAAAGCCATACTCCAACCCCAGCCTAAAGAGCTAAGACGTGATGACTTCAAGCTAGGAAGGACCCATGGGTGGACCACGGCTTTATCACGTCGGTCAGACTGGATCGACGGAAGAGCACCTGCCTCAGTTAGAAACAGCCAACAG
Source organism: Phaethon aethereus (assembly GCF_964289735.1). NCBI lineage: Eukaryota > Metazoa > Chordata > Aves > Phaethontiformes > Phaethontidae > Phaethon > Phaethon aethereus. The sequence goes on along the minus strand of NC_138581.1, from coordinate 3,675,784 downwards.
AGTAAGAGGTATCAGGGTAAAGAGAAACGGGAGTGCTTCTTGCAGCACAGGTGGGAGAAAAAGTGACTCTTGCTTGTTAATCCCACTGCAAAATTGCAATCCCACCAGAAAAGCTTTCCATTAAAATATTTATTCATCAAGATTAGAAAGAGAAGGCGGTTTTATTTCTCACGCTGACACACTTGCTATAGAGCTGCGTAAGTACGAATGCAAATTTGTGCAGGAGGAGGGAATGTTAATTTATATCGACAAATACAATAATCCATGCTCCCCGAGCGTTTGTTTTCATCTGGTTTATTGCCATCGACTCCAGCCTAGAGTTTATAAACCAACCCAATATACAAACAAATGCCCAGGGAACCTATAACGGGGAAGCTGGTGGTGATTAACAAGCCATTGGGTAAATCACGGCAGAAAATCAGGGTGAGAGTACATAGAGCTATCGCTACTGCATTGCAAGCAGTAGCTCCAGCCAAGCTTCATGCGAGAGGTAGATAAGAGAGGTAACAGGAAACTGAGCCTGGAGACTGCAGATGTCCCCTCCCAAAATTTAAGAGGCCAAAATCCACCAAGGCCTGATCACATGAACTTCTTAAACTGCAGCTCACCTGTGCAATGGCAAGGAAAGGGTGTGGAAAATGAGATCATTGCAGCATTTTTGATGATTTCTGTGTGTGATTCCATCCTCGCCGCAGGAGTCTGGAAACTAGAACGGCTGAAGAAGGACCAGAGTCTCCTGGCAGGCGGAGTGAAAGCAGACATGTACTCCAGGATGGCCAAATATCAATTACCACTGGGGAGCGATGATGCAACCCATACGTACAGATCGGACGTATGCCCCGCAGAAGCGGCAACTCTTATTTTAACTCCAACTCCTTCAGCAACATCTGAACACAAACTAACCACCCCTACTGGAAAATTCAGTTTAGGGTGTGATTAAAGCTGTGCCTGACAATGGGATTTCACATCCTAGTGCCCACAGCTCCAGGAGAAAGTCGGAAGGAAATAAGAGAAAATCCACAGAATTCATTAAGTGACCCAAAACCACACCTTGCAGTAGGAAGCACACTGAGCCCCATTGATTTACTGACAAAAAGGTGATGTTTAAATCAATCTCATCACCTCTACTGCAGGAGGGGCAGACATTTCATCAGCAAGTTCACTTCAGGAAAGCAAATATTCAATGACAACAAATTAAAAAAAAAAAACAAAACACCAACCCACCAAACACTGGTCCTGATCCAGCCAGACATGATGCCCAGGCGAGAAACCAGTGTCACGAGAGTCCTGGAGCCCAGCAATCCCCACTGCTCCACGTTCCTGGGCTGAGGTGAAAGCTGGCAGCACTAGTGCGGGCAGAGCCTCAGGCCACCCCGCAGGGTTTTAAGCCATGTTTCAATGCAATGCATATGGAACCCAGCCCTTCCAGCAAGCCTGTCTCTGTACTCACACGCTAGGAGATCTCCACAGGATCTCCTAGTGCTTTCCCAAGAAGTAAAATAGACACAAATTCAGAAAATCCAGCCCATACTATGGCAGGAATTTGGGAGACATACAGCACAGACACGATGACCAAAGTTGACTGCACAGCTATATATATACTGAATTTTTGCGCATGAATCCGGGCACATGTATTTCCCATTACACCTTCTTGGCCATCCAGTTCTGAAAGTATTACGCAACTTTTTGCAATTTTTCATATTGCCTTCAAAGATGGTGTGCCTTTGCTCATATTCATACAAGTATGAATAAAATCCTAATTAAGTCATGGATTTTCCCAGCGTGGACTGCTAACAACCTTCTGCAACCAGTTTGCAAAGTGGCAAAGTATACTGTGTTATTAAAAGCCATTAATCCACAATGGTTATGTCCTCTGACTACCTTGCTGAATGCAAATTATTTAGGAAATAAGCCTCAAACATCTCTACTTGTCAAGAGAAAGGGTGATGAACATTCAATTTCCTTGCAATAAAATAAATATTTATTTTATATATTACCTTGCTGTTTAATCCATGTAATTTTGTCTTCTTACAAGATACTACTTTTTATTTGATGTCCTCTTGGATAGCTGCAAGGATTGATTTAATGCCTCGCAACGTAAGCCCATTGTTACTATAAGAACAAACACATGTTCACAATATTAACCCTCACTATGGGAAACCTGTAATCAAATGAATGTTCCCAACTCTCAGTTTAGATGCAAGAAAACCAATAACGTGGGTGTTGCTGGCGAATACAGCATGTGTTTGTTAGCTCAATTCACTATCACAGTCTTTTGCCTCTGGGAAAACGGAACGGGAACCATGCTGTCTTCCCAGCATAGCATGAGGACTTACTTGAAGTAAGTAACTCTTAAATGCCTCCCAAATCCTAGTCTTGCCACTATCTGTGTACTGGAAGCAAAGTCAAAACCCAGTTTTGCTCGCTTCCATGTTGGCTTTTCTACCTGCCCAATACCTCCCCTCCCTTGGGGACACGCTACCCCAAAGACAAGGGCTCCTCGACTGTTACAAGACCTGCATCTTTGGTCCCATCTTTATGGCCCATCGTGACCCAAAGTCCAGAAAACAAACCAGAAGCTGGTAACTCTCCAAAAATGCTTTGTTCATTTTGGTCTGGATGTCATCTCTCACACTTTGGCCAGTCCCTCCCACTGCTGGAAGAATTTGAGCCACACTTACCGGTTCGTCTCACACATCCCTTGGTAGGCTTCAATTGCGTCCTCCTGATCAATGTGCTTGTCACTGTTGGGCCAGCTGGCATTGGTGGTGATGCTTTCCTAAATTCAACATGCAAAACACAGCAGCATGACATCCTGTACATCTCCTCCCATCTTTCAAAGTTCCTGACACTGAACAAATCTCAGCCATCCTTAAGAGAGCTTCCTCGGGGCATCCATCAGACTAGAGAGTCTCTACAAATTCATGTGCATGCAAACAGACAGCAGCAGAGATTAGGAGATGGAAGGAGAATGCAGTGAACCTGGGAGCGAGATAAGGCAGGTGTGTGGTCTGAAATACAAAACATACCAAAACCTCAAGGAATTATAAGGCAGTGAATCAAAAAGCCCAAGTGAGAGTTTTCAGAAAATGTACTCTTCCATCAAAACAAGCGCTAAACAAAAAGCCCTCAAGCAGCTGTGAGGGGACAGGCTCTCTTGCCTACACACCCGTAGAAACACATTACAGCTGCACCAGCATCAAGTGAGCAGAATCTGGTCCAGAAGCTCTTTTTCCCTACCCCATTTCCTTGCAGAATAAGCCAGTTGTCACAAAGCATCACCGGGAACGTCTCAGACCACCACACCTTGGTGCAGGGCTGGAGAAGTTGTTCCTTGGTGTGGGCTAGACATCATCAGGTCTGGGGTCAAAGACCTTACAGCGGTACAGGCCACCACGGGACATATAGTCCTGGGCTGTCTGAAATGACGTCATGGACTCTATCTTATCCATAGGCAGAACCTCCTCTAACCTCCCCGCACCATCCTGCCACCCAGAGCCTACCAAAGCAGCAATGGCATTGCTCAGGCAGGCAGTGAATTTTCAGCAAAGGAGCGGGAAAAGGAAAAGAAAATCCATCACCCTCCCAATTACCATGTTTTTGCCCATCTCTTTTTGCTGGGCTGCCTTCATAATCTGTGTCCTCAGGATGAGCACCTCTTCCTTCCGCACTTCCAACTCCTCGTTGGCCGATTTCAGCTGATTCAGCAGGAGGTTGTAACTGTCCCGAATATCGTTGGACGAGTTGTTCTGGGTTGCTCGGTCTGCGATAGCTTTCCTCAGCTCATTAAGTTCATTTTTCAGCTTCTTGTTCTCCGACTCCAGCTCTTGCCTCTGGAAAACACCAAGCCGTTAACCAGGTTAGATAAACCATCTTGCAGTGTCATCCTTTTCTGAGACGCCTCTAAGGTAATTCAGTTACCAATGATCACAGCTGGATGATCAGCTCATGCCAGGATCTGGATTTTGCTGTCAGTCCAGCCATATGAGCTTCAGAAACGATTTTTGCTGTAATCAGCAGCCTGCTTCTACTTAACAACACTACAGGGTGACACAGGGTAGATTTCGTTATTTGTTGACACTATTTTTAACCACAAAAGCAACCTGTTAGAGAACCCCAACACATTCGCTTCTTCTCCACCCCTTCTCCTTCTCAATCAAGAAATCACCACAACCCCCACGACGTTTAACTCATCTTTAATATTCATTAGATAAGCCGGAAGATGCCAATTTACATGACCCTTCATCACGGCAGGCATCCCATGAGGTGATACAGCGGTGTGAAATCCCACTACAGCTTCTTTTCTCATACATTTTGTAATTCCCTCACCCCGGTGCAACGTTTGTAGTTGGGAGATTTCCTCACCCTGACGTTGTGTCAGCTGCTGGCACTTGACAGGCAGGGGCAATACCGTACAACTTTGATGCCAACTACTTCTGCTGAATAATGACGCCTGAGCATCATCGCCGTGTTCGCTGAGACAACTGAAAGGCTTATTTGCTTTTGCATGACAGTAGCAGACAGAAGAATAAAACTCAGCTTAGACAGCCTTTATTTCAGCGTTTCACTATGAAGCAGGTGGTAACGCCATGTTTGGCAGCTCTTCGCCAGCACCCAAAACCCACCTGGAGCATCCCAGCTGGGTCAAGAGCAGCTTCGCTCCTGCAGACGGTGCAGTCCTTGCTATGGGTCACAGGCGGGGAGGGACAGACTCCTCGGCTGCTCACAGCCCGAATCTCAACAGCCCACCTTCAATTTTGCACCAGATCCTCCACCACCAGCTGCTGCACGGTGACACCCAGGACTGCTCCCTCCTGTCCCCACGCACCCAGGTCCATCAAGCAACACCAAAACCCGAAACGTCATCCGACTACCGCGTAGCAAAGCCAGAGATGCCTGCAAGCCAGCTGACAAAGTCTGGTGTCTGACTTGGGGTCAAGCTCTTCCCCAGGGACTGACCGACCCCCGTGTGGATTCTCTAGTGTCTGCAATAGCAGAAGCTCTTTCCCCACTGAGATCCAGGTGCTTCCCTCTCCTTGCTGCCTTTTCACCCTTTCCACAGCTTGCTCGCACAATCCCTCTTATCTATGAGATATCTGCTTCGTTATCAGCTTTGGCTGAGGCGAGCTAATGAATCTGACAATGACTGGGGGGGATGGGGGCAATTTATACAGTTTATACAGTGTGTAGCTAGCACAGCTGTGTAAGCTCGTTTCCATAGGAAACGGGTGTTATAATTATAAATCCTTTCAAATTATAAATAGCATGCCTTATCACAGCAGAGGTGTGAACAGAATAGCTGATCTGGCATCTGGACGGACTCCTAGCTGAACAAACACCATCAGTAACGGAGCATAGCCAGGTACTTTGTACCATCTGCCATTAAAAAAAAAAGAGGGATAAAAAATACATTCAATCCAGCAATTCCTCCACATCCGCGTTAACCACAGCTCAGCAGAGGGAGCGTATGAGACGCTAGCTTTTCTATAACTGTTTTTTCAAACAAGAGTTTGAAAAGTCTGTGCGCGATGGGGAATCTGTACCAAACTGGGTTTAACTCTTCTTGCCGCGTGGCTAAAGCATCGACTCGCTCTCCACTCTTTTCTGATCGTGCTCAGAGACAGGAAGGGTAAATAGAAAGCAATTAACTGCTTTTCTACACAAACGGCTGTTCTGTGATTTTTGTCATCTGCTAGATGAGACCCCTGCTTTTCTTTTCCTTCCTCCTCCTCTTTTCCTTCTTCCCTTTTTTTTTTTTTTTTAATGGGTCAGCCAGACTCGTAACTCCAGGGACTGGTTGTACCAAGCTGTGCTCTGGTTAGAAACAAAGTCAGGAAGATCAGGAAAGCCAGCAATAACCAACAACCCTGCTCCAAGAGCCCATGCCCTGACTCCTTTCAGAGTTTACATTTAAATTAATTTCCTACTCCTTTCTTGGTGGATTTGTGGAGCAATGTTAAAATATCTACAGATGTGGGCGAGATGTCTATTGTCCCCTGCCCATATACCCTTTTTTTCACCAGCATCAGTGATGGCAGAACAGAAGCTAAAATAAAAGGCTTTGAATATAGAGAGGGAGATCTCTACTTGTTTGTGATTAATGCCATTTCTGCAGCATAGTCCAATAGCACTGATTTATTTGACAAGTTATACAGTCAGAACATCCTGAACTTGAACTCATGCTTGTCCCAACAGGTACAGCATTATGGAGGTGTGAAAGGGGTACGCAAAGCCTAACAGTGATGGAAATAGCCTCACTGTTTAGGAAAGGGCTTATATAGCAGTGCTGGGTGAAGTATGAGCCTGCGTAAATCAGAAGTTAGCACTGCCATGCCAGGAATTTGCCCTCTCTTCTATTTCGGGTAGTCGATGGGAAAAAGAAAATAACATCCTCTAGAAGCTCATTTCATGACGACCTTCCAAGTCTAAGGGACGAAACAAACATCCCAGCTACACGAAGAGCGAGAAATCAAATTATGCACTGTGGTTCTGCTAAGAACAGAGTCAGGGCGAGGACTTCTTGGTGCTTTCACTCCCACTTTCCCAGCATGAAAAAACAAGTCAGAATATACATTTTTCACTGATGAACCTTTTGTTGTAGAGGTGTAACTCAGGGACACATCTCCCACCAGCGAGATGTTTCACATCCTTCCAGCCCTGCACCATGGCTAACCAAACACCTGGCTGGGCATATTTTGGGACACCATCTACTGAAAATTCCATTTATCCATCACAAAGGACACATAATTCATGCCTGCTTTGAATGTATGTGTGTTGGCCCAAGTTTCTCATGTTTCTTTGCAGCATTACGAAAAGAAACAACTGACTCTTCTCCAAATGAGCTTCTCTAAGGAAGGACTGTGCCTCACTCGCTTCCCTCTATCAAAATTTGCATCAGGAAAAGGCTCTCCACCAAAATCTAATCCCAAAGGTAAATCTCTGCCATTGTGGGTGCCGTGACAGTACAGGACAATTACACTGAGACAAGAAGTTGGTTGACAGCAGACACCGATGATGTAGCAGACCGTGCGCTGGCTACAAAACCCAAGCCCGTACAGCCATCCACTGACACCCACACCTTGTATTGTCCTGCTCAAGGGCCTGTGCACGTCAAAAATATCTTGAATAGGATCCAAAAGTGCACAGAAGGCAGCAAAGACTTAGGTCACAAAGTACTGAACAAGACCCAGAAACATACGTAACGCCTGACAAAACCTGCTTTTCAGCAATAACCGTATTTATTACCTGAAGGGAGACTACAAGAAAGCTGGAGAGGGACTTTTTGCAAGGGCATGTAGAGATAGGACAAGGGGCAATGGCTTTAAACTGAGAGAGGATAGATTTAGATGAGCTATAAGGAAGAAATACTTTACTGTGAGGGTGGTGAGGCATTGGAACAGGTTGCCCAGAAAAGTTGTGGATGTCCCATCCCTGGAAGTGTTCGAGGCCAGGTTGGACCGGGCTCTCAGCAACCTGCTCTAGTTGAAGATGTCCCTGCCCATGGCAGGAGGGTTGGACTAGATGATCTTCAAGATCCCTTCCAACCTGAACCATTCTATGATTATTACATTTACCCAAACTGATGTTAGTATGTATAATTTTCAACTTTATACTTATAAATATAGGTACATTTGTACTGTTTATTGTATTTACAAATATTTATACACAAATTTATCCAGATAAATCCCTGGGTCCTTCATGACCTTATCCAAACATCTCTTCCCCCATCTGGTGCAGGACTCCTATACCATGATGAGCTCTTCAGCTGCATCAGTACCAGCCTTCACACCTCACCTCGGTCAAAATTAATATTCATATTTTTCAAAAGCCACTGCAGCCACCTTTCTAAAACCTTCCAAAACATTCCTAAATTGGCTAAAAGAGTCTCAGTTTCCAAAAGACAGTGCATCAGTGGTGCATCAAAGCCAAAACCCATTGCTCTTCCATAAGCTGGTATCTCATTCAAAAGCATCTGCAAGAATTTGCTACCTGTAGGTTTTAGACACCTCAGCCTAGCTTCCCAAGATAAAGACTTTTTAAGCTGTCAAAAAGGAAAAATATACAAGGAAAAATAAAAGAAAGATACAAATTAGCAGGAGAAACAGTAACAAGAGAAGAAGAGCTTTGTTGTATCCACAGAAGCAGCTGTCATGGGGGAAGGAAGGAAAAGCAGCACTCAAAACCAGCAGTAAGTCACTCTTTCACTGCAGATGGAGACTTCAGGCAGTGTCCTATATTCACAAGTTGGGAAAACACCAGTGAGCTGTATTTATCTATTTCAGTGTTCCTCTCAGGCTCACACACCTATAGGGAATGCAAAATCCTTTCCTTTAGGACTAGGGGTTGCCTCTCACCATGGCATTTGAAGCAGTTGCTCCTCGCTTTTCACAGGGACCTCAGCTCTTCCTAGACTCACAGTCACCCAGTATATCAGCACCCAAAATATCATGTGCTACAGCTGGTCTGTGCAGGTCTGCCCTGTGTTAAAGCAAGCTCTTAGATCTGGTTGTTCCTTGTTGCAACCCTCAGCTCATCTTCCTGCAACTCCAGCAGGAAACTTGTGCTGGAGGATCCTTAAAGAGAAACTCATGCAGTGCAACGCCAATAAAAACTAACTCTGGGATATGTTTCCTTGCAGGTTCATTTTCCACCTGTTTCACGCTAAAGAACCCTGGGGTTTTTTGTAACACATGCTCCCTATGATTCTATGAAATGGTACTAACAGAGAGTTATTAATGTTTGTTAGATATATAAGACTATATATGTTACTATATTAGGAATGTAGAAAGTACATTTCTATTCCATAATTTCCTGGGTTGAAACTTGACAGCAAAAAATAGGTATTACTACTGTCAGATGGTTCAGTGTGATGTTATCCTGGCTAACATATATTCCTCTGGATTTCTCGGTTGTATTGCAGTATCTGTTAAGATGATAGGAAGAGGAGGAGCATCTGAAATGTCACCCTGTTTCGGTCACTCTGTATGTCACGGGGAGAAAATGGTGGAGGCAGACCTGTAAGGATTTAGAGCTTAGGGACAAGAAGAAGAATTGCAGAGCAGGGCAACAGCTGGGAAGACACAAGCTGACTATGGTCAGCCAGCACTGCCGCTGCGAGGTGGAGGCTATTACTACAATCCATGCAGCAAATTTATTTGGTTTTGACCTGAGTGGCACCTTGAGAATGCAAGGAAAGGCAGATAAATAGCAGAGTTGGAGCTGGAACAAGAAATATGTGGGGCTTCAGCTGCAAGATTTCACATCTACTGCAGAGCAAATGCTTCAGTGTGACATCAAAGAAGACCCAAGAAAGTCCCAGTGGGAATATGTGGGGAAAAACCACCCTTCACCGTAAGTGGGTTTGTTACTACCATAGACGACTCAAACAGGCAGAGCAGAGCAGAGCAGAGCAGATGTTGCCTCAGTGAGAAACATCTGTGAGCCCACCCCAGGCCAAGCGGCTGATGGAGAACTACAGCTTTCAAACTGCTATCTCCAATTGCCAGAACCGATTACGGGAGGTTTTGGGTTATTACCATGTTCAGACAATTTGTCTGGGCTGCTGGAGCCATGCAGTAGGTTACAGCACTAAGTAGGAGCTCCTCACTCACCTTCAGACTGTTGTATGCAAAATCTTCGTGGTCCGAAGTCACTCCAGTCTTCGTTTCAATTACCTGCACGGATTAAAGAGATAAATTAATATTTAAGAGCAGCCAGAGGAACTGGCATATGGCACAGGATGGCTAGGCATGCCTCCATCAACAGCCAGCCCTGCCACAGCGCTGCCAGCCAGCTCAACCATAACAACGTAATTAATTGCCATTAGACAGAGTCCCAGCAACACGTAGTGGGGCAGGGGATGCTTCAGCAGAAAATGGTTTAACCTCTCATTAATATCTTGAACAACTGTGGCTCACCGCAGCTTTCAAACAATGACAATCATTAGGGGAACAATCTTCAACATAGCAGTTGGAAACCAGGTTTTTAATCTGCCTCTGTAGCAAGGATGAGAGGCTGCGGAAGTTCCCCATTTCATGCTTTTCCTGCAAATTGCTAGAGGTGATCAGTAAGAATAGCTGGTGAAGCAAGTAAATAATTACTGTTGATGATTTTGTGAGTCTCTTACTGCATTTGTTGACAGACACATAGATCTCATGCCAGAGAGAAATAAACAAAATAATTCCCAAACAAAGCAATGATAGCCCCAGAAATTTCTATCAAGAAACACAGTGATGGCATTTGCTCAGCATTTTATATAAGAGCATCTTCACTGCTTCATGACACCATACACACAGCACTGCTGTCTCATGGCATGCCTCATCTCCACACCCTGGCCTCTGAACAAGCCATAAAGCCCTGGTTACAGACGGCAGAGCAAAATGTGTACGGGATATCTGCTATTAAAAGTCCCTCATGCCAAACATCAGCTCACTGGTAGGTAGAGAGCACTGTACTGTCAGATTCCAGTTGCAAGCCTGGATGGACTCATTCCATCCTGCCTCTTAAATTGCCACTGGGCTGTCAGTAATCTCAATTTTTTAGTTTGTTTTTTAAATCGCTTCCAAGCAAATGACCCAAACTTTAGGAACATATTTTTTCACAAAGAAGAAAGAATATACCAAAGGCATATTCCCGCCCTGCAATAGGAAGGAAAAACCCGTTGTTCTAAAACTATCTTGCTATTTCTGATTAACTATACTATTTTTAAAGCTACATTCATATATGACCATTACTGGGGGGGAAAACCAAACCACACAGATGATAACAATGCCAAACTGAGGACACAAGGTTGACTGACATGTCGGTGAAGTGTTTATCAGCTCAAGCCACGCACTGCTGGACAGGGGGAAGCCAGGACTGCAAAAGAAATGCTTGAATAACCCAAATTAACCAAAAGGGAGGGCTCCTGGAGATGTGGGGTACCAGGGCCCTTGTGGCTCCTGAGCGCTGACATGCCTCTCGGTTTGATCCAGCCAAAATGTGGTATCTGTCTGTTTATAAGGCTGCAGCAACACGTCTATCTGCAATCGTCCAAAGAGAATCACAGAATCGTTTAGGTTGGAAGAGACCTTTAAAATCATCAAGTCCGACTGTACACCTAACACTGCTAAGTCCGCCACTAAACCGTGTCCCTAAGCACCACATCTACACGTCTTTGAAATACATCCAGGGATGGCGACTCCACCACCTCCCTGGGCAGCCTGTTCCAATGCTTGACCACTCTCTCGGTGAAGAAATTTTTCCTAATATCCAATCTAAACCTCCCCTGGCCCAACTTGAGGCCATTTCCTCTTGTCCTATCACTGGTTACTTGGGAGAAGAGACCAACACCCACCTCACCACAACCCCCTTTCAGGTAGTTGTAGAGAGCGATAAGGTCTCCCCTCAGCCTCCTCTTCTCCAGACTAAACAACCCCAGTTCCCTCAGCTGCTCCTCATCAGACTTGTGCTCCAGACCCCTCACACCAGCTCCGCTGCCCTTCTCTGGACACGCTCCAGCACCTCAATGTCATCCTTGTAGTGAGGGGCCCAACACCGCACACAGGATTCGAGGTGCGGCCTCACCAGTCCTGAGTCCAGGGGCACGATCCCTGCCCTGCTCCTGCTGGCCACACCATTGCTGATACAGGCCAGGATGCTGTTGGCCTTCTTGGCCACCTGGGCACACTGCCGGCTCATGTTCAGCCGGCTCATGTTCAACCAGCACCCCCAGGTCCCTTTCCGCCGCGCAGCTCTCCAGCCACTCCTCCCCCCAAGCATTGCATGGTGGTGTTGTGACCCCAGTGCAAGACCCAGCACCTGGCCTAGTTGAACCTCATAAAGTTGACCTCTGCCCATCGATCCAGCCTGTCCAGATCCTTCTGCAGATGTTCCTACCCTCACATTCCCCTTCCTTGTTCTGACCTTTGCTAACAAAACTCAATCCATACTTCAAGTTTCTCAAAAGAGAAGGAAATGGGATCAGTGGAGGCAGAATAAAATGCACCAAAATTAATTCGACATTTCATTGCTTTCAAGATACTTAAGATACTGTCCTAAATACGTCATAACCAGTTTATTAGAAAAAATAATTAAAAAAAAAAATCAGTTCTCCTGTCCAATTGTCCTTAGCTGCCAAAAAATTTTCTCTCCGTTTCCCAGATGGTTTTGCTGCCTCTTGACTTGAACTTGTCACTCTCAAACCTCAATTCCTACATGGCATGTCCTCAGGCAATCAAAGAAAGCCAGTTACCAACATGAAATATTAGTAGCAATGAAAAGACATCTCTTACCTGGGATTTCTTGCTCTCTTGCTCCTTTTTCTCCAGCTGGGTTTGCAGCTTCTTCCTCTCCTGCTCGAGCTCCCTCACTCGCTTCTGTAGCTTTAGGAAGAGGGTCATGTCCATGGCTGCTTTCTCCATCCCAATTTCCTGGAGAAGAACAGGAGAGTGGGGAAAAAAAAGAGAATCTCTCAGTTAAGTTTTATAACCACGCGCAGTGCCAGATACGCCCTAACTGTTCATCAGCACCGACCCCAGCCACAGCCAGTAACAGGAGCATCCCGAGAAAGATACGTCTTTCCAAGACCAAATCTCCATTTTAAGCACCTATTTTTCATGTCAATAAACAGTTGACTCATTTTAATAAATGGTTGAATGTTTAACAGCCCAACCGATAAGCAGGCTGATTAGGGCCACAGCTAAGAACATTAAAAATGCCCTACTGAGTATTTATTAGTTATATATATATATAGTTATGTATGTATTAGTTTATAGATCCAAGTATTTATTAGTTGTTTTTAAATTGGCTTACCTGCAGTATTTTACATTAAAGCATGGTCAATACTGATTACTTTGATTTCAGCAAATGGTCTTAGAGCAGTGCAGAAATATCAAAGCAACATAACAATGCAGCCAGCAAAGGGAAGTGGGAGTTTCTGCAGGCATGCTACACGGAACACAAAATATAGTCCTGCCAGTGGGGTGGCAGATCCCAGGAACATCCACACACGCTCTCGAGTCATGAAAGCAGAGTCTGAAAAGCAGCCTATTCTAGCAAACGTAAGCAAAACACACCTCCCTTTTCTTGATAGCCAGGGAATAACTTACGCTGCTCTTTTTTGCATTAAGAGACTGTTGATTACAGGGGCTGTGCTGGCCAGCAAAGCATCTGTGAAGATGCATTGGAATGAAAATACAAGGGGATGATGAACTCTCATATCCTCACAGAGAAGGATCGCTGTATAGTCATTGCCTTCCGTGCTAGGGATAACTACATGTAACAACCCTGACCGCTTTGAGGAATTTTCATCAGTCTTTAAGATGGCGTGGCCAAAACATAACACTGTTCTTTTTAGAGCTGTATTTAAGTCTGACCCCGTAAATGCGTAAGCGTTTGCCACAGCACCACAACCCTGCAAGCCCTCTCACACAATTAACAAGACATTTCTGTAGCGTGAAATCCATTTCATCCGTCACCCCTTATAGTCCATCCTGCATTCCTCCCACGTGCTCCAAGACTCACGTCAATCATCTCTGCAGAGCAGGGCTTACCTCCTCCCCCCGAGCCTGCCCAATTTACTGTACCTCCACTTGTTGTATTGCATCCTCAGTGTCTCCTATCTCAGAGGTTGATATGGATGGATAATTGGAATCGGACTCCAAACTGCTCTGGTTGGATGGGTTTCTCCTGTGCCCGGGTGCTTGCTGCCAAGGAGAGGTGCAGATACATAATGCATTCAATGTTTAAGGTTCCTCACGAAGCCTTGTTTCTTAGAGCAAATACGTGTCTATATATTAAGGTTACCTTTACCAAAGGCTTGACTGTCACCTTGTAGTGAATTCCATTTTCTAGTTCTTACACCCTACCATAACATTCATATTAACACAAGGGAGTAGATTAAAATGTGAAGTGATACAGAAGCTCAGTTGAAAAATTCTGCATGAATTCAAGGCTCTTCATGATGCCAGATGCCCATTAAGTGCGAACACGCAAATCTGAGCTCAAGATTATGCTGTCCACACCATCCTCCAGGGCTCCCTTTAAACGTTCAACCTTCCACCTAATCCAGCAGGACTCTAACTAATATCTAATTTTCAACAGTTCTAACACTTTAGCAAAGCTGAACCTAAAAACTTTGGCTTTTGAAATTCTGAAGCCATGTTGTTGGGTTTTTTAGCTTTTTGGTTTTTAATCCAATATTTTCACTTCAACATCACTGAAACGAAAAGCACAACAAGCAGCATGGACCAGCTTTTGCTGAGATTCACAGCTATCTCTAAGCAGTTAACAGAGAAGCCTGAAAGATCAGGCTCCTTTTTCAAGGCACACGTATGGTTCAGCTTCAGTGTAGAAGTTCAGTCTTGGAAACATCAAGCACAAACTGCACAACAATGTCAGTTCTATTAAGTGTTTTGGGAGCGAGTAAACCACATTATACAGCCACCAACATCATGTCCAGGACACAACAGAATAAGGGTAATTTCAGTTTTGTTACCTTTATAATAGCCATTTCATCCCGCAAGTTGTCATATCTCTGCTCCAGCCTTGAATACTCTTTTACCAGGTTCTGATAACGTGACCTCTCTTCTTCCAGCTCTTTCTTCATGTGGATATTTTCCTCAACCGTGTTTTGGGCAAATTCATCTTTAAAATAAGAAAAAAAAAAAAAAAAAAAAAGAAAAAGAAAAAGAAAAGAAATCGTGATCTTCATCTGCGAAGTGAAATTCTGGTAAGTAAGTGCAACAACAATGACTAATTAACAAAATGCTCTGCCAAGAACCTCTAGAATACATGTAAGCATTCTCTAATATTCAGAGACTATTATAATCTAGAGCTGTCTCCTCGCCATTTGGAACAGATTGAGTTGTTCTTCTCGGAGAGCACAGTCCTCTGCCATTGATTTCAAGAAAAACCTCCAGCACCTACAAACCATCAGACCTATTATGCTTAACTCAACTGCGCCAGCTCCAGCTCTCATGGACCAGTCATAAACCCACTTAAGAAAAGACCAGCACAGTATGGAAGTACATTCCTGTTTAGGAAGTGGTACTCGCTGCATTTAAAGACTTCTCTGCCTGCTTCCCACCACCAGGTTTGGCACAGGAGCAAATAAACAGCAGCATCTCTTTCTCATGTTACCATCAACCACTTACCATGGTAGGACTGTAAGGGTTGAAAATACCCAAATAAATTAATTTCTTTGTTAAAAACTCCCTTTTGGAAGCAAATCTGGCTCTTCCCCCTTTTGAGAAACCAGGCAAATATAGTCCATGTGTCCTTTTAAACATCTGAACACCAAACAAAACCGCTCCAACTTGCTTTCCCCAAGCTTTGATGCTCCAAAGCATCTCATAAGAAATGAAGAAATATTTATAGCAAGTATCTTGTTAACATGTTATTTTCATTTCATTATTTTGCATCGGGCTGACAGCAAGAGGTACTTCATGAGTACCACGGAGCAGTGATGGATACATCCATAGAATGATGCATGATGCTTTTTCTAAATCCTGCAACACAATTAAAGCCGAAATGGATGATAAAAAATAAAAAAGCTCAACACACGCATGAAGGTTTCTTTCGTGGACTGGGATTTTCCCAGATTGCTTTCCTCTATGTACGTCTCACCATCTAAGTTTCTGCTTTAAAAAACATTCAGAGACTCCTGTCACATTAGAGAAACCTTTTGTCACAGCTCAATATCATTAATGGTGCTGTTCCTTGGATCCTTCAGTCAACAATCTTGGGACATTGTCATTCTCTACCCCGCACCCCCAGGAGCCTCACTGCCTCCCACATCAACCGCAGTAAATGCTGCAACGCGACCGAACTGAAAAGCCCTTTTGGGTACTTTATTCCACATTTCACCAATTAAACCAGCTTGCCATCCACCAGCAGGACAGCACGAACAGAACCACCTACACAACAAAACAATGACAAAAACCACCAGGAAAGGCTTGCGGGAAGATTAGCACTTATCAAGGTAGGAGCTAACAGCGAAGCACACAGGAAAAACAAATTTCAGGGGAGGACAGTTAAGCTCCTCGTTTAGTGGAGGCATTACAATGCTATAAGCATTTTTTTCTTACCTTCAGATTGACACAGGATCCTGCTGTTAAGCTCCTCTTTTTCCTGCTTCAGGAGAGCATTTTCTTCTTCCAAGTCGGATATGCGCTACGAAACAAGGCAAAGAATTACTGCGTGCTGCGGGTCAGAGCCTCTGCGGCGGGATTACGTTTCTCCTGGCTGGAGACAGGGAGCTTTGTTTGGGCTTGCTTTGCTGTTTAAAAGATCTATCCCCTTGTGCTCTGCCAGTTATCCTTTGTACATCAGGAGTTGAAGCGTAGGAGAACCGCGCTGCAACAGAGACTAACTTTTCTTTTTCTGAGGGCATCTCTCCCTTAATTTAAGTTTTTCAGCAGAAAAATTAAGGTTTTCAGCAGAATCTTACAAAATGCTGAGCAGTTGGACTTGGCGACCGGGATCTGCAGGAGTGAAACTCCTACAAGTGATCAGGTCATCGCATCCAAGGTTTATTTCCACATCTCAACGGGCTTCGTTGCTGTCTTCAAGCCATCGCACTGACTGCTGCTGGGGAAAAAAACCTGCTGATTGTTTCAAGCAACATAGCACTTAAGTAGTTCAGATGGACGCAACGAACGTGAGTGCCATGAAAGAACTAATGCTAAATAGCTCAGACTTTTTTAGCTTCAGGCGTGTTGTGCTCACTTCACGTAATAAGATTATAGTCACTTTAAGGCTTCACGCTACTGCAGAACCTCCAGTACAGGGATGCACAGTGTGTACCGGGGCCTTTGGTATTACAAGAGGAGCATACACCAACGATTGCCTAGCGAAAAATAATGACAACAGAAACTAAATCCTGCAAAATAGTTGTTTGGGGTTTTTTTTTTGATGCTGACAGCAACACATCCTGTAATTTTGTTCACCCTGAGGAATTCTGATGCATCCAACAGCGTTATTGCAAAACCGTCACGTTATCAAGTGAAATATGCTGCTGTGGTTAAGCAGGAGGATTCTGCTGCTGTCAGGCAGGAGAACAAACCGACACATCATCCCCATGTAACGTCGTTCCCTGTGCCCACTCCACTGCATCTTCTGGCCACGGCTTAGAAAACAGCTACACACAGCAGAGGGATCTCAAGATGCCAAGGATAAACAACATTGTGCACACCATCACAGAAGTTTTCAGTGCCCAAGAATAATAACGTTGCTGTCACCACGAGATAAAACCTATCGGCAGCCCAGCTGGCACGCGTGCCTAGCACAGACTTCGCTCTTCCACACAAGCATCCTCAAATCAAGGTATTTTATCAAATAGTGCATATGCCAGATACATACTAACGGTGAGGGTAAAAGCACAATGAATATTTTGCTGTAAGCCACAACTGAAGCAGTCATATCCCGTGCACAGAAACTGGAAGTTCTCGCTACCCCTCGCCCTCTGATCTGTTCACTTACTCCAGCTATATGAGCCTATAACCTCCTGCATCTCTCTCTCTCTAAAATAGGAAAGTTGGAGTCTGGACATACAACTAAGAAGTGAAAAAAACAGTTTAATGTATGCAGAGCTACCGGTGTTTTAAGTCCTCTGAACTGAGCCACAATTTTAATATTCAGTACCAAAACCAACTACCTTCCTCATTCGTGCATCACTTCAAATAAATAGAGCAGACACACGGCCGTTAGATCAGCGCTGGTGTCTTCAAGTTAGGAAGAAGTCTTAAAAAATTGGAAAAGAGCCACAGGAGTGATAGAAGGGAAGGAAAACCTGTGCTGCAATGGGACAGTGAGGAACTCGACTCATTTATTCCATCAGCGAAAAGGTCAGGGATGATGGGATTATTTCACTAGCGCTCTTTAATGAGTGCTGATAATGAACCCTTCTGCCCAGAAAACAAAGTTATGACAGTTGGAAAACAAAATTAGACAAAAAAAATCAGAGTATTTTCAGCTGCACCGGGGGGATATTTTAGAACCGAAGGACTTGGTAGAATCTGTAATAATTATTCCCAAGTTTAAGAATTTCTAACTCTGACTGGATATAGATGTTTTGAAGATGTGATCTCAAGCGATTAACCTTGTTTATCGCATTCCTGTTTCCGTATCAGACAGAAACCAGCTGGAATTCAGCATTTGTGTTTACAGAAACCCAAAGAGAATGAGAACAGTCCATTTAACACAGGTAGAGACAAGCGGAGCAGGTTACACGACAGCCAAGCAGCACAAACTTCATCCCTGAGCACACGCCGCGTCCTACGCTGGTACTTTTTGTATCCCTTGCTCATCATTCTATAGGAAACAGATCTCTGAAGGTGCTTCAAATGCAACAGCACCTTCTTTGAAGGATTTCTATGGAAGACGTTGAGCAGCGAGCACTTGTGATGGCTTCAGCCCTTATTTAAGTGTTACAATGGAACCACCTGCTCATGAGATCTGGCTCCGGTCCTCCCCTAATCTTGTGAGGAGAGGATGATGGCATTTAGGATTTTCCTAAGAAAACTCCTGGCCAGGTTTTGAACCATCCTAGCTCACCAAGTGAGAAGATTAGGTGCTACTGAAAGCCCTGGGGAGAGCTGCTGGTACTCATCCAGATCCAATGTTTTAAACTTTACCTCAAAATGAAACATGGGCTCTTCTAAAATTAAGGAGTCAGAGAGAAAAGCGATAAGAAATAGATTAAAGGACATTTTTTCAGTAACAAAATCATAACTAATATGGATTTGCAGAAGCTGCAGCCCCCACTCAGGTCAATAAAATGAAGGCATTCAGTCGCACTCAGAAGAAGTGTCTGATGACTTTGGCTATCATCTCCAGAGTGAGTGCATCCCACCACAGCCATGGTGCAGTCCTGCTACTGAAGGGGAAAAGTGCTTCTCACACCTGAATCCAGCTTCATGACACTCCTCATGCTTTTGGCAGTTATTAGAACTACTCAAAAATCTCTATCATAAATTTTCTTGGAAAGCGATTTTTGGCTAAACGAACGTTTCTAGGAAGGAAACAGGTCTTCTGCATCTCCCCACCGACGAGGAAATGAAGGGAGCATTGAAAGCTAATGTCAGAAACGGGAGCCTGCACTGCTGAGCAGAAATGTTTTATAATTAAACCATTTATTGTCACGGTAAAGTGCACAGTATTTGCTCTGCTGTAGGCACTTCTACACCAAGGGAAAGCTTTTGCTTTGTTTTCATGCTTTTTGAAAGTATTTCTTTGGTCATTAAATCAACCTTTCTTCTGAGTGCTCAGAAGGGATTTGCAATCAAGAACAAAGAGAAGCAGTTTTTCCCCCAGCTGCATCACCTTCAAAATAAAGCATCCTTTCAGGCTCTAAAAGCCTGTGCTGCAGCCGGCTAATGAACGGAGCCCCGTGCCAAGAAGGATCTTCTAATTTGGTGTTGGAAGAAAGAAAATCACTGACTCCATACATCCCTGTGTGGGTGCAATACATGTGCAAAGAGTGGAGTAACTGCTTTTCTGAGAGCTCTTGGGCCAACCAAGAGACAACACGTGTACAGGCTGAACAGCCTTTTGAGAAGTAAGCCCAAAAATGCATTTCAGCTGTGCTAGTTGTTCAGATCAAGTTATCCTAACCACACAGTCCCCACAGCTGCTCACCCAAACCCACCATCTGAGGGCTTATCCACAAGAGGAGGTTGGCCAGGGCAGTCGCCGCTGAGTGAAGTGTCCTAGAAGAGCCCTATCTGGACTCTCTTCCAGCATAATAAAAACGCAGCTAATCCCATGATTTATTTTTTTTAATCTCCAGAAGCAACTCATCTTCAGGCTGTAACACAAAAAGCACTATTCTAGCGTAATAGCTGCAAACCAGCTTCTTCTATGCAACCTGTTGAGTAGAAAAGCCCTCACTTCTTCGCAACAGCAGGATCAAAGAAACCACTTCAGTTGTCCATGGAGAAGAAGGATCACAGATTTAACCCGTCACAAGCATTTAACCCAAGTCACAAGCATTCACAGCAGGAAACTAAACCCTTACCTTAGTGCCTTAAGTTATGAGGATGGGTGTGAAGGTTATTCAGAATGAACATGACCAAAGAACTTCAGGGTAAGAGGTCCATTTTTACTATTTGCAAAACACCTCTACACTCCAAAGTCTCTTTCTCCTACTAGAACACTTTGTTGTACAATGGTGGCAGTGTTGGACCACCTCCAGCTCAAGAGATCCAGAAAGCATATGAATTTGCATGAAGGAGGAAGAAAAAAAAAAGTTTAATCTATACCCCAGCTCCAAAGCCTATAAAGGCTCATAACAACCAGCCTAGCTGGTGTTGGAGCAGTGCTTCTGCTTGGGAGGGACAAGTTGGTCCCCACACAGGTCATATTCTGCATACATCTACAACACCAGCCACTACAACCAGCTGCAACGGCCATGGACTTCATGACAGAAACACAGCCCTCATGTCCCATACCAGGCTGGGCTGAGGAAGGACATCTTCCTAGTATTTACAGCATCTATGACAGCCTTCTCCAATATCTTACATGCCACAAGGAATCACCGTATATACACGAAGCTCTGCCATGTCCATGGTTATTAAGCACCCTTATTTCCAGAGGGGTCTGGGTTTGGGGAGTTTCTTCATGGTGGGCAGTACAAAAGGCATCAAGACAGGGCATCCTCCTGACATGAGGCAGTTGCTGCTCCTGCAGGGATGTCCACCTGCCCTTGCTGCCACATGACCTGGTTAAAAGGCAAATTCTACGGGCATTCAGTGACAAAAAGAAAAAAAATTATAATTAAATAGAACATAAGGAAGAAATGTTTCACAGTGAGGGTGGTGAAGCAACCCAGGTTGCCCAGAGAGGTGGTAGATGCCCCATCCCTGGAAACATCCCAGCTCAGGCTGGACGGGGCTCTGAGCAACCTGCTCTGGTTGCAGATGTCCCTGCTCACTGCAGGGGGGTTGGACTAGATGGCCTTGAAAGGTCCCTTCCAACCCAAACCATTGTATGATTCTGTGATTCTATGATAAATTAAGTCTTTCCCCTTCAGACTTGTGAAGAGCAAGCTTTCACCACCAGCATGACCACATGAGATGCGACAAATACACATACCTTTCTCAGCAGGTCTTTCTCCTTAACATAGCTGTCTTCCACAACCTTCCTCTCACCATGAGCTTTTTCAAGCTCCAGTCGGAGGTGCTCTAACTCTTCTTGCAAGCTGACAAGCTGGTTGCCATCACCCCGGTGGCTCTGCTGATATTGCACCAGTTCCTTCTTCAACTTTTCCACCTCGGAGGAGTGGGCAGATGTGAGTGTAGAGAGCTGCTCATTCAGAAGTTTGTATTCCTTGTTCTGCAGCCAACAGCCCAAAAAGAAGAAAGGAAGACCATAAGCAAGATCAGTGCATGCACTGATGCACTACAAAAGTAACTGTCAAAAATCCTTGAGCATGATGGGCAACAGGCTTCCGATAACGAACATTTCCATGCATATGCTAATAAAGCTCACAAAGCTAAAAACCATTTCAAAACTGTGACAAAAGTTCAATAATATTTTGGTAATGATTATACAAGCATTTGTTAATCTGATGTTACACTTGAAGGAAAGGCAAACAACGCTTGGTAGCACTGACAACCAAAACAAAAAACCTACATTTTTACTACAGCTTCCAAACAATGTTGCTTAATGCAATTGGTTTGCCATATTTTTTTTCTGTAATATTGGTTTTGCAGTTTATCCTTTTATTCCTGACTCCTATGCCTGCAGGAACCTGGGGCGACAATGCACTGTAGCATAATTACAGCCTTGAGCACAAAGAGCTCCCTAAACCCCAGCTTTAAGTCATGTGCCAGCTCAATCATCTTTTTATTTACTCAGATTTTCTCTTCTAAAGCACTTAGCAATGATTTGCTCCCAAGTTTTGAGACCTGAAAATTCAGCAGCCTCATTTGATTTTTGTAGTTCAAATCAAAGTCAATGGGAACTACACTGTGACCAATAAAACATCATCATTATTAGCCAGCCCCAGAAATGACAGTGAATTCACGACAGACCAAGAGCTTCACTAAAGAGCCTACCACACAGCTTTGCTAACATTAGGTAGGTAATCATGAGAGCAAAAGAACCATTTTGAAATTAAAAATGTAGCCTGATTTTTAAAGTTTCCCTTTTGAAAACTTTCAATACAGCTTTGAAGCTCCGGGCTCATATCACTGTATGACAGACCTGAAAGGCTTTCCTTTCTTAAATGGGACTTTGGTGGATATTTCATGTAAGTATCAGAAATATCAGTTCTGGCCTTTCCTGATCTTGCTGGGAAACATTCAGGAAGAGATCATTGTCCAGCCCAGATGGAAGTGTGTATTGGTAATCTGCAACTTAGCCTTTTGCTGTCTCTCCGAGCTTTAGTCAGCAGCAGAGTCACACCAGCTCATGAGAAACTGCTCCTTTCACCCAGAAGTTTTTAGTTCATGTGGACGCTAAGAAAAGCTTGAGGCGAAGAAGCCAGAAGTGTATCATTTTAAAAATTCAATGTCCTGAACATACAGTTGTTGACTGGCCAGGATAAGCTGTAAAGGTGCAAAGTCACAGATCCCAAGATGCAACTTCCTCCTCTTTCAAGATGTTCACCAAGTCAAATAAGCAAGAACAAAAATTTGAATGCGATAAAGCATGATCTACCTCTGTAAGAGTCAGAGGCTCCCATTAGGTCCTGCACAACAGAGTTAGTTTTCAAAGAACTTTACAGCCTAGAAAAGAAAGCAACCGCCCATTAAAGAAGTCTTCTAGGTCTACACAGGTCCTTCTAGACCCCTGTACAAATGCACAGCGAGCTGGTGGATACTGATCCCTCATACCCATACTTTGGATTAGTCTCTTTTAGATTCCCAGTGTGGCTCATAGGATCATTTCTTCTACCATCGCTCCGATCATCCTTTTGGCCCCTGTCCTTCAGCCCTAGGTGACCTCCCAAAGCAGCCCTCTCGCTGCAGTCTCACCGCTCTACAGCAAGGTTAAGACACATCTCAAATGGAAAATCAAGTAAACGAGGGACATCAACATCTTTTCCTTTGCTCCCCTTTCATTAATTATTAGTGAATATCAAAAGTCAGCGTTTCTGTGATATTAAGGAATTGGCATTTCTGCATGACCAGAGCCATTTCCACAGAGATCCATTCGGATTGAAAAGCTTTGCAGAGAATGGCAATCATCACTCCGGTTCACAAATCTCTGCTGCTTCCCTCAGTCTCTGCTCATTCTCCAACACACAACGTTTCATGGCTTTGTGGCCCAAGGTTTATGTATATTATTTTACATACCAGCCAACTGAGACTTCAATCCAGACACAAGATAACAAAAAAAAGCATTCCTCTGCATTTATTAGCTACTAGAGACATGAGAGAGCTTTTACTGAAATGGCTGGTCCCCACCACAATCGGAGATCACGCGACACACCTTGTTAACTTGAATCTGCTTTATTTTAAATCCTTATCCAGCCCAGCAGAGCTGTGACAGTCCTGGTTTCAACCCAGGCTCCATGAACTAATCCAGCTTTTCTTTTGCTACCAATGGCAGACACAACAACATCATCACTACTGTTACCCAAACTAGTTTTATTCACAATAAATGCTCACAGAGATACTGCCGCTTGCAGAGACAGTCTGGGGAGCTCACTGTGCGTCTATATATTGGCTGCATGAACACATAACACCAAATTAGTTAACAGCCTTAAAGGTGTCTCAGGCAGCTAAAATAGACACATTAAAAACCTCACTCCACTGAAAAAGAACAAAAAAAAAAAGATAAAATGGTCCAAGTGGATAGAAAAAAGTGGACCAGTGCGGATATTTTGCAGCAAAATAGATATAAAACTTTCTCGTGTGCAATGATCATCTGATTCGGAAACTGAATTAAATCGGCCCAGTTACGGATGCTAGAACGTGTGAGCTGAGGCTGACGTACAATAATAGCTTTTAATGTTTTCAAAGAAAAGAAATCTTTTTCAAAGAGAAATCTTTTCTTCCTCAGGGGCACACGGAGTATTGCATCTCTCTGTTCATGCATGAGCTGAAGTAGCAGAAATAGAAACATTTTTTTTCCACGACTAGTCAGAAAATGATACAACTGCGGCTCTCTAAGTTACCTGCAATATTTTTTTTTTTTAAAGTTAATTGGCATTTTAAAAGGTCACGTTTATAGATCAGCCAGGACTGAAATCAAGATACTTCAGGGAAAATATGATGTAACAAACCCACTGCTGCCAGAAAAAAATCCAGTGCACTGAAAAGGAAGTCCACTGGAACGGAGCTCATTAGCACATCCAAAGCATCCCAGGGAAACCTGTCAGCCCTGGAATGACGGTTAAAATTAGCTCACTGGACATACCACCATGAGTAACACAGAGCAGCGATTCTTCCCTGCAAAAGTTACACAGAAAGCATCAAAGCAACTCCTCCAAAACGGTCTGCAGAGAGACCGAGGGAGGTCAAGACAAGCTCCAACCCATTATTTCTGCCTACTTAGAAGTTCTCCATGTCTTCTTCCCTAAAGGAGACCTTTCTGCTGCTTTCACAGCCCACGACAGGAAAGCCTGTATTAACCAAAGGTGGTTTTTTTCTTTATTGTTCCACTCCCACACTTTTCCTAGCAGTAAACAGCAAGGAATTGGGGGAAAAAAGAAACAAAAAATTAATACTGCTGCTCCATTGTCAAGTCCAGCAGCTCAGCAGACCCAGCAGAGACGTTCACTCTCATTGCGCGAGTTCAGCCCAAATATGTGGACCCAAAATGACTTGTCCTAATTAATTCCACCAAATATGAAGGGTCACATCAAACGTGTTTCTGATACACAGATACACAGAAAACCTTATGCCCAAGTTTTTCCGTTCCTAAGCTACAGTTTGTCTGCACAATCTAAGTATGCAAAGCAGGCATTTTAAAATTAAACACCACGGTTTACAAGCCAGACTCTACTGCGGTGCACGCTTTGCAGCCAATTAATACAGCAATGAAAGTGGCCAGCAGTAATGCCAGTCCCCGGGTGTCTTGACTCTGCAGTATCCGAGCCAACGCAGAGTCATTTCTCATCTTCTTCACCGCAGGACCTCTCGTGTCACGCAGGGATGGGAGAGATTTAAGGCAGCGAGGAAACCGTGTGTGATGTATAAGGGTTCCTGACAACAGCCAGAATGATAAACTGCAATTACTAATAACTGGTACTGCAAATAAGCAGGTATCCTGACTTACGGAGACTGTTTCTCCTGCCTGTAAAAGGGCATTTTAAGGGTACAGGTGGATGTGAATTTCTCCATTAATATTAGCGGACACAACTGGGCCCTACTCAGCATTTCTTGTACTCATCCCTGAAGTCCTTGTGCAGCACTGGAAGAAACACAGAGGGTATTTATCACAGTAACTTCAACACTCATGTTAGTGGGTAAGAAAACCCTCCTCCTAAGTGTGTCATCAAACTATTATTCTGTAGCTCATTAACGACAAGTGGGATTAGATGAAGACCTCTCTGTGATCATGTAGTCACAGTAAGACCATCCAGCCATCCACACCGGCATCTATCACTCACATCGCACCATCTCACCCCTCCCCACGGATCTTATTTCCAAGCAGTTGTTACATCTGATAACACAAACATGCTCAAACTACTTTGCAAAGTGACTATCTACCCAATTTACCTTTTATCTTCCAGGTAATGCGACTCACAAGACATATGGTTCAGTACAACAGACTGTGGCAGACTGTCTGCATCCTCAGTGCTTGCAAAGCAGAAAGTGTAATGGCCAACGCCTGTTTGACATAGGGATCTCACGTGGAGCTGGCTTGGGTTTTCAGGGCAAAAACTTTCAAAATTGCCCAGTTTTATCCTCCTCCTCTGAGTCCTTCTGGGCAGTTCTCATAATAATTACAGTGCAGCTTTTGTAGCTTACTGAGCAAGCTCTTCAGACAGCGAGGTGGAGACCCAAGATCCAAGTGCATCTGCACTCCCATGGTGGTGTCCCCCCCTTACAAGTATCTGGCCAGCAATAGCAGAAGGCTGCCACCACCACGACATCCTTCCTAGGTGTCATGGGAAGATAAAAGCCTTCTCAGAAAGCACAGCACAAGAGAGGCAAAGAAGAAGCAGGACCACACTTGTCTCAGCACTGCTCAGGTCATACCTGCTCATCGATCCTCCTTTGAAGCTGGACCACCTTGTTCTCCATGCCAATGTTGAGCTTCTTCAGATGCTGCGCTGAGCGGGCTTCGATCTTCAGCGCCTTCAGCTCCTGCCTGGCCTTCATGCGCCGGTAGTAGCACTGCAGGACGATGGTGGCACCCCTGAGCCGGCGGAAGCGAGTGCGGGCCAGCCAGCCACGGGCATACTGCTGGAGAATGGTGGCTTTGTGCTCCGCAAGGATCTACAAAACATGAGAAATGGGACAATCAAGGGAGAAAAGTCACCTGCAAAGGTAGCAGCAGCAGCGCTGGTTTGGATGCAACATGGCACTCAACACTTCCCAATCTGCCTTTGAAAGGGCTTCTCCTGCAAGCAGGCGTGTCCTGGTAGGCGCAGGGGGTGATGGCTGGAGAGAGGGGCTGTTATTTCGCATCCTCTTTCATAGACAGGAAGGGGCACTTCAATCCCCTCCTCCTGAGGGGTTTCTCCAGTCATTGCACTCAACTGGTGCAGGCAGGGCACATCCAGTCCTCTCCTAGGAGCCATGCTGCGCTCTCAAAAAGAGTCAAGACCTGCTTGGCCAGTGAAGTGAGGGGATATGATCCTGGCTGGTCACTAGAGGATTCGATAGGGACAGGGGGCATCTGGGCTCAAGTGAGACTTCATGGACCACCTTGGAATAGTACCCAGATCCGCAAGATCCATAGCTAGCGGAATTAATAACCATTAACACACAAACACTTAGCAATAAACTTACTGTCCCTTCAGCATCAGATATAGCTCACACCAGAACAGTTTGCAGATTTTTTTTTAATGTGTTCCACCCCTGCATTATGATAATTTATACTGCAGATAAATCCTGTCCTGGTGGGATTTCTTACCGTGTGGATAACTTGCAAATAAAACCCTGGAGTCCTTTCACTACAGTCTGCAGACAGTTCTCTTGCATGATTCAATTTGTAGAAACTCATATCTGGTTTTATGAAACTTCTGGCATTTTTGCATAGAATTTCTCCCCAAAAATCTTTTCAGTAGGTGGCAATACAATTCCTTCCTCTAAAACTGAAGGCTCACATTTTAGAGATACAACCAGCATGTTGCTAATAACTTTCTTATGTTGATCTACGCTGCAGTATTATGAGGAAAGAAAGAGCAGGAGAATTTAAAGATTACAAGACACTTCGCTGTTATTAGTCTGGGATAAGTTGTATCAGAAAAGGAACCGTATCAGCTTCTCTTACAAATCTTTTGTTCACCCTAAGGTTTTCTTTGCACTTGCAAATTTTAATTCAGAATAAAGGGATTGTGTGAATTTAGGATGCACTAGGAGTTACTCTGACATGAGTCTCCAGCCCTGGCACTCTTACAGATGGAGAAAGCTAGGGGTGCCCAAAGGGCTAGAAGAAATCCTACTGCATTGCTTTTGGGACCTATTCCAGCCTTACAGCAAAGTCTTGGCGGGCACTGGGCATACCCTGACCCCATGGAGCATCACCTGCAGCCCTGCTTCTGAGCATGCACTTGAACCGGCACCCATACCCAACACCTCAGGTGCTCCAGAGATTAAGGATCTTCCGATTGGAGAGGCATCACCTTCTGCCAACTTCTACACCTTGTTAAGATTTCAGGTTGCCGTCAATCTCAGACAGTTTAAATGCTGGACCAGCTGCCTCCCCTGCAGAGGCTTCTGATTTAAAAAATAGATCCTGAAAAAGCAGTGGCAGCACAAATTCCTGATCACCAGCAGCCAGCTCCCCTGTTTCAGAGGACATCCCTGATCTCTCTGGTGGGTCACCGGGTGTCCAGGTAACCTCCATCATCTCCAGGAGCAGGCCCTCCCCTCCTGGCTAATCGTACCTCTGACTTATTCAAGCATCCCCATGACGACAATTAGGCATAAATTTAGGTCACTACCAAAGTAAGGCTGGATCTGAGGAGTGGACAGAAGATTCTCCAAAGTTGTTTTCAGTTTCCTGACAGATGATTTCTCACTGTATCACTTGCTGTCATCATACCTTTATTTCCTTGCTTTCAGCTCCTGGTTTAACACAGAAAGCTGATGGAGAGAACTAATTAAAGACTTAGTTATATCAATAAATGACTTGATGTCCTCCATGACAGACCCTACTGGTTTTCCTACCATACTGGAAATGGCATCCGCAGCACGGCTCAGACACAAATTCAGTTTGCCAGGGAGGTTTTTGCAGAGTGTAGGTTAGTTCAACTGACATTTCCAGATTTCCACAATGCCTCCTGGCATCTGAATGACTAATTTCATTTAGTTGCTCTGCTGAGGTGCTGCTGCCAAAATCATTTTTGCTTGCGCAGCTTTAAATGGCACCGCTCACCGTCACCGTGTGCTCTCCAGAAACACCAGAGGCAGTCGGCTTCGTAAAACATCAAAATAGCCACAATAACTACGTCGTCGTGCTAGGCCAGCGGAGGTAAATATAAAGGCTCTTCCTACTCTTTTCTAATGCAAAGACACTCTGTGGAGTCATACCTTGCGGTAAATCCTCCTGACAAACATGCCCCGAGCAAAAGCCTGAATGGTGATGGTTGCGTTGCGGACCCTCTGGAAAGCTCGGAAGATCCGCAGCATTCGATACTGCTTCTGGAAGGTGATGGCAGCTCTCGTCCTCCTCAGGTGCTCAGCAAGTCTGCAAAGTGCAGGAAAAAGGTTAGCAGTAAAACTAAACTCCCCTTCTTTCTGTTGTAATAAGTTTTAAACCAGACAGAGAGAAAACCCTTTTGACCAAAAGTAGCTTGACTGTATTGAAGAAAGACCATCCTAGCAGTAGGGCTAAGAAAAGAGCAGCTGATAGCATGTTTCAGCAGAATAATGGGAACATGTATGCAATCAGTGTCCATGGCACCCAGGAGCACTGGAACCAGAAATCAACACACCTCGTTATTCCGAAACAGCACTCAAAACAAGTATTTTCCAGCTTTTTCTTTGGTTTGAGCTCTCTGCCTTATGTACTTAAGGCAATCAACTCCCAGGTTGGCTCCATCACTTCCCCAACTATAAAAAGCAAGCGTCGCATTGGGTATCTACTGACTCAGTGAAAACGGCAGCAAATTGATTTGACATTTAAACCAGTGTGCACTGGTTTGGCAACATTCATGAGCAGAGCCCCAGGCAATTCACAGGGAGTAAATAATGAGGGATGTGGTCAACTCCGTGACATGTTGCTCCCATTCTCCAACCGAATTCATGTTCAATTTGCTGTTACACAAGTTAATAAATGCCCATAAAACTGCCATTTAATTTCATAATTAGCTTGTTTTGCTGAATTTATGATTCATTTATTGCTCTCAGCATGAAGCATTAAATAGATATTTGATCCACTTCTTTATTTTGTGAAAAGCATATAAAAACTAAAAGAGCCATAATTGGATCGGTTTAGATATTCTCTTTGTCAAGGCCAACGGTTCCTCATTAGGACCCACTGAACCAGAGCCTACTAAAGAGGACAAGGGATAGTCCGTTTCCAAAAAGAGGAGTAAGCAGTTATTGAGATGACACCTCTATGAAACTAGCACAAAGAGGTAAAGTGAAAAATCACGCTGAAGAAACCCTGCAGGGGGTGGTTTCTGCACAACTGCTTCTAGTCTCTCTTTTAGCTCACACCCCATCGCTTCGATAGCACCAGGAATTTCTCCTCCCCTCCTTAGAGGGATGGGTGGCTGATGCAAAGTCAAATACAGAGTCCAAGTCTGTAGGTGTGCATGGAGAGCCCATCGGAGACGATAAAGTTAATCACCGACTCTCCCTTTTTCTTAAGCTTCCTCTTATTGCTCAGGTCTCCTTTGCCTTGTCTTCAAGTGAGCTGCAAGACTGCCGAGAGGGACCTGCAGCCGTGAGCCTAGAGAAGTACATGGACTTCTGAGGACATGAAAAATCTCACAAATCTCTGTGCTCAGTTTTAAATACAAGTCACAAAAGGGCCCAGCTTTGCTCATTTGAGACCTTCTCACCCCTGGATTCTCCAAAAGGCCAATCCCTTTCACACGAGCAAATAATAACCACAAATTCAGTCAGTATCTTTGATGTTCTTCCAAAATACAGTACGATTTAGAGGAAATCCTTGGAAGGAACATAGAAGTTCTTCACCTTCGGTTGCTTCAATAATTGGTAGAAAGCAACATTCATCCAACAATCAGGAGTGAAGGAGTGACTGTGCAGGAGCCTTGGAGCATCCTGTTGCCCAAGTGCAAGCAGAGTTAATCGAGCTGCAGATTAGGTAGCTGCACTTCTGACGGGCAGATGCTAACTCGGAGCCAGGGAGAACATTGCTGCTCAAAACCAAGCAACACAGCTAACACACCACAGCTTCTCTAAGCAGAAAACAAGAAAGGAAACAAAGCTGAAAGGACCCAAATCTACTCCTTTTTCCTGTCGGTGAAGTGCCTGAAGCCAGCTTGGCTAAACGCAGGAGAACAGCAGCCTTTGACATGGGTAAGGGGCACAAGATGCAAGGTGACCTGTGTGTTGGGATGCTATTACATTGCTTTACTTCTCCCTCACACCCACCCCACTTCTGCTACCACCAGCCTACTCTCCAGTGCAGCATTATCTACAGAAATCCCAGCAAGCCACCAACATGAGGGAAGCTTGAGGTTCCTGCACAGAGTTAAACATTGAGCTCTATTACCCTGTACTGTAAATAGCCCCATTGCCAGTGGTGTGGAGTGATTTTTCTCATGACAAAGGATACAGCAAATCAATCCTGAAAACTTCCCTTGGATACCAAGAGGGCACAAATCCAGTCTCTGCAGAAGAGGAGTACATACCAACTGGCAAAGTGCTCACTGGTCGACCCAAACACCTTTTGCAAGAGGTAGTCCCAGAAAATACTAGTTCTGTGAAACACTTTCACCTAAATATCTCAGAGTACTTTAGTCATCTGATTACAGCCTAGCTGCCTATGCTCTAACCCTGGCCTAGCACCTAGAAATTAAATGAGTACAGATAGAAAATCGAATTGAGACAAAGAATTTTGATCTCTTGCCCCCAACTAAAGCTGTAGAGAGGGGCCAGGAATGAGTCCTGACTTTAGCACAGAAACTTTCACCACCGTGGTACCTACGTGCACAGTATGGGTCTTTCTTCACGGGGCTAAAAGGCAACGCCCCATGCAGAGTATTTTCAATGTTTCTCCTATGAAACCCCAAAGTTTAAGGTCTACAAGATGGAACGGATTGAAAACACAAGTGCCCAGAAGTGTTATTCCACTTGACCTCCCAGCTAGCCCTTCCTTGGAGGGCTTCCTAGGACCCACCTCCGCGCCAGGTGCCCACGCGTGTAGCGCTGGATGATGATTGCAGCTTGTCTCAGCCTTTTGTACTTGACCCTCTGCAGCCAACCCCGCACCGTCTTCTGAATCATGATTGTGGCAGCTCTGAACTTATCTGCTCGCAGTTTCTCCAGATATGCCACCTGGCCTGCACGGAAAAAGATCTTGGTACGTCCAAACTGGAACTTGTCTGGATCCTTTTCAAAAGCATAAAGGAAACTAAATTTAATTAAGGCAAACAATTTTTTTTCAGACTATGTTGCTCAGTAGATACAGATTAAAAAACCCACTTTGAATCAAATTTATCAGCTCAGCTCACATCTCTTCTTAATTCGGTGATGATGATATTATTAGACTCCAAACAACTTGAACGTCTATACACCCATTGAGGAATGCAGCACCAGGATTCAGTCTTAAGTTCCATATATTTACACAAACTTTGAATGTTTTGAGGGCTTTGGTTTTGTTTGTTTGTATTTTGTTTTAAGTTAAATAGAGCAATGCAACATCAGAGGACATTGAGAAAACATTTATTTCGCCAGAAGATGAAGGCTTACATCTGCAAAGTCAGCCATGCACTGCAAATGGCTCTGCAACAAAGAGCAACACTTGGTGCATCAGGAGAATGGCTTTTGCAGAGAGGAACCCAACTGAGTACATTCCTCAAAAAACCACAGGGAAAACAGAGATCAAAAATCAAAACCTGGCTAAGGTGCTGTGCACATTCTGGGCTGCTCAACAGCAAGACAACAGGAAGAAACCTTTGTGTGCACATTTGCAATTTAAAAATAATGCACATGAGTCTAAGTATAAGGTTTTTGTGAGGAGAGGTGGCAAAGACTTCGTATTTGCTTAAGGGAAGAAAGCCCAAATCTATGGGACGCTTTTTCTACATACGTGGCTATTAAAAGTCTTCCACGCATCAAGATAGGGCATTTATTGTATTTTTCTCTTACTCATTTGTACAAAGACGCATTTAATGATTAACTAAGGTTCATGATGTTGTCTAAAACTGGACCTCTAAAATGGGCTCCAGCTATGCCTAGCCAAAACCAGGAGGAGGAGTTAGGGGGACGAATTTTTTTTAAACGTGGCCACTTGCTCATATACAGCCAGCTATAGCAAACTCTGGACTTCACCAGCACTGAAACAGTATGTTCAGCTTGACTGCAGTCAAGAGATCTCATGTCACGCTAGTCTCTCAAGGAGGTAGCGAGAGCAGTCTCATTTTGGAAAAGGCCCCAGGCTGCCTAGGCTGAAGAAGCACCTGCATGAGCAGCAAGTAGGAGCAGGAAGAGCAATTCAGATCATATCAAAGCCGTAAGTTTCTATGCTGTAAAAATCATTGCCAAAGATTTGGTCTCAGCTCACCTTAATGAGGTCTTCCAACAAGGTCTGACAGATCTGCTTCTTGTCGTTCTTAGAGAGGTCTCTCTTTTTCATAAGAACACGATATCTATTGAAAAAGTCGTGGTAGGACCATCTGAAAGCAAAGCATACACAGGATCAGTCTGCATGCTGGGCATTACTTCCTTAAAATAAAGTGTTTGGGTTCATAGCCAAATGAAAATATGAAACTCATACCAAGGGATCCCTCACCACTACCCTCAGCATGGATCAAAGCCATCTGAAAGAACTTAGGTCACCCAAATCTGATCCCCAGTCTCAGTCCTCCCCTGCCATGGAATGACCTTACCAGCGCATTTCTAGCCTGGAACAGAAGGGCCATGGATCACCTTGTTTTCGCTCCTCCTGATGTGCTTCCTAAGCTGCTGCATTTTACCAGTCAAATGCAACAACGCTGTTCCCTTTGGAAAGGATATGCTAATTTCGAAGAGATCATGGATCTCCTGATTTGGACAAAAAAATTTTTAAAAGCAATCTTGCTAAGATGATAGAGAACGAATCAAATAGCAACTTTTCATTTTTCTGCTTTTCCAAACTGTTGAATATTAATTTGAAAGAATTCATTCACTAATCGCTCCACGTTGAGGTCTGTGGCCAAAACCCTTTAAAACAAACATGAAATCTTTGGATTCTGAAAAGACAAAGTAGCCACTTGGAAGATGCCTCACTGTCACCAGCAGTGAAGTCTCCAAACACACAACACTCACTGAAGGAATGAGAGCACTGTATCTTACTGCTAGGAAATATCTCCTGCCGCCGCTGTTAGATGTACAGCCTGCAGACTGGATCCTGAAACTGGCTCAGCATCTGCCAAGATTCAGCCTTCCCCGGTTAACGAGTGAGTTATGGGCCCCTCAAAACCTGAGTTTTTAATTAAAACTCTAGGCGTTTCCAGCACTGTCAAGTACAGCCATCGTTATTAAAAAATAAAGCATAACAAGCATCAAAGGAAGATGGGAGAGAACTGCAGAGATTTTGATTTATGCCCTCACTCAACGGCATCATCTGTGAGCCTGACCCTCACCCACATGGACGTTCTGGCAGCTGAGATACACACGCTGTATGAAGAGCAGCCACACAGAAACCGCTTCTCCTCAGCCCAGCAGCCCCAGGCACGCCTTTATTTTTGTGTTACTACACCCAATTTTTCCTGTTTTTCCACTTCCAGAGATTAAGAGAGGGGAGAAGAAAGGCAAAATAAATTGCAAAGGGCCGGAGCGATGCCTGTGATGGCTCCTTACACTTGGCCAGTTTGCGGTGGCGGGGGCTGGATGAGACATCACACACCTCCTGCGCTCAAGGCTGCCGTCTCTATAAAATAATTCCTCTCTAACAAAACTTCCTGAAGGCTGAAAGCGGGGATATTCGCTAAGGATAGGCATACCAGAACTATAACACTTCTTTCAAAATACATGACCAACACAGCTTCATGTCAGTTCAGAAAATGCAGCAGAGGAGGAAAGCCAGATTGGTTAAAAGCGATACTCTGGTTAAAAGAACACAGTAGAAGAAAATGTTTATAAAGAGAATGAAGGGAGAAAAAGCAAAAAAAGACAACCACTAAGGACTGGGAATTGCCACGCAATTGCTGCACGGACGCATTGCGCCCTGGACAACTTTTGCAAAAAATATGGGAATGGCAAAAACTAGAGAGAGTCCTTAACATCGTCCCTGAAACAAAAGGTAAGACGGAGGGCTCCTGAAGACAGGAGCAAGAAGGAAGGTGTGATGAGAGGATTTCCCACGCTCAGGCTGCTCAGAGTAGCTCTGGAGTCGCCAGATTTAGTGAACGTTTCACCCTTACCTACATGGGCTGCTTCTGGGGCAGACAGCCAAGGCTGCCCCCCCTCAAGTGACCAAAAGTTTTGGACTATCACTAACAAAAAGTAAGATACCTGCCATAGGAAGCTCTCTCTGGGGTGAGGCACAGCAAAACTGAACACAAAGATTACGCAAGACTATGGGCTTGTGTCACGTAGGGTTCAAGCTTAAACTCTCTTTCTCTTTGCTTTCTAGAAGCCTTTGTTTTATGATGACATTCCCCATTTTGTACCCACACCTTCATCCTTTTGCTTTGTGCACATAAAACCCGTTTTCATTTTAAGCACGCCTGAGGCTTTAGGCAGCTCCAAATCAAACCCGACGGGCAAAGCAGAGCACGCGGTGCCCGAAGCACGTGGCCAGGCGTGCGATGCTGGAGACCTCCTGCCTGGCTCCGGTATCACTCAAGCCAGAGAGAACTTGCGGTGGAAGGGGGGAAAGAGAAGGAGGGAGTATTCCCATGAACCTGCCAGAGTCAGTTCAGGGGCTGATATTGTTAACTGCTGCTATTCAGAGGAAGAAATCGTCCTGCAGGTGCCACCCGGGCTCCTCCGGCAAAGAGCAGATGGCGAAGAGGCAACACGTGTAACGAAGGGCATGGGTCCAAGCTGGGCAGAAAGCGGCAAAATCCATCATCTTCCTGCACCAAGACAGAGATGGAGATCCCGCTGCTGTTTTCAAACGACAGAGTCAGACACCTGCAGAAATTCCTTTAAAATAGGTCGTAAGTCCCTACATAGAGGGTCTTTCTTCAGAGCCTGACGTTCTCATTTCACAAGGTGGTAAAAACTGATTTTCCACTTGTTTCCATTTGAGCCCGCCTTTAACATAAATAAGACAACTCACTTTTTCGGATTAAGTCGCACAGGAGCTATTGGAAGCGGCAGGGAATACGCTCACTGATCGCTGTCGGGCTTGTGGCATCCGTAGTCCTCTGCCCACGTCTCCCAGAGGTTCACAGCCAAACGCCGCACCTCCACGGCACAAACGCCGCTTCACCCTTCCTGCAGCGAGGCACCCTCGCTGATTTAACAGGAGATGACAGTCCTGAGATCAAACTGCTGGTACCATCGCCCACAGAGTATCAAGACAAAAGCTCTGCCACCGCCAAGGCTCAGCTGGTCCATCGGGAGTTTCACCGGAGTATTTTCAGTTCCAGTTCACAAGCAAAAGAAAGCTGTGAGGGTTCAGAGGTGCTGTTACGGGACCCCCCCCTGGGAAAGGAGCAATTAAAGCACTCAGGTTTAATGTAACACGCCTGGTTAAACCACTTCAGGTTCAAAGCAGTATAAAATTACCTTACAACTATATGCTTCGAGAGAAACAGACATGATCCCCCAACCCTACGAGGGAGATCTCTCTGGTGCAGAAATACTGAAGCTGCTTTGGCGCACACACACTTTTTTTATTCTGCTGCATATATGTGTCTTTTTTTTTTTTTTTAGGTTCAACATCTCCATCTTCAGCAGAGAAAAGGAAAAAAAAAAAAAGAGAGAGAGAAAATTTATTTCCCTCCTGCTAGACCACAAAGTGATTCCCAGCACGAGACAAAAGCTGCGGCATGTTAGCCCACAGCTTAGCAGGTCAGGAGAGATTACGGGAAGATTACACCTCAGTTCAACTTGTTCACAGGTACTAAATTAAAAGCAGATCTCGAGTTTTCACAATGTTGCCACACAACATGGGCATGCCTCATTGCTAGGAGCTGGAAACCACCAAGGGCCACTAAATAAATACAATTGTTTATAATTATCATGTTCTAAGACCATGCAAGTGGTGTAGTTGGGGAGCTATAACCAAGAAGATTTTTGTACCTGCACAACTGAGAAAGAGGAAGGAGGAGGAATGAAGGAATGGAGAGATACTACGCCAACTTTCCCAAGATAAAATGAAATAAAATAAAATAAAATAAAAATCTGAGGGCTGAGATCAAACACAACCAACCTCAAACATCAAGATTTTGCTTTGAAATCAGCACAGGTCACTAAAGGGAAGAGGCAATAAAAGGAATGGAAGGACACAGGAAAAATAACACACGCCTGTGAAAAATACCTCCCCGGGCTTGAGCTGCAAGGAGGATGCTCAAGGGCTTGGCCAGGAGCGGGAGATTTGGTTAACCCAGCAATTTCTTGGTCACCTACAGGAATTAGACAGAGGGAATAAGCTGTAACACACCCCACAAATTAAGCCTGTATTTGTGGTTTAAAGAACAAGATTGGATGCTTTATACAAAACTACAAGTGGGTGCAAAGCAAAGGGGCTGCTCCTGCCCGAAATCACGAGGCTACGAACCCGAGAGCAGCCCTCGTGCTGCCCAGCCAGCTGGATTTATTACATCTCCCAATTAAAGGGAGGGCTCGGGTAAGAAACCGGGGGTGAAATTCCGACTCCTGAGGAAGCCTTGGAAAAGAATCTCCCCAAGCAGTCAGCAATTGCCCAAAATACCGCCAACCTATTGTTTTAGGGTAATTACAGCAACGCTATTTCAGCGGCACTGAACGAAGAGCGGAAAAGAGGATTATAATAAGAGCTTGAAGCATGTATGACTTAACCATAATACGGTTTCTTTTGGAGGCCTAAAATCACTGAACGCAAAAATCTTTCCATTAAGCATAAATACATTCATCACCCAAGACCATCCCAGTGACCGTGTGCTGAAGAAACCCGGCTTCGTGTAAGAAATCCTGCCAGCACCACGTGGCACTGTCCCCTGAAGGGATCAATATTTTAAGCAGTAAGGAGCTGGACTATATTGATCTTCCTATAGGAGCTGAAGCCTGTTCGGGGGAACACAGGTTGTATATTTGAGCCAAGATTTGACAAGAAATTATTTTAGAAACTGCAGTTCAGGGAGAAAATTTCTCTTGCCTTGTTTACTGCAGCAGAACAGATTTGCCTTTCAATTAGCTCTAAAACATGCAGGCTGGCATTGCTTGAAATTATCTGGAATATATTCAAAGAGCAGAATGAGGGGGAAAAAAACACCCCTATTTACATATTATTCCTTTCTGGGGAGTGGGGAGAGCGGACAAGCAGGGCTGCTGGTAGACAAAGCCATTTATAGGCTTTGTTTCCCTGAAACGACTGCATGACAGCTAAAGGCACATTATGAAAAAGAATATTTTATACCCAAGGTTGTCCATGATACATTTCAATTATGAATGTTCAATGTTCGTAGAGTTTAGCAGCTGTGATTTCATATGGAACTGATACAATGATGCTGCATCTGACAGTCAGCTCCAGCAAAACCAGAGGAAGCAGCCAAATGCCAAAAATACTTAAACAATAAATTTCATACAAGACCACTACAATAAAAGTATTTCGGATAGACTGCAACGAGAGCGTTATTCAGAGTGATGGCACAGTGGGAGACCACTGCTGTTGTACCACTGGCTGGAAACCACTAGAACCAGCAAGAAGAAAAATGTAGAGTTTTGACAAAATGCAAGTTGAAAATTTGTTTTAGAGAGTATTTTGTTATTAATGGAGCTCTGCACCAATTAATTCTCTACAGACTAATCTTTACGTAGCCAGTTTCCATAACAAAGATAAATGGTTTTATAGTACAGAGACATCTTCCATGCTTTACCCACGGAAGCTGATGATAGATTTACTATCTACACATCTAAGACAGTCCATTCATCACAGTCATTTATGTACATGCTAACAAATACATTTCTTAAATGCTGCATAACATTTCAAACCAAATGATACATTTTCAATTTACTTGAGAAAGCGGCAGAGTTCAGCGTACCATGGAAATGATAAAATAAAGCCACGCGTACCCAAAGTGGGGAGCGTGAGGCTTCACCTTTCAGCGGGAATATATCATGACTTACATGGGTTGAAGAACACTAATATAATATTTAACCCTTTTTTTCTTAAAGGAACCCAGTAAAAAAATTATCGAAGCCTCAAAACTTTTAATTCTTTGACCCATAAAGTAACTGTAGTGGAGAAGCGTGAAACAACGGCAGAAGGTGGCTTCATCCAGAGATCTCTGACTCAAAGCCACATCACGCTTAGAAATTACTCTTGTGACAGTATGCTGGAAAATATTAAGATATAAATACCGCGGGATGAAAATAAACATTTTCTCCTGTTTCTGTAATACAACTTCTCTTAAGAGAAAACATTTTTAAAATTTCCTGTTGCTCTAAAGGTAAATTGCTTATACCCAAGTGAAGCAAAACTCACAAAGATGAAGTTTTTCCATTATTATTTTAAGTGGTTTAAACTTACAGTCTTCACACAGGGTTTAAATTTAAAGCAATGACCCTCCTTTTTGGTTTTATCCTTGATCAATCACTATAATCAGACTTGTCTCAAAATACAAGGAAATATGGAGGAATAATCAATGCTCTCTGTGATCAAAATTGAGACTGACCTCATGCACATAAAACCTCAGAAAAAATTAAAACATCTACTACATTTCCCACAGAATAAGATCCTGTGGCAGCAGCTTTTGCCAAGCTGGCTTATAAAGCCAATTCAAATATACAGATTATTCACAACCTTTCAATGATGCTGCCCAACTCCTAGGTCTGGCTTATGTCTTATGAGGAGCGGCTGAGGGAACTGGGGTTGTTTAGTCTGGAGAAGAGGAGGCTGAAGGGAGACATTATCGCTCTCTACAACTACCTGAAAGGGGGTTGTGGCAATGAGGGTGTTGGTCTCTTCTCCCAAGTAACTAGTGATAGGACAAGAGGAAATGGCCTCAAGTTGCGCCAGGGGAGGTTTAGATTGGATATTAGGAAAAATTTCTTCACTGAGAGGGTGGTCAGGCATTGGAACAGGCTGCCCAGGGAGGTGGTGGAGTCGCCATCCCTGGAAGTGTTCAAAAAACGTGTGGATGTGGCACTTCAGGACATGGTTTAGGGGACATGGTGGTTCTGGATTAATGGTTGGACTTGATGATCTTAAAGGTCCTTTCCAACCTAGTGATTCTGTGATTCTGTGATTCAAGACTGGAATTTTAGGACCGAGGAAGGTGAAGAACTACCAAAACCCAAAGTGAGTGTCTTATTTCATGCAGAGTTGTTGCTGTATACAGTTATCTTCTAGAAACACTAAAATAAATAAAAATCTGTCCCTGAAGCTACCGAACACTGAACTGGAGAAGGTCATCCTGAAAGGCTTGAAATAGCTGTTTGCACCTTTTTTTTTTACCCTGGAGGAAGAACAAAAGTTGACAACTTGCAGTGACGGAAGAGTTCCGTATTCTTAAGTGTCCTGGGGAAAAGACCTCATAACCAAAAGCACACAAGCAGAGACAAAAGCATCCCTTTTGAGTCTTTCAGGACGGAGCGGTCTTCGCACCGCTCAATTATTTGCCATAAATAGATCTTGGCTGGTCTCCAGGTGCTGCAGTGGTTTCTCCCCTCTGTTCCCCCTCCCCAGTTACTAATTATACATCAATTTTAGTATCAATTTTAGCGCCGTAGAGTCTAAACTGCACAGAGTTGAGTGAGCAGAGTTGGAAAAATGCTGCAAGTTTTAGGAAAACTATGGATGGAGAGGAAGGGGGTATCCCTGCAGCAATGCTAAGACCAGTAGCAAAACCCATGGACAACCCTCAAGTCAGAGCTGCCCAAACTTCCCCCGAGACCCACAGCTGCAGAGCCAGGAGCATCCACTACACTGGGGAGCGTGACCACTTGGTTAGTAAGCAGACAACTGCCTTTCTGTGGCCTCTTCCAAAGGAAACCACAGCTGCTTCACTGCTCGGGGGCTTTCAGGGCAAGAGGACAGGCAGATGGATTTGGCCCTGCTGCTACTTTAACAAAGAAGATAATAAAAGACCCGACCCGTGGGCTGTTTTTTTAATTCCTCACCGTGGCTTAGAGACCGTGTAATTCAGGAGCAACTTTTTATTAGTTCCTTCCACAAATGCCTCAAAGACTTCGGAGAAGGCAGTCAAAGGTGGTGCTGGGTCTTCTAACAGGGCCAGACCCTCAACAGCAGGACCCAAATCTCCATTCGCCTCTCTGCCACCCTCCCACACTGCCAGGGGAGAGAGAGAAATTGGTTTCTATAAACCTTTTCTTTTCTTTTTTCCCCTTCTTAAGGTGCTGAGCTCAGCTGGCCAGGGGGATCCCCATCAGCAGTTTTTGCCTGTCCACGGAGGTCACTGGCTGGCAGAGGCTTCACGGGGGTTAGGTCCAGCAGAGTCACCTCACGCCAACACACAGAAGCTGCCATCAATAGTCAGAGGCTCTTTCCAGCTTTGCAGGAGATGAGAGTTACTGATAAGGCAGCTGATAACGCTCCTCCCCAAAAACCGGCACAGGGAGTTTCGCATGGCGTCCAACATCGCGCTGAGCCGACTCTTTACCGCGCGTATTTATAACTCCCTTGTTCCGTCTAAAAAGGCTGA
Organism: Phaethon aethereus; assembly: GCF_964289735.1. Classification (NCBI taxonomy): domain Eukaryota; kingdom Metazoa; phylum Chordata; class Aves; order Phaethontiformes; family Phaethontidae; genus Phaethon; species Phaethon aethereus. Next base: position 3,634,749 of record NC_138581.1, on the reverse strand, counting down.
TGGCTATGCTGACATTAACACAAAGCTGCTTGGCACTAAAACACAATTGATGCATTTTTAGAATTATTTGCCCTTGTCATCTTCAGGGCTTATTTATAGTTTACGTTTTCTGATTTATTAGGCCCTAAAAACCTCGTTTGAATTTCATATCACAATCAGCAAGAGCCACACCACCCATAACCTTTCCTTTTTAAGATGCAAGAGTTTGAAACCTAGTATGCTTTGGATGTGCGGTGTGAAGGTTGTAATTGTAAATTATTATTTGTAAAGTTGTAAATTATTATTTCAAGTCTGAAATAATAATTTACAACCCTTACTTTCTTTCTCTGCAAGTATAATCAAAATATTTTTGGCCGAAATTACTATTGCAGCAAGGGTCTGAAGCCAAAAAAAAAAAAAGGAAAGGAGGAAAGGAAAGGAAACTGTACAGGGCAAGGAGCTTTTGTATGGGGAGCTTCAGGCAAGCAGGGAAGAAGTCCTCTAGGGTAACACTTGCTTCCAGGTAAGATAGGTGCAGAGGATATAGAGCCATTATTTTGGTGCTTGCTGTCCACCTCCGTATGGGATCCAAGCTGGTTTCCTTTATCTGCCACACACCAGCATTTTCAGAGATTTCATCACAGAAAAATTACTTCTCAGAACCAAACTGAAAGCACCAGCTGAAATGCTGGACATGACACAACACATCCGCCAGCAGCCTCACTGTGCAGCTCATTGCTTGGTAACAAAACTCTGAGACTTGACGAACCCAGGACCTAACGGGGCTTTTGCAAAACGCAAAAAACATATCCTGGATATAAACCAACCTAAATAAACCCTGTTTTTCCTAAAAAACACTAGTGTTTTCTTCTCCATCCCTCGCCCCAGATAATGAGCTTGCTGAGTAAAGCAAGCACAGCTTTGCACCAGCAGCACGACATCACGCCGAATTCCCGGCACAGTACCTGGACGGGAAGCCAGCTGCACTGATGCGGATGGTCTCCAGCACTCCACAAGCTCTCAGCTGCTGCACCGCTCTCTTAGGATCAAATCTGCAATTATATTTAGGATAGAGATTAACACAGTGAGAAGGAACCCGCATCATCAACCTACCTGATAGTGACTCCTGGGGACAGGAACTAGCCTCCCATTTGGGGAAAAAAACTCTGCTCACATCATCTGTATTGGGACTGAAGAAAACCATACATCCATGGATAGCTTTTGTCCATAGCCATTGCCTTGCAAACCCCAGTATAACCACAGATCCCATGCCTTGCTTTGGGAACAGGCTGCACAGATGTCAAACGCTTTCTCTCCATGTCACCAGACGTTGTGCTTTTCAAGTACAACGGACCTTGCTATTGCCCTACTATCAATGCCAAGTGGTACTCTTGGGACAAGGTGACAGTCTGTTGCAATTAGTCTCTACAGCCATAATCTACCCAGCTATGTAAAGCAATACAACCATGACAAAGAAGGGAACAGGCTACACCAACCACAAGCTGCCTGATGAACCAGACAGCATTACTTTTGCAACTGTAAGGGCAATGACATATTTCCAGAAAGAAATCAAATTCAACAGCAAAACAAATCCAATATATTAAATTCCATACCAAAACAGAGTAATTAACAGGTTTCACAGGTCTGCAGACCATTAAGTGTACCAAGAACAGCTATGCTCACGTTCCAGACTAAGGGCTTTAGTAGGCATCATGTGGAAATTGCAGGTATTTCTGCTTTCAGCTGTCTGCCCTCCTCTTTTTAGCTGGCATTACCCCTTACCACTGGCATCTCACTTCCATCAGTGATTTGTGCTGAAAAATTTCATGCTAACTTCCAGCAGAATACTTGGGCTGTGCTCTCTCTGGTTCCTGGCGTGAACCCACCTCTAGACCGGTCTATCTTTGCACAGAGTCCAGATACCAGCATCCCCTATCGCTTCTCCCTTCTTCCACCAAATGCACGAAGAGGTCTTCAGCTCGAGGTGTTGGACCCTGGAAGAGGTCACTGGATCAAGCTTGGGCTCATAAGATGTAGACATCCATAGATGTAGATGTCCATAGCTGTGTTAGGTTTCCAGAACAAAGGTGAGGAACCAAAGGACCTGCTTGTCCTTTCCTGAAAGCCTAAAGTGTTTACACCTGCAGGTCAAGATTGCATGAATAATTCTGCCTGCCCTTCACTGTTCAAAAGCAGTCTAAGAAATAGTTCCCTGCTACTTTGTGCATTTTTAAATTCCCTAGACCTGTCAAGTCTACAGCAAGTTATTCACTGTAATACCACAAACATGATGGAGAAAATCCATCTTGGCTGTCACTCGCTTTGAGGAAGAATCCACAAGGGTGCAATTTCCATAATGATAAATAATAAACAAGACTGGCAGATGGATGGGGAAGATCCGGGGAAGATCCCAGGCAATCTATGTTGTAAATAAGGGAGACCTTTCTGCAACACGGCCAAGCTCTGCTCACTGGGGGTGAAATGGAGTAACCAGAGCGGCTGCAGTCATTGATCAGCATGGAAAGCCAGGACCTTTTCTAGCAGCAATCCCAGCTATGGGCTGAGGCTGAAATAAAGAGCTTAAAAGCGGGACAATACACATTATTACAAACCCCTTTTCCTTGCCATGCCAGGTAGAAGCACCTAGCAGGTTGCTTTTGGCCTGGGAACTCAAGTAAGAGATCACAAACCCTTCCTGAAACAGAAATGGGAAGGAAAGTTGTCTACAGTAGAAGCTGAAGTCAGGCACTCCCCTCACATCTCTCTCTTTGAAGTCTTCTCCGTGAGGGAACAAGCTCAAATGGAGCAAATATCACTGCGTGGTGCCAATGCTTCCTCCAGGCTGGAAGTCGGACACCCCTCACCTCCCTGAGAAACAAACCTTACATTTGCACCAAGATGTAAGGTAGAAATGCGAGTAATGCAGGTTGCAAGAGACCTTAGGAGATCTCTAGTCCAATCTCCTATGTTCAAAAGCTGGAGCAGCTATGGGGGCAGACCCAAAGCTCAGGGCTTTCTCCAGTCAAGGGCTGAACACCTCCAAAGAAGGAGGTTGCACAACATCTCTGGGCAGCCTGCTCCACTGATAGACTAACCTCATGGAGAAAAAAATGTTTCCTTATCTCCAGTCTGAACCTCTCACTTCAATTTGTAGCCATTGACACCTGTCCTTCCACCACACAGTGCTGTGAAGAGCATGGCTTCGTCCTCTTGGTAGCTCTTGCAAGCAGTGGAAGGCTGCTATTAGGTCCCCTCTCTTCTCCAGGCTAAACATCTCCTTTGAGCAAAAAAGTAATGTTCTTGTGAGCTGAAAAACATTATGTTTTAGGAAGAGAAAAAAGTCTGTGTTTTTTCACTGAACAACGAACGTAACAGTGTGTGCTCTGCATGCTACAAGATACCATTTCAACGCTAACCCAGAGCAGTGCCACTGATGTTTCATTTCACTAATACCTCCTGGCACCATGTATTTTTCATCACAAGTGCCTCTGAAATACAGGCTCCTTTAGAGCCATGCCAGTATTCTCCAGACCTGAGTTTTACATATAAGCAAACAGATTTCATTCAAGCCACACTTAAGGATACAAATTCCTCAAGCTGGTGGCAGCAAGATCAACATTGACCACGATTCCCAGATCACAATTTCAATTAAGCAATCCACGATGGGTGAGGAGGGAGATAAATTCTTGCAGAAGAACCCCCAGTACAAGACACCCGAACCAGTGCTTTCTGGCTCGTTAGATGGGGATGCAACACCACCAGCCCAACCCAAAGCACCTTCCTGTGGTTTCCCAGCCATGGTGACTCCTGCAATGCTGCTGGCTGCAGACAGACACCTGCACGCTGCTCCGCCAGAACAGTTCCTGTGTCTATTTTGGTTTACCCTTTGTTCCTAAAATACCAGGCTTTGGCAGCTCTGACGTTGGCCATATGGGGAGCATTGCATTGGAGCCAGTCTTTACTCAGACTGCAAGCAGGCACAAGGAAAATTATCCTCCTGGTATTTGCCCTCCGTAACATCTTGGAAGTACAACCGAGTTCACTCAGATAATTATTGCACCTCGACAACCAGAAGCTTGCACATTTATAAAATGATATTAACTGTATCTTGATCATCCCATGAAAAACCGAGTTGCAAAGTTAAAGGCAAAGAAGTGAAGATGGATGGGCTGAAAGTAGAGCTGTGTAGGGTGTCTTGGAAACACTCTTTGGAAAGGTGAAGCCATTTCACCATGCAGATCCACTACAGAAAGTTAGAAAATACTTTTGTGCTTTACCTAAAGAAAGCAAACAAACAAAAAATATAGTCCTGAATTTCATTTAAATGGACAACCTCTACAATAGACAACAGGAGATTGAGGCCCTAAGCATCTCCAGTACCTACAACATGGTACATGAAATAGATACAACAGACCACAGAAACTGCCGTCTCAGCACAGGCAGCCAACATAGCCTTCTCCAGAGCTGTTAACTAATCACTGAATGAATCAGTTAAATATAAGCCAGTTCCGCAATGTCTTCTAACCATTAATACCCTTCACTTTGCTGTTTGCAGGGAGAGAAGAGTCAAGCCAGGGAAACTTCCTGTTGGATACATATCCACCAGCATATCATGACCAAGGGTGAGCCTGCTTACAGATGCTTCGTCCTCCTTTGCAGGACACTGTTGGAGCCGTCTGGGCACTCCGAGGTGGCACCGTGCTCGCCGGGAGCACTCAGACTGCGTTGGATCAGCTGGAGGGCAATGCCTCCCTGCTTATGGGGTACGATTATAACCCTGCTTTCTTAAATGTCACCACCTGCAGTTATGCCAGGGCCTTTAGAAGACGTCACAACAAGATCTATGAGGTCGCTGCATACTAATGGCCAAGCTTTTTTGGAGTTACAGGGAACAAAATTGTGTACAAATACATTATCAAGAGGTCAAGCAAGGCTAGCAGCTATCTGCTTGCAACGTTCGCGGCTCTGAAATACAGAGGAAGATCAAGCCTGGCTTTTTTGCTTCCGCTGCTCCCTCGCCTGGAAACCTGCCTGAAGTTGATACAAGTCATGTCTTTACTTTTTCCACATTTATTTTGGAAGCACCAAGACTTTTTTGTTCATTTTACAAGCCATTTTGCAAGCACACTACTTATCTCCACTTTTTCATTTCTTTCTCTGCTATTTTTCACTGTTTAATACTATAACTATTTAAATCAAATTATGAAATCGTACAAAGACCCTATTACTGCAAAGCAAAGATGCTCAGTATTAGCAGAGGGTATCTATGAATTGCTAGGACCTGCGTTAGTCTGCACTTCAGCGGCACAAAAACCACATCACAAAACCAGTCATGGGAACAACATTTTAAGGGGTGAAATCTCTTCAGCAAGAGGAAAAGTCCAATGCACACTCTGTTGCTAAAACACTGAACAGATTTGCTCATCTGAAAGCCAACTTACTTAAAGGGGAGCTTCTCGTCGTTCGGCTTGATGCAGCGCACGTAGTGCGGGCTGGTGGCGTTCAGAGTCTCCATGAGCAAATGCAGCGAGTTGCGGAACTGAAAGACAAAACCACTCGTTTTGAGGAGGGATGAAGGTGCTGTATCACGCACCCCACGGTGGCAGGTGCTGCAAGCCACCTGCGGTGCCAGCCTCTGGATGTGACACAGCATGAACCTCCCCATCGGCCCAGCACATGCAAGAGCAGTTTCGAGAAGACACTGGTGGGATGAGGACTTCTGGCTCAATGAGGTACAAGAGCAACAAGCATTTTCTTGGGACTTTACCCAGTTGGGTCTCGAAAAATCCCCATGGCTGGAGACAGCACAACCTCTCTCAGCCCCTGTTGCACTGCCTGACTGTCCACACAGGGGGAAAAATGCTCTTTTCTCAAGTTGTTTCACTTTATGAGCACCATAGTACATTGGGATACAGTCCAGTGAATTCCAGGGTGGCCTCCACCCTCCTCAGACCATGTCTCGACTGCTTCCAGTCAAGACTACTCAAGCCTGCTCTTCCAGAGACACTGCTAGAAGGTGTCCAAAATGCAACTGCCAAACTGTGCCCATCCTACAACACCGGTCATGGGAAAGTCTCCTCACATCCCCCCTAACAGCTTTTTATTAATCTCTGCTTCAAACTGAAGAAACGAGACCTTAACTGTCAAAATGTATCTGGATTCACCTGCCCTGTTCTCCTGCTGTCATTCGACTTGCTCATATCATACGTTACCTGGTGCCCCACCGTCTTCTTGTGCTCTTTATTGGCAGCTTTGATCACTGGCCTGGCAGAACGGACGCTGATTTTGGATGTTCCCTTTCCCATGGAAGTGGTGGGTGCAGCATCCTTCTCTTCTTGGAATAAGTCTGCTATCATTTGATACTAAAAGGAGAGACAACACCTCAGCACCTCTAGCCCTGCTCTTTGCTGAACAAACCCACCCAAGTCACGTTGCTCCGGTCAATTTTTACCCATCTTAAACCAGGAAGGGGAAAAAGGGCAACAAAGTGAAAGGAAGAAGCGTTGCCTACGGAAACCACATCAGCAGGACCACTGGCCAGTCTGTTTTGTACTTCTTCAAACCTTGAAATGTGCACATTAAACCAGGCCAAAAAAAAAAAAAAAAAAAGAGGATGGCTAGCTGCAAGGCTGGATTGCTGAAGCACTGCCCGAGGCACAACACCTCCTGAACGTCAGGTGACTCTTGCTCCCAGGCTTCGTTTCACGGTACTCATCCAGTCCTGACTGCAGCAAGGATGCTGCCTGCCCAACACAGGTCTCCACATGAGGACCGGCAGCAGCTCCCACCACAGCCCCAGAGGCACCCTTGCTTTTGAAACAATTAAGAGACACCAGCACTTCCTCACTAATTACCTGCATTTCAGCATCAATGAGCAAGGGGACAGCAGGACTGTCGCTCTGCAGCCCTGGAAGCACCACATGTAGCTCCTCGGATCCCTAAGCCTGGGGTTTCTGGCAAGCCAGCAGCAACACTTCTGATTCTTAAACAAGAGAACAGGGGAGCTGGCAAATGCAGTTAATGCCTTGGGTTTTGTTTTGGGTTTTTTGTTTGTTTGTTTGTGGGGCAGGATCTTCAAATCTGCATTAGGTTGAGGAACTTGAATATTAGGTAAGTCACAATAAATCTGGCCTGTTTATAAGGGCTGCTAAATTGTCACATCTCGACTCCAGCTGTGCACCTACACAGGTTCCCACTACAGCCGTGCTTTACATTCAAATAGTAAATTCTTAAATGGAAGAAAAACCTTCACCTTCACCAATGTGACCAGGTGGCATTTCACTTACCCACGGCCGAGCCGGGCTCCAGCCCGGTGACGCTGCCGAAGCGCCCGTGACGCCACCGCAGCGGCACGCAGCCCGCCAGCAGCCCCCGGGGGAGAGGGCACCAGCATCACGCTTCCCTGGCCCGCGGCACGCCGTGCCCGACACGGCCACGTGCAAACACTGGCACGAGGCAGCAGCGCACGATACAGCGCTCTTGCCTCCAGCCCAGGCTCCTCCAGAAGCCAAACTTGGTTGTATTTCCATTAAGATCCCGAGAAGGGCGCAGGAGTTTACCACTTTACAGACATTAGCGGCCAGCCCCATGCTGGAAAGGGCTGCCTGGCTCTCTGCCACATCCCTGGACCAAGACAGGAATATTTCCAGCCCCGGTCCCACCGGCTGTTGGCACAGCTTGCTAGAACAGCAGCCTAAATACCGCTGTGGAAAGGAAACTGTTTGCATTACATTAGCAAATTGCTCGCAGGCTCCGAGACAGCACCTGCTAAGGATCTGCTTCGTACTCGCAGCTTTTATTTTTCATCTCTGCAGCTCGCTCAACTCCTACCAGAATAAAGGCTCACACCTTCTTTTGCCCAACACTCTATCCCCCGCAAAAAAGACACCCGGACAGCTGTTGTACTGTCACCGTCTTGGGTGCTTTGCCTCCTGCAAACACAGGAGTTTTGAGTGTCACATGCTTGATGCTGGAAGACCTCCACCACAGGCTCCATTTTACTGCCTCGCGCCTGACAACGTGGTAAAACCCCCGGCTGTAATTTCAGGTTTCAAAATATCTTCTCAACGCATAGCTGGGAGCGCCATCGACCCCTCCATCGCTTGCTAGAAATAACAAGAGCGCTTGCTCCCGCACAAATACTCGACAAGAATCGCGGAGGTGAGCTCTCAGCTTGCTTAATGCAAAACTGGTCTAACTGGGACCACCCGTAACAGCCCAGGATCTATTCCACGGATGCCGAGGGATAAGCAAGAAGGATAGATCCCTCCTTCCCAACCGGCAGAGTCAAAACCACTGATGCGTTATTTGTAATTATAGAGGACTGGAATATAATCTCTTAACTGCATGCCCACATGCTCTCAATTCGGTATTTCTTTAATTCAAAGAACAACAACTCTCAACTGTTTTAGCTGACCAGCGCTAACAAAACTAATTAGCTGCTTTATAAAATCTCTTTCACCATCTTGTTGACAGCAGCGATTGCATTCTAATTAGCAAAACACAATTCTGCCCTGGTGGGAGTGCTTCATCAGCGATGCACTTGCTGGCAGAGAGGTGTTTAAGTCCTTGCCGTGTCGAATTGACAGCGTCCCCCCTTGCCCCGTGTATCGCCTCAGTGGGAATACAAAGAGGAAAGCAGTGAATATTGTATGCAGACCTGATCCTGAGTACAGGACAAAGTCCTCGTGGCACAGCCTTTCGCAGCACAAATTTAAGTTTTAGTCAAATTAGCACATTTTAGTGGCAGACCCAGCACTGCCACTGCTGCTCTTTTTGGTTCAGAGAAACCGTGTTGCTTTATTACAGCAAAATAAAAAATACATTTATTTGTTTATATCCTTGGAGTGTGGCACATGGCGGGCAAAAGATTAAAAAAAAAAATCAGGATAACTGAATCTGCTGGCTAACGGGGTTAAGGAAAGCAAGAGCAGAAGATCAGGCTTTGGAGGCTCTGCAGGAGGAGGGTGAGGATGTTCTCACCAAGGGAAGCACTGCGCTTCCTCCCGGGACAGCACGGCATCAGCACGAGCTGACGACATCCACTGCTCCTACGTCATTAAAGAAATAGCTCAAAGACAGAAGTTCATCAAATCATCACCCAGAGATTCTCAGAGCCAAGGGCATTTGAGAGTGTTTTAACCTGGCCCACAAATGCAGATGTCAGTGTCACCTACAGAGCCACCACCATGATTTCACAAGGTCGTAACACCCGATCCCAAGGAGCATTAGCTTAGTTTGCAGGCCAGGTAAACCTCAGTCTTTGGTCCTGAGGCATACACACATTAATGGCTTTTTAGATCAAGCAAAGCAGTTGCAAGGAGCAGGGTTTGGGGGTTTTTTTGCTATTAATCCAAAGCCCAGCCTGCTCTGATATTATATTATAGTGCCTATATATGAGAGAGAAGAGGAGGAGATGCTGCCAATAATCCCATTTCAGCATTTTTTAATATTTCTTGTTTTAAGGGATGAGTTGCACCATCCACACTACAACACACTACTCCAACGAATTGCATCTCTCCTCTGCACCTATGGGAAGAAGTTGAACAGAAATCCCTATCGGAAACTGCCAGTTCTGCAAGCACTACCTCCAACAGCAACTTCAGCACTGGATAAATAATTCATCATACAGCACCAATTATTCCTGCAGGTTACCTGGCATTTCTAGTAAGCTCTAATCATGCCCAGTTTTTACCCTGGGAAAGCTGTGAGCTTCCTGAGCACACAGAGTTCTTGATTTGGGCATTAATACAACCCAGCTTTGCAGTTATTAGACTCGCAACTACCCCCATGAATGAGAAAATGGCACATCTTGACATCTTCATATGGATTCCTTGCTGAGATGCAGGGCAAGCCACTGACAACGCTCAATTAATTTCCCATTCTCATCTCTTTCTTTGACAAGAACCAACTCCTGCTTAAAATGCTCCTAAAAATAATACTTCCTCCCTCTCCCCTCATCACGTTCCTTATTTAGGGTGACATTTGGAAGGTCACATCCAGCCATAAACCCAAAGGAAGGTGGCACAAAGAGGAGAAATCTGGATGTATGACACATCTGCTTGCAATATGCAGGCGAGATTCAAAATTTGTACTCGAAAAAAATAAATGCAAGTTAACAAACTGGCCTGTGCTGGGGAAGGCTTTGAAATGGTTCGGAGAAAAGCAGATATATTCCCTTCCCTACACCACACATGAAGTCTGGTGGAAACAACGGTGCCCCAGAGTCATGCAGTCTCCATCTTGGCTGCTTGACGGTGTGTTGGACTTTGTAGGGCTGGATTTTCGTACCAACTTTTTAATAAGACAGTTACCCCGAAAGGGTTAAGGTAGTTAAAGTCTCAACTCGTTAACTGACAATGAAAGACTCAAGGTTGCAGGGGGAATTTTTGGTCTGCTTTTAAATGACAAGAACTTGAAATGCCCTAAAATTCTCATCATTGGCACTTTTAACCCAGCCCACCCAAGTGCAGATGCATGCTCAGGGGTGAAGAAGAGTCAATATAAAACCAGCTTCGTTCACACGTGCAAGTGGGAAGTCTCCAACTCGAAGCCCACTTGCCAAGTGCTCATTTAGTGCAGGCATGACCCACACCAAAGCCTGCAGAGCCCCACAGCTACTATTCTTCTGCTTCCAACAGCCCACCAAGTTCACAGCCCTTGGAACTAATGGAGACTTTAAACCACAGATACCAAAAAGCTCTTTACGAGGAGACTCGGTATTCGAGGTCAGTCAATACATCTCTGTTGGCACTGATGCAATGCGGTGCTGACAAGTCGTTTTTCAATACTCAGGAGAGGAAAGGTACATGGCACAGAGTCTTGTAATACAGGAGCAAAAGCAAGCGTGATCATCAATATGTATTAATTTGTTAACGTTACATACTGGCAGCAGTGTAAAATAGCTCAACAGCAGCTGTAATGTCTCAGAGTTTGTGTCAGATTTCCAGCACTGTATATTAACCCTAATTTTTTGCATACTAATTATTGAAGTAATTAAATTGCAGGGCCAAATATGATGGGATTACAGCTAAGGGGAACAGCCATTTTCATACAGAAGGGTGGTAGGGTCAGCAATGCTGACCACAATACACAAACCGCACTGTTGACTATGGCTTTTAATCCCAGGGTCACCTGCAGTACCACACACTTTTGAGAACACCTTTGGCGCCAGGTGATGGGTGAGGAGCTCCAAGCAAGAGTTAAGTAGGATTTACACTCCCCCATAACTGGCTGTTCCTGAATTTTGCTCTCGGTGACCAAAAAAGAAGAGGATCAACAGGTTTGGAAAGGATTTTTCTGATGCACCTCAACAGGACACCGACACCAGGGTGAAGGAGAGCAGAGGACCACACACATCCACACCTGGGTGCAACCATAGACCCCAGCAGCCTCGTCCCTCCTCTCCCCACTCATTCCCTCCTCCAAACCCCATTTATTGCCCTTTTTTATTTATAACATTTATTGCTGTTCACGTAGGTGCCACTTTTGCATACACGACATGCTGCGGCACAGCACAGGAATGCAAGCATGAAGCTCACACTTTGGAAAGCAGTGGTGCTGATCATCTCCTGACTCACTGCTTTTTACCTTGCTGGCTTTCAGGATGTTGATCTGTTCTTCATACACGGTGTCCCTGTTCTTCTCCAGAAATCCCTCACTTTGGTACTCCACCTACCAGGAGACAGAGAAAGAAGCCCAAAGGTTAAAGTCCAATGGCACAGGGACAAGGTGCTGTGTCCCACCGCACGCTTACTGTTAGAGCTCACCTGAAAAACACAAGAGGGAGAAGGAGGGCACAACTGGAATGTAAAGGTTACTTTTTATTAAAAAAGTGAATCTGAATGAAAGCAAAAACCTTAACACAAACTGTTTCTAAGTCATTAAACTGCTCCGTATGGGACCCAACCGCACTTCCATGGAAACCAGGGGTAAAAATGCAAGGATCATCAGTCCCTCTACATGATCTTTTGTGCACTCCTGAACTCCTTGCACGCTAGTCAATAAATCTCAAAAGATCTCCTGACTATATCTCTTGCAGGTCTCTTGGTCTTGAGACTACAGAGAGTTGGGGAGCACAGGAAGAATTCTGAGGGCACAGATGAAAACTTTATTTCTTACATTTGAAGTTGGCTAAAATAACTGATCACAAAGCACAGGCAAAGCTTGCAAAGGAACAATATTTGAGAGTGATGCATGTGCAAAATCATGTGCCTAAGGAAAGGTGAGTATCAGCCTTTGCCATGAAAAATGCCACTTGCATCCAGGGCAAAACCGGTTAGGAGAAGCGCCTGTGCGGGATCGCCACACCCGCATGTCATCTGGCTCCTTGGACACATCCCCAGGTTGGCCTTACACTTCCCTTTCTAACAAACGTGTGGTTTGGATAACTGCAAGCTTTTAGAATTCTTATTTGCTGTGAGTGATGCCTGTCAGCTCGGGGTTACAATGAAGCTGGAGCGCATGGATGAGACCCTATGGCACCAGACACTGAGACTTAGAACCCACAGTTGGCATCATCTCTCTCAGAAGGGTGGCACCAGCCCAGCATCACCCCTCACGTGCTCCTCCCCACCATGCCATGCTGATGCTTGCAGCTCCTGCTCTTCAAAACTAATTCCCTTTTCCAATACATTTTCAGTGAAGCTGCCCTTACAGAAATTCATTTCGCCGCAGCTTTGAGAAAGAGGATTTTTCTCTCCCCTAGAAAGCACAACTATTTAAAGCTTAGCGCAATAGTTTGGAGGCTGAAGTCCTCCAAGCTGATCTAGATCTGAGCGCACAACTGAGATTACTGCCAACCAGGCATCCCTATCACCAAAAAGCAGCTCGCCGGTGCTATAAACTAATTTTCCTTCATGCAGCTCTTTTTTCCCCTCCGTGCATTTCCCATTTCTGCATTCAACTCCCAGCGCACGCAACGGGCGCCCGGTTACCTTATCGGCGAAGTGCAGGACGATGAAGGAGGTGTTGGACATCCGAGGCTTCTGGAAGTGCTGGCTGCTGGCATGCCGGTCATACAGCTTCTGCGCCCAGTTCTGGTCGGTGCCTTTGGGAACCTGGACGGGCAGAAAAACGGACCAAAAAGTCATGGTCAGGCATGTGAAGGAGGTGCAGGGAGGTTTTCGAGGAAGCCTCCTTGTGGGCTTCCTGTAGTCTGCATGGGCTACAGAAATATTTGAGAAACAAAGTCCACCTCCCAGTTCTGGAAGCCTGTGCTATTTTATTTTCATGTACATTCTTGACAAACACACTAAAATTTTGTTTGCAGTGAAAAACACCCAAATGCTGGTTCTGCTCCAACCGCCAGAGTTGGAGAAGTATTTTTGCACTTAAGTTACATTAGTTGCTCAGGTACCAACATTACTCTTTTAATCCAATTTTTGGTGACCGAATAGTTTTGTGAACTGCCACCTGAGACAACGTGCAAGAGGCTCTGTTTTATTTCATTTAAAATAATAATGATAGTAAAAGGATAATTTTAAAATACTAAAGCTACAAAAATAATAAAGTGATAATTCTTAAGAAACTCTGCCTCTCAGCAGGCTTGGGGTGGGGTCCCTTGGATCCCAAACACAGGACACATTAACCCCAGCTGCACAGAGGGTTGGGACTTCAGAGCCACACACCTGCCCTACCGCAGCTGAACGATTCTCATGTCCCCCTCCCATGCATCCAGCCTCCTGTGCCACGAATCTCCCGGATGCCAACCCTCTTTCTCCATCCTATTTACACTGAAATCAGGGCGCAAGCCCTACATGGAGCTGCCCTTGAAAGGATTTGGCCATGGTACACCCAGATATCAGGTATTGCCCAAGACGTTGCTTTGGTAGGATGGGGCAGAGAGCAGAGAAATCCTAAATCCTGCAACGACTGAAAAACCAACCTCACAGCACTATCTGTGCAGCAGGGGAATGGGCTACTTTTCATAAATCAGCAGTTTTAAGGAGAGCCTGAGCTTACCTTCCTACCCAGAACCTCCAGTTTTTACCCACTAGATAATTGTAAACTTTTAAAGTTAATGCAATATACTGCCAAGATCGGGGGAAGAAAAAAAAAAGAATTTTGGCTTTGTTTTATTATTTTGTAAGCACGTATAGCTGCATAGCAGCATGTAACAGAATCACAGAATCACATAACAGTATGTTGTAACTTCTGATACTCCTACGATTACACTTCCCATAAGGACTAATTTTTTTTTAGGGTATGCTTAGGTCCCTCTCTGCTAACCAGCCAAAAACACCAAAGGTTTCCAAAAAACATAAGGGCATTTGAGGAAAGCAGCATGGCTGTAAATATCTGTTCTTTTGTACTTTTTCCAGCGCAAAAAGCTTTCCGCAAAGCAAAATTCTTGAAAACCAAAGGAAACCAGGAGTGAAGTTGTCACACTCGAGGGCTGGGGACCACAGCTGATGGGGTTCATGCCCACCCCTCCTGCCTGCCTGGCAGGGGTGGGAAAGGCATGGGCTGGTGGACCCTCCGTCACGGCTTCCCGTGACAGGACCACAATGGTGACGCACGCACCTAATTTTTAACACAAAATGGCTGACTGGATTATTTAGGCTAGAAAAAGAGAAGAGTCAGAAGAAAGGTGTTAGGCAGTATTTAAAATTAGACAGGACAAAGCCTAGAAACCACAGAACAATTGTGCAGAGTCAGGAAAAGCTCTGGATCACCCATCAGGCCTTTACATAGCCCTTTATATGAAAAGTGACAGAGGAAACAGGGGCAGCAAACAGTAAGAAGGAAAACTTGAGACTGATGAGGAATATTTCTTTAAGCTGCTCTGAAACAGCCTTTGATTTCATGGCAGCAAGCCAAAACATGCCAGAAGGGTTCTGGGCCCAAGGACGAGCAGCTCCTGCCCACCCTCCTTAACTGGAAGAAGTGGCTGAATTAAGTGCAGGAGCCACTCTTGCAAGCCGTGCTATCCCAGAAGTATTTTATATTTTACAGTTGTAAGTGTAACCGGTTATGGATACACACAGAAATAACACAAACTATATATAAATATTAAAAGGCATTTATTTATGCAACTATATACCTGTTTTATTTATGCAAGATAGACATGCATATTTAAACTATGGAGTTATACAAATGCAGACGGGTTTCTTTTTCACCTGTAAATATGAAGTGTAACGGATGTGAACACCCTCTCTGGAACGATCAGTAGGTCTCTCCTGTCCGGGACAGAGCCGTGGGTGCAGAGCAGGAGTGCCACAGCCACCTGAGCCACCTCACTTATCCTGACCAGCTCTCTCCTAGGACATCCACTTTGCTGAAAAACCTGCTTATCTCAGAGTTGAGCTTCAAAGGGCAGCGCTGCTGCCTCCCAGAAAGAGGGTTTCGCCGCACCCACGCCTGCTCCCTGCGCCCCGTTGTGCAGCCGGGGTATTTTTAGCTGCCTGAGAAGCAGATAGGGACAAAGTCCTGGAGCTAAAAACTAACAGGGCCATTATCTGTACTTTTATAACAGCTTTTGGTATTGGCTTGGCAGTTTAAGGCCTTTAGACCCACTGAGAAAGTTATTTACAGACTATCTTATCAGTGCAAGACTGGGAAGAGGAAAACCGACTGCCTTGCAAGTATTGTACGGAAACCTCTAAAAAGGTAAAACCTCAGACCAGTAATTTCACAAGGTCACTGCTTCTGCTCGTCTGTCCTCACTGTCCCTCCATCCATCACTCTACATAAAATCAGTCAGGTAGCGTAATCTCGGCCAGCGTCACCTCCCATCTCCATACACAGTCCTCTGAGCTGCCAGGAGCTACTGCAACCAAAATCAAACCTACCCAGCACAGCCAGGGTCAGCCCCCAGGCTCAAGTCCACCGCTTTTGCATCAGAAGCGTCCCAGGGTCAAGAACCCACCACGACCACCAGAGACCGGAGATATTTGGAGCTGCTTGGACTAAAGGGGTGAGATTCCCTCCACCATCACCTCCAACAGAAGGCCAATTAACCGGATAAAAGCAATAAAGGTCCATTCAAACCTAATGATCTAGAAGTCAACCCTCTGAAAACACAGCAGGAGCTATTTGCACCTTCTTTTCTCATTATCACTCTAATATAAGTTAAAGCCTGAAAAGAGCCCGGGCTTCCTCCATGCTCTGCAGACACGTTCCACTGCAAGTGATGTGCCTGACTTTAAAGTCATAAAAGCTGACAGCATGACGTAGGCAAGGTTATTCTGCCGTCAGATTAGCCGGTCTGCCCGAAAGGAAAGCCCAGAGGTCCAACCAGGAGCAGGAGCAGAAATCTCCCTGGACAGGACAGTGTGGCACAGGAAGGTGACATGCTGACTTCTCATGTTCAAAAAACTAACAAATCCAGACAAGGAAAACAGATTTGCTCGGATACCCGAGTTCAGAGAGATGCACAGAGACAAGTGGGATTGAAAGCCAGTCTGCTAGAAGCAGACTTCAGTGTTTCTGGCCCTTGACAGAAGGACACGGGAAAGGTTAAAGAGCATCTTTTGAACAGCGTTAGAAAATGCATTTGGCACATTAACAGCATAACACAACGGCAACGTGCCATAGAACACTAAACAGATCCATGAAAGAGTTTAGGAACATGAGAAAACTCACGGGTTTGGTTAAACACATCCTCCTTCAGCAGCCTCAGGGTCACATTGCTCCTCAGCAGAAAGAATTTCACTAAGATGCATAATAAATCTTGTACAACAATGCCATGACTGACACACCAACCCTTCCAACCAGCCCGTTCTTGATCAAATCCATGATAATGAGAAATTTTTTTAATTAATTTTTCTATTCCCACTCCCACCCCGACAGCATAGGCAAAAGCAAGAAAGCAGCCAGGCAGCAGGACACCTTATGGAGAAACTGGATATCCACAGCAACTTCAGACTGTACTCCTGAATGACATTTGGGGAGTGTATGGAAGATATCCAGCGCTCACACAGAGCAAGCAGTTTCAGCCTGAAAATCAGGACACCTCATCCAGCTTTGATGAAGAGACAGCACTGCATTTCTTCAAGAATTTTCAGTTTTCTCTAAGGATAATTTAAGTCCCTTGAAAAATCAACCCCCGCTGGCTCCTCCTCTCCAGAGCACTGAAGCTGCTCTTCACGTGTCCCTCCAACCGCAAAATCTTGCGAGTCTTCCTAGGAAGTCTGCTGTCCCCTCTGCCAAAGTCATTGCCTTTACAAGGCCAACCATGCACTAAAGCATTCCCAGATATCCAAGGAAGTCTTCCACATGCCCCCCAACTTCCCACAACTGGATTTTCAGGAGACAGCCTCCCTCCTTATAATGCTTGTCTCTTCTGATGAGCTCAACATTGGTCTCCTTGCTCTCCTTAAGGACTCTGCTCTTATCTCAGATTATTTCCCACCACCACTGTTGGCCTTATGGGGACTCCCTCCACATTTCACAGCTCACCAGCAGGGAGGTTCTCCTGGACGCCCTTCTCCCCTTTCCCTCCTCTTCAGGCTCAGCAGTTGGTGATACTGCAGTTCAATGTTGCGCCTGTCACAGTGGCCTTGGTTTCTGGCCAAGGCCATTTCTGTGCATGGGGCATGAACTCTTGCTGTTCCTCTGGCATCTTTTTAGGCCAAAGCAAAATAAGTAGGTACTAAAAGCTCCACGTCTGGGCAGGTAACACTCCAGCGCAGAAAATGAGGAAAATGCTCTTTGAGGACTCCAAGGTCACTTAGCAGAGGACATAAGGTCACTGTCCTGTGGAGATTATAAAGCTCACTGGGCAGTCCAAGGACATAACTGATGGCTGGACCAAATGACCTCCAGAAACCACCTCCAACCTTAAGAATTCTACAACAGCTTCCAACTCCTAAGACCTCAAAGCTGTTTAAAAACCCCCAAACCCAAACATATCCTAAAGCCCTCTTTTTCTGAGCTAGGGATTTTATTGTTTGCTTCCGTGACACAGGTTTAGTCCTTAAAACTCCAATCTTGGTTCGAGAGCCCTCGCTTTCATTGCCGAGTCCCATTTCAATTCTGTCAGGTCCCCTTCTTCTCTAAACAGCGACAAGACTCTCATTACACACCGAAGGTCTACGACCTTCATTAGCCGAACTGCTTCAGCATGTCCCCAACCACCCCCCCCCACCCTCACATTAAAGATTAAAAAAAAAATAAATCCATACTGTGAAGTGAGAACGTTAGCGACGAACCCTCCACCTTTGCGCTAATGTTTCATTATGTTGCCAGGACCCCCCTGATGCCTTTTCAAGTCCCAGAGTATATTTATCTGCCATTGTACGTGCTAACGAGATGAGTTGCAATTACTCTATTGTGGTCCCACACCCGGCTCTCCCTGAGAGGTGAAACGCTGCTGCTGGTGATGCGGGGGTGAAGGTTTTAATCCATAAAGCAGGGCTTTCAGTTGACAGGCTTTGCTGAAATTTTCATAAAGCTGGAGAACGCTTGCAGGTTATTATAAAAGAGCTGATTAGAGGGCTCATAATAAGGGCCTGTGACTAATGACAGCATTCCCCACTGACAGGTAAATACCCAGATAACTAGCATTTGATGTGGGGGGGAATAGATCTTATGTTCCAGGTTTTTGGTCAAAAAAAAGCACAGATGGAAAAAAGTAGTACCAGGCAGATCTACAGCAAAGTTGCCCATATTGCTGTTGTTGCATAGGAGTTGCTCCTCATGCAACATCTCACGCGATGTCACCAGCAGCAACCAGCACCAGGTGCTTCAGAGAGGAGCAAAGGGCATTGTCAGCCAACACGGCACGAGGGAAAGTTGTCTTATGGTCTTCACAACGCCCAGGAGCTGGTTTGAGCCTGAAGAATTTAACAGGCTTAATAGCGCAGAGACCAAATTAAATGGGTGCTGAATATCAAGCAAATAATCTGACGACCTTCTGAGTCAGCACCGGCTAAGATGCTATTTCAAGGGCATCAAATCAAGTGTAATTTATTTTCATTTTTAAGGAGTATTCCTGAAACTGGATTTGGAAAGGACAAAGTCCCAACTCGGGCTCATTGCAAAAAAGATAGCCGGAGACTGTCTGTACCCCAGATGAGAGCTGAAGCTTGTGGGACGTGCAGGTTGGGACAGCCTCATCATGCCTGGGAAGGCAGCCGTGTCACATGGAGAGCGGCAGCCACTTGACAGGTCACCTCACTTCCAGACAAGTCATACATCTCCTTAAATCCCAACAGGGACACTAGTCTAAATAATGGATCCAAAACCTTTCCCTCTGATGCAACATGACACTTCCTTCTACCCTCAGGCCGCTGGATCTGTCCCATACCCACAGATCCAACAAGAATTCGTGGTGTCCTTCCCATCACCTTGCCTATCCTCGTGAGGGGCCACTTCCCTGCTTCAGCTCTCCCACCACACCTTGCCTCACCTTCCCTGCACTCTCTCAAAACTCTCAAAAAGCCCTTCCACAATCAGTAAGACATGTCCTTGCCCAGAATATACCAAGTCTCGATGGAAACTCTTCCCAAAGACAATGTGTTGATCACACCACAGCAGAACCAGTCTGAGGCTGCACAAGGCAGCCACTTCCAGCAGGAAGGCAGCCATCATCCCCTTCCAACAGGCTGTTCTCAGCATTAAAAATGCTTATTTCATGGTTGAATCTAACTTCAATTTCTAGCTATTGCATGCTAGGGAATTTTTTTATCAAAGGGTCTGAAAACCCTCCCACTGACTATCACAAGCACTCATCTGCAGCGCTCAAGTTTCTTTATCCTCAGTCGCACAATGTTTTATAGCTGTGATCTAACAACACCTTCTCCAGTATTTCCTCATCATCATCGCTGTGCAGACAACAGAACTGGAAGAGATACAGGCTGCTCTGGCCAGTGTAGGAGCCCTTTTCATCATGGCATCACACTGAGCTCTCATGTTGAGAAGACCATACCTAAAGACTCTGGACTTTCCGAAGACCTTCAAAACAGGCATCCCAACTTCCCAAGAAAATCTCCCATCTTATATTTCTTGTTCCTAGATATATTTGATAATTCATGAATGAACAAGGAGTGAGGGAACAAGGAATCCGACCTTTCTTATGGATTCTCATGAAGTTTGGGGTTCTGGCCTTTCTTCTCAACTTTTAAGCAAGATTTAATTTAGGCTGATATGAGAGAGAGGGGGTAAAAGACAGCAAACTACTCTCCCAACATTACAAACACCTGAAGCCTGTACACTAAATGCAATTGACTTTACCCCAAACAGCTATCACAAGAGGACTCAGGTTTCCCTTGAGGCAGGGAAGAACTCTAGCTCCTGGATAACACTGAAGAAATCAAAAGTCATAAGCAATGGTTATCCCTAAGTACAGCCAGGCCAGAAACACGAGCTCTGGCAACACATGGTGAGATCAGGTACCCAGGCTGGTAGCAAACATCTGCTAAGGAAGCTCTGAATGGTCCTAAAGTAAAGCAAATGTCAATAGCCTACCCTAGACATGAGCATGCCAGCAATGCAGGTGAAAGGAGATGTTTACCCTCTTACAAGCTACCACAGGTCAAAGCCCATTCTTTAACCTTTTATAAAAATAAAAATGCCAGCAAAAAGGTGGGTGGTCCTCTTTACCTTGCACTCTTCATCCAGTAGGTCCAAGATACCAAGTTTCGCCTCTATAAGGTCTATGCAGGGCTGGTTATCATAGAAGTCGATGAGAGTCCAAGGGATTCCCTCCTTCATGTACTCTTCTTGTTCCAGCTTAAACACATGCTGAGAGTGGAAAAACAGCAGAGTTACTGACCATGACCCGAGCCAGCACAGCACCAGCCCCTTCCCTGGTCACCCACTTGTCCCCGCTGGAGTAACGTATTCCCTCAGCACATCCAGAAGCCATAGAAGCTTTAGGCGCCCTCACATACAGCTTTGTACAGGCTCTGCCATTTACACAACCTAGCTTCTGGCAAGGAAAGTAAAGCATTACACTAGGAAACCATGGGGCAGGAAAAAAAATGGCTTTAAATGACTTTCACTAGAACATGACTGAAGCTGTCACTAGATCTATGTGGAAGCCATATGTTGAAACAGCAATGACATCTATCTCCTGGGCTGAGAAAAAATCCCTCTCTCCTTTAGTGCTCTGCTGATTAAACAGGTTCACAAGCTGGGAGCCAAGCCAGGGCTGAGCACGTGTGACCCCATCTGCGAGCAGAGCTTCATAAAGAGCACCCATTGCCCTAGAAGGGATATCGGCAGCAATATCTGACTGACTCGGGAACACTTGTGTTGCAGATTCTTATTAAAAAAAAAAAAAATTCTTTGCATGGCTTATATATCTCACACCTCTGTCCAAGCAGATAAATAGTCCCTGGCTATTTCTGAGATACTCTAAGCATATTAAAAATGATTTTTCAAATGCACTTTTTTCTTCAAAGATGGCTTTTTAAAATCTCTTCAAACATGTCATCTCAAGAGTTTGAATTTATAAGCTTCAGAAGTGATAGTTGGACATACTAAGAAAGATATGAATAGTGCAAATACAATCCATAATTTACTTTTCATTTTTAGCTGATGTGATCTGATGCATTGGATATACTGCAAATGTTCATGTCCACGCATATGATACGGTTTCAACGTGCCAAACTACTTCACAATACTTAGCTGCTTAAATTTAACAAGTTTTCCCTTGTATCCTGAAATTAACAGTAGTTTTTTCCCCTGCTTACAACAAAAGCAGAAGACAACCCCTTACTGCTTTCATTTCCAGTGCAGGTAAGTGCTTGGATCTAATAAAACAGAAGCAGCTCAGGTTTTTGTCAGGCATGTCCAAGTGAAAAATCAGGAGAGGGTCCAATCCTGGATTTAAGACAGAGTTTTTGTTGGAGAGGTTTAAGCCACACTTAATGGGCAGGTTTCCACCCATGCTATGTCTCACGCTGGAAATCAGGACTCAGCACAACACCATCAAGGTTTCTGTTTAGGATTGAAACTACGCCAAAAAAACAAAAAAACAAACTATCTCCTTATTCAAAACCATCAGTGAACCTTTGCATAAACCATTTGCAAACCTTCTTCCAATATCAAGCTTATAAATCAACCATGCAACATTTTCAGCTTTCTATGAATTTTTAGTGCAATTGCAATGCACAGTCGTTGCCCAGGAGAGATGGTGTCCCAAGGACTACATTCCTGCTGGCCATGTGATCTGCCCAGGCTGCAGGTAAATGCCATTAAGCAGAAGCCAGACATACAAGAACCCCTCTAAGTTTTATGGCACGTTTCCAAGCTGACCTTACCGAATTGAACTGCTGCTGGAGCTTTTCATTGGCATAGTTGATACAAAACTGTTCAAAGCTATTCACTTCAAAAGTTTCAAACCTGCAAAGCAATGAATAAATCAGCATTAAGCGGTGCTTTGCCTGAAAATCTACTTTTCCCTGTAACGGGAACATCAGGTTACTCAACCGCCTCTTTGCATTCCTCCTATCCCAGATCTACACTTTATTCCTCGTTCCCCAAACTGTCTGTCTGTCCTTGCCACAACTCAAGGGATTCAAGAGGTCTCTTCTGCTATGCATGAACGAGATATTCAGCACAACTGCAGCTTCCTGCCCATCAGGAAGCAGGGCTGAGACGAGAAATATAACAGCCTCTCTCAGGGAAAAATATTATGAAATATTAAGTCCAAATATATTCACTGCAAAAGTGATGGAGAAACAGTAGCTGCTATCTTAAAAGACCCAAGACAGTATTTTTAATGCAATTCAATAGAGCAGAAGAAGGTATTAAATTCATAATTATAGCCTCTGTATTGCATCCCTGATAGTACAAAAATTAGATAAAAGACATCAGCAAGCGAGTTCTTGGAGGCAGAGGGAAAAATGGTGCTTTCAGCTCCAATTCCAACACGTTCCTTAGAGGGAGCTTGGTGTTGGTCTCGGGTGATCCCCCTCTTCACCAGAGCTTCCAAAGCTCCCCTCACAGAAATATCATCCCCCCTCCACCGGCCACTGGCTAACTCCAAACAGAGCCCCAAACTGGCTTCCTAGCCACAATTCAAAACGAAAAAATATGCAGTTTAAATAACACAAACTACAGGCAAGCGGCAGACAGCAGCGGAGCCCCCGGGGCAGTCGGGGCTGAAGCATGCGATGACCAGGGACAGGCACAGGGAGGCTTGCTCTTAAAAAAACAAAGGACATTTTTCATCTACCACAGGGAATTATATTATTTATATTTCTATTTTTAAGGCATAATTGGAAGGGGGAGGAAAAAAAGTCTTTGACACATGACTGTAAGGATTAAACTAAGGGAAGAGGTTGCAAGGCTCCCTGTGCTTAACGAATAAGCTGCTGTAATGATAAATTTGCAGCAAAATAATTGCTTGGGTTATAGGTGCTGTAGGAGCTGTCAGAACAGTCTTAAAGCGCTAAACAAATGAAGCCCTTTTTCCACTCCAAAATCAGTATTTCTAGTACTTTCTGAGGACTACCTGGCTGTTGCAAGGTCCTGCCCCTGGGTCGGGGCAACCCCCAGTATCAGCCCAGGCTGGGGGTGAAGGGGTGGAGAGCAGCCCTGCCGAGAGGGACTTGGGGGTCCTGGGGGATGAAAAGCTGGACACGAGCCGGCAATGTGCGCTCCCAGCCCAGAAGCCAACCGTGTCCTGGGCTGCCCCCAAAGCCACGTGGCCAGCAGGGCGAGGGGGGGGATTCTGCCCCTCTGCCCTGCTCTGGGGAGACCCCCCTGCAGGGCTGCGTCCAGCTCTGGAGCCCTCGGCACAGGAGAGACATGGACCTGCTGGAGCGGGGCCAGAGGAGGCCCCAGCAACGCTCCGAGGGCTGGAACCCCTCTGCTGGGAGGACAGGCTGGGAGAGCTGGGGGCTTCAGCCTGGAGCAGAGAAGGCTCCGGGGAGACCTTACTGCAGCTGCCAGGGCTGAGAGGGGCTGAGGAGAAAGATGGGGACAGGCTTTTTAGCAGGGCCTGTTGCAACAGGACAAGGGGTGATGGTTTTAAACTAAAAGAGGGCAGATTCAGACTAGATAGAAGGAAGAAATTTTTCACGCTGAGGGAGGTGAACCCCTGGCCCAGGCTGCCCAGAGAGGTGGTCGATGCCCCATCCCTGGAAACATCCCAGGTCAGGCTGGACGGGGCTCTGAGCAACCTGCTCTGGTTGCAGATGTCCCTGCTCACTGCAGGGGGGTTGGACTAGATGACCTTGAAAGGTCCCTTCCCACCCAAACCATCCTGTTATTCTGCTCTATTCTATGATTCTATTGTTATCCAGGTGATGCAGTTACTCCCCAGTTATTGGCAGGTGGTAATGCCCTCACCATACAAAAATGCCTCATCCCTTAGGGAAAGGCAACACAAAAATGCAAAAGGAAAAGGGGGGAAAACCTGGGAGAAAACCCGGGACCAGCTCTCTCTCCACCTGCCCTGGGGCTGGCATTGCCGCTGGAGCAGCCCCTGCTGAGCAGAGGATGCTCAATCCCTCCCCATTCCAGGATCCGAGCTTTGCAATCTTTAATGCAGCAAAATCTGATGCCTGGAACCAATGAATGTTTATATTAAACATGTGGCCAGAGCCTCAGTGATGAACATGTCCTTGAAGAGCTCCTGCTGTGCTTTATCTTGATTGCACAGCCACTACACCAAGGTCAGCGCCTCCAGCTCTTGCAACCAAAGGGTCTCCTTGGAAATACCAACTCCTGGAGGTTCACAATCAGAGCAGCAGGGCAAGAAAAGATTTTAATTAAAACAGAGAGGGAGAGGCACAGCGAGCTAGGTGGAAAAATGCAATGAGAGGAGGGGTACCAGAGGAAAAGAGCCGAGTGGAAACTCTTTTTCCACTTCAGAGACACCAGATGTGATTTATGAACCTCTCAGTGAGTGCCGGCCGGGGCAGAGCAGCTGTACACCACCAACTCCAAGGGAGATTTCATGAAGTTGCTAAATTAAGGGACTCTGCCAGTGCAATTTGCTAATTGATGGAGCAGCTTGGTCACCAGCTCCATACGTGCCCTCACTAGGAGGTCATGCCTGCACTAAGTGCCTGTGCTGAGATGGCATCGGAATGGGAAAAGCAAACCAATACCTGTTTTGTTTCTATCCATTTCAGTGCCTATATCCTGGTGCAAAAAATAAACACATTCATCCCTCCAACCCATCACCGTGGCTCCTGGGGAGGCACACCCCGGCTTGGGGACAGCTCTCATGAGTAGATGTCGGGGGGCAAACGCTGCATTTTGGCTCTTCTCCTGTTCCCTATTCTGCTGTGCGACTGGTATCTCCTGGATCCGCTGCAGCACTGGCGTTTATACTAAAATATTTAAAGTTCATAGGTAACTCCAGCATACAGCTGGCTGCCTGGGTGCTCACAGTTTCCCTTCACATGGCAAACAGAGGGAAAACAAGCTGTGCCCGCCGAGTCCAGGAATGCCACGTGAATCCACTCTTCAGCTACCATAGCAAACGACACACTTCTAATAAATACGTCAAAGTTTTTAATGCTGCACCCTCTCACCCCAATACTAACCGAGACTTAAGGATGCAGAGCTGAGCATTAGAGAATTAGGAGACAAACCCCAGAGCCTCTGCACCCTCAGTTTGGACCCTCTCCCTAGAAATCCCACCCATGAGGAGAGTCTTCACCCAAGAGCACCAGGACAGAGGTGCTCTTGGGATGTCAGGGATGTGCGAGGGAGGCTGCATGCAGGCTCCCTGCCTTTCCAGCTTAATCCCTTTTCCAGAGGAAAAGGAAAAACAACGGCCATTTGGGAAAAAAAAATTTCCAGTATTTGGCAGAATGCATTAAAACTCCCAAATAATCTGAGTGTTTAGGGAACCAAACCATTTCAAGGACTGCAGAGACTCAGGTTGCCAGCACCCCAAGTCCCTGCATTGTTAATTACTCAGCATTTAGACAGCAATACCCAATTCTGAAAGGGATTTACAGCCTCTTTAGGAGACTGGACTCACACATGAGTGTTATGGCCCGGAGTGCAGACACTTGTCCCCTACAAACCTGCCTCTTTTGATAGGACTCTGTGGAAAAAAACCTGCTGTACCCTGCAGTGACACCACTGCTGTAAAAGCATCAGCTGCCCCACACCCTGGACGTGACGCACAGGAGACCTGGGGCTAAGCGAGGTTTTTCTTCCACGCTAACAGGTTTTCAAGTCCAGCTTAATCTTTCATGAGCGTTATCCTCAAGTCTCCTTTTATTCAGATTTCTGAAAGACTGTGTCTGATTTTGTAACTCGGATGTCCAGCTTTCTGCTTTGACACACTATCACCCACAAAGCTCCATCTCAAAGCTTTATTTTTCATGTTCCAGCCTGCAGAAATCTCTGTTTGCATGGGCACTGATGTGAAACAGCTTTTCCATCTCATACAGTCTTCGAACAAGACTGCACCAATCCCATCTGTTTACTTAAGATGTTCCAGGTGCTGTGCTATATACCTAGAAGAGCCCAGACACTTGCAAACCTCTGACAGCAACCTCACCATCTCAAATCATCCCATTAAAATTCCAAATCAAAGAGGACTGCCCTCTTTGCATACTTGGTACGAGTGTTCCTGCAAACCTTGCCATATGGCAGCAGCTGCTGATGGAGATAAGCAGGCAGTAGGCTAAGCCAATGCTCCAGCACTGACTTCTGGCATCTTCTCTGCTGCCATGGCTATCCAGCAGATGTTAAAATCAACAACCCAAACACCAGTAGCTGTAGAAACCCCATGGGAGTTTTTATACACAAGATCCAATTCCAGTAACGGTATTGGTATTCTAGGCCATAACAGCTTTCTGCAGCTGACCCAGAACCACTGCAGCAGGACTTCATTCTGAACTTCAGGTTCGTCTAGATCTGACAGACCTTACGAGGACTCTGCCATTACACGAGATTTGGGATTGAGCAAGGACAGCAACAGCACTGGGTCAGGAAGCAGCTACAACTCGTCCATCCCACCTCGGAAACAGGAGCAACCAAGCGTCTCAGCAGGTCACTGCTGTCCCACCCGCCTTGTCCTTGCTCCCCAAGGAGAAAGAAAAGGGATGGTGTTGAAAGAGAGGAGAGGAAAACCACCAACCCAGAAGACGGCTTTCCTTTTCCACCCCACAACTGACATAACTCCTTCCTTTCTCCTCCATCTTCTGCTTCTTTGCAGCACTTCAGCTAAAATGAAGTCTTCACATGCAACTCTCGCATCCCTTTTCTACCAGCACTCACGTGCCAGGTCGACAGATTGGACAGTAACCGGTACCCAGTCCGAATTTAAAGCAGCTCATTGCCCCTGAGGTTGCAGGCTGCAAGCTTTGCCTGCGGTTATGCCAGAGCTTTTTGCACCTTACCCCCACACTGCAGGTTCCCAACGTCCTCCAAAGCTCTCGCTGCACAAGAGACCTGCGGCAGCGGTTTCACAGCTGAAGAGGGAGTTTCGTCAAACCCCACAGCAACCCAAGCACAGTTTTCGGTCTCTACATCTCCACCTTCACACCTAGCTCATCTTTAAACTCGATGCTTTAAACAGAAATCCCAAGTGGGAACCGCATGGAAGGTAAATCCCAAAAGCCAGCCCTCAGCTGGATCTGCATGCACTGTTTCAGGGTCAGGGTTGCACAGTCCAAGGGAGGATGAAAACTGCAAACCACACACGACTGCGCTTTTTTGCATTCCTTTCTATTATTCGCACCCCCTGCCACAAGCCAAGGTCAAGCGTGCACGGCCAGAAGGGCGAGACAAATTAGGAAGGTCTAATTTAACAGGCTTAAAAGCAGAAAGCGTGCCTACCCGTAGATATCGAGCACGCCGATGAAGGAGTGCTGCTTCACGGTGGTGTGCAGGGCCTTGTTGATGTGCTGCACGATCCAGTTGAAGAGCTGGGCGTAGATGTGCTTGGCCAGGGCGTTCCTAGCATTCACCACTTGCTGCATGGACATGTTCTTCACGTAGGTCTCGGCCGTGGTGACGAGCTTGCGATGGCAAAGCCAGTGCTGCATCTGGCTGTGCTCCACGCCCAGCAAGCCGCAGAAGTTGTTCAAGTGCTCGTCCTCGCTCTAGGGGTAACAAGAAGCAAAGTCAGCAGGTGGTGACATTCCAAAACTGGGGTTTTAACACCAGGTTCCTAGATCAGTGCAACTGACTAGCAGCGTTTCATGCCTATCCAGGGAAATACCCTGTATCTCTGTGGCTGATAGGAAACAGAAAAGTGATAAGCACTCATCCAGTTACGCTAGTCTTCATGGACATGGACGAAACGGCTCACACAGGGCTCTGGATGGTGGTACACCCTATGGCTTTCCTCTGTTCTGGCTATCCTCAAGGCCTTGGACTTCATGAAGAGCAGACTTCCACGGTGATTGCCAACAGGAAAGAGCACTCGCCACTCTACTCCTCCATGAGCTGCAGCTACCACGCTCCTTCACAGCAAACCTGAAGAAGCCTCAAGTTAAAGCTTAGGTACGCCATTACACCCTGCCTTCTACAAACTAACCCCATTTTGAATAACAAAGTTGCAAAATGAGCATTACCAGAAGGGCTTGTGTTTTGCATAATCAATAAAACGAAACGTGAACTTCATTTTCTCTGGTGCATTGTGTGTTTTCCCCCCTCAAACTACGACAAGGCAGTTCTGAGTCTCTCTCATGCTGAGATAGCGGGCACTGCCTTTTGGACAATGAGAAATCAATTCCCCTTTCCTTAGTGAAATAACACATATCTAAAGGAAGTAAATCGTTTCCAGTTAGATACATGCTCGCGTAGAAGCTGGAAGGGTTTGGGGATGGAGAAAAAAACGACGTTTTAAAAGACCGCTAGGATGGTTTTTTTGCTCTGATATCTTTTTGACTGTGGATTCAAAGTCATAACAGGATTGATTTAATACTCTGCAATTACATCTGAAGGTAATTAAACAACATGAACTCCGTTACAGAACTCAACATTGTAAGAGCAGACCACTCTTACATATCCATGTTGCCAAATACCAAGCAAATTACCCCCAGCATCCAACTAATTGCACATCACGTTGTCTCAAGGGTACCACTAAAAGTGTGTGCAGAACCCATTTTAACACTTTAATTAGGAACAAATGACCCAATCTGGGATGCAATGACAATTGACAGGACAGTATTTTCCATAAAATCACTTCCCCCCCGCCCCCCGAACAAACACAGAAATAGGAAATACACCACAAAGGCATCTTCAGTCTTATTTATTCTTGCTACTTAACTACGTAGTGCTCCTTTGAATACTGGATGGCCACATTACAAGCAGCAGCCTCAAGGCTTCGCCTGTAGCCAAGCAGCTGTAGAGCATCACACCTTCTGCTGGTGGGAGTCACCATTCCCCAACTACTCTGTGCACCAAGTCTTTTAAGAAAGCATGAAGAGTTAAAGATGGGTTGGGACTTAAGGTGGTAAGTGACCTTTGAATCACCTCGCTTATGGGCTAGCTAGAGAGGAGAAATACCGCATTATCTTCTTGGAAAAACAAAGCAACCAGGAAATTATGATGTGTTTTCAAAAAAAGCAAAGGAAACCAGGAGGAAAATGGCTTTCTATCAAAGGATACTGTTGCAAAGCTCAACAGGTCCAACATGGCCTGATTTACGAGCGTACAAAGCTCCCCACGTGCCCCGCTCTTGCTGGTGACCTACCGACACGCTACAGGCGTCGCCATCTCGTTCCGCTTGGATTTCCAAGTTCCCTAGGTGCAGAATGGCAGCAATTATCCTAAAAATGGTCATCTGATGAGACTCCTTCACTCCTACGGGAACAATTGATAGCTGGTGTTCACAACAGAAAACAAACCGCAATTTTCAGTTTGTATGAAAACGCTTGTGGTGTTTGATTTCTTTCCCGGGCTGTTGGTTTTCAAAGTTATCAGAATTCTCCCAGTAAACTCACCATAAACTCTCAGTAAAGTCGTCGCTCAAAAATGAGAGGGGAGACAGCGAGAGGAGCTCCCCGTATTATTTCTTTACCCCTAACGATTGTATCTAAGCGATTTTGACACAGATGGCTTTAATACTCCTGCAAGTGTGCACAAAACCAAGGATGCTACTCCATAATGATCAAACAGGATCAGAGCTATAGGGGCTCCGCGGCTTTGATAGAACAGGGAGTTGCTTCTCTGCGACCGTAGTCCACCAGTGAGATCTCGCCGACAACTGAAGCACAGAAATTACAACTTAGTGCCGGTGTCTCACAAACAGACGAGAATTAAAGCCATGCACACGATGCACAACGCCTCCAAACTGGCGCTACAGCAAGTCACCAGGGAGGTGATGCAGAGCACTGTCTTACTGTCCCCAGTATCTCAACAGGAACCCCATGTTGTGGGTCTTCACTGGAGGATGTAAGATGTTATTGCACTATATATTTTTCTGGCAGGCTTTTGCAGGCATTCCCGGCAGGAGCATTGCACAGCAGCAGCCTGCACACAACTTTCTTGCCATATCTTGCATTTTTACATCCCAACTGGGTTTCTGCACTCCTTTTTGTGTTCAGTGCTTGTGTCCTAATTATCTACCCAAGGTCTGAGACATCACTTGCTGGTTTTTGAATTATCAAGAGCTTCCCTTTCCCTCTCTCAAGACTCTTCTGTTATCAGCATAGTGAGAAATGTTTCAACGTTACTAAAAGGAGCAATGCTCTGCTGTTACTTGGCACCCTTAATTAGAGTTAAGCCTTGCTAGGGTGGGGATTTGCAGATAAATCTGATTTCTCCTTGTTACACATAAGAAAGCAAGGCTAGAAATCGTAGTAGCAATTTCACCAGGCCCTGAACAGAAGCAGAAAGAGCTGGGAAACACTGAAGGAGAATGAGGAAAGGCAGAGCCAGAGGAAGCACGAGAAGAGGAGGAAAAATTGGCAGCAGAGGAAGATGCTTACACAGTGCTTCATAGGGACCAGCAAGGAGACAGGGGGTCTCTTTGGGGAGGCAGAGGACCAAACAGAGACTGCATGGGGCAAGAGGATGGGGAGAGGGTCCCCTGGGGATTACAGTCCTGTGGGCAAAGTTGGAGCGACCAGAGGCATCGGGTTTTTTTGAATAGTTAACAGACAGAAGTCAGACAAGCCAGACAAGAGGAGGGTAAAGAAAAGACCCTGCTGTCACCCCAAAGAAAAAGAGATCGAGCCCGTCTAAAACACAAAAGAGGACAAATTTTGGGGAAACACTTGCAGTTATAATGCTTGAAATGAGTCCCCACGCTCACTGCCGGCACAGAGCAGTGGCTGCGATACAGCTGCTCGGGGGGGGGGGGCGGGTTTCACAGCTGGCTGCGAACACCATGAGCTCCTCTCCCAACAGATGAAATGCCATGGAGAGGCACTGAGACTTACCAGGATTTAAAAACTTGGTTTCAGATAAATATTAATAAACTCTGGGAAAGTTTTCCCCTGCAAAAATTGTTTTTCCTTTCAAATTGTCACTGCTGCAGTTACACGGGGCTGTATCCTGCCTGCAGCATCCATGGGTGGTTGTTGCAGCAGTCGATTCTGCAGCTGGCCATGCAACCGTGGGCTCCGCACAGCAGGGGTGTACTCAGCTCGTTATTCCCAGGAATCAGCTACTCAGTACAATACTGTGATGGTCCAAGAAGCGACATCACCCTCAACCCAAATACAGATTGAACTGCAGAGTAATAGCTCTTTTCCTGCTTGTAAATAGGGTAAAAAAATAGCAAGTTGAAGCTGCAGCATAGCTTTGACTCCAGAATTTGGTTTCTCTTAAATTCAGTGTCCTCCTCCATTTCCCTGCTGCTGCACAGATAGCTGTAAGAAACACTTCCGCAGCTGATACTGAAGAAGAAGATGAAGCCAACTAGGTCAATAGCAAGATGGATTTATACATCTTAGTGTTACAGGACAGACATATAATTCAGGCAAAATACTGAAAAACATTTGCAAGAGACTTCTGCTGGGAAGCTTCCAAGCAGAGCAACCCCTTACCAAGCAGGGTGAAGGCATGCCTGGTTTTCTCAAAGTCATCAGCATCGTCCACGCCATCGATAGACGTGTCACCTCCCTGAGAAGTGTAGAAAAAGTCTTCGGCACATGCTAGGAGAGAAGGAACAGGAGAAACGCATCAGCAAGCAGCAGCTTTCCGGAGCGTACACTGTGATGCTCCCTGTCCCCACCCTGCCCACCCCCAAAGGGCACCCACCTCCTCTAGACTACAGTTTACTTAGAAATGGATGAAGTATAACCTTGATAAGTGACTGCAACTGCTGCTTGGAGCGACGGAACTCCTTCCCATGCAAAGCAAGTTCAGCCAGGGCAGAGCTGTGGTATGTTTGGGATTCAAATAACTGCTCTATGGCACAGGTGCGTATTGCTTCAAATACTGAGGTTACTACTTTCAATTTTTTTTAATCCTGTTTTACATACCCATGACCAATTCAGACGTTTTAACACTCTTCCTATAGAACACCTTAAACCCAGGGAGCAAAGGGAATGGAGAAATGCTCACAGTGCCAGCATTACACCATTTAAGCATCCGCGCTTTAGCAAAGTTCTTGCAGGACAACGCAACGCTAAATCCTATGGAGACCGAGAGGCATTTCCAACGCAGATACAACAAGAAGAGATCTCAGGATTTATCCCCACTTTAAAAAGCTTCATGTGAAATCACCCTTCCTTAAAACAAGGGCTTATTTGAGGCCAAAACCATTAAGATACGTGCCCAAGGCTGCCAGGCTGAGTGCTGGCAGTGCGGGAGCAAGCTTGGCCCCAGGGAGGGCTGGGGGGAGCCCAAGGGGTAGACAGCTTCCCCATCCCACCCAGAATCGGTTCTCAGCACCAGCTTCGACTCATTTCAAACCAGGTAGGAGGGACTTGCCAAGGAAAGCTCAGAAAGATCGATAACACTCACAAACATATTTCCCAAGTATCACGAAAATAATGAGAAAAACAGCCTACTGTGCGTTCCACATCAGTCTGCTGGTAACCTTTAAAATCACTGCAATCTGCACTTTTTTTGACTCACATTGCCACCAGAAGGTCCCCATCCCTTCCTAGCCCTCCCACAGGCTTTTCCATTAGCTGTACTTTCAGGCTGCAAGAAAAACATTTAATTCTTTTCAGCATACAAAGACCCGGGACCCGGAGGTTTCAGTAACTCTGCTTGTTGCCGGAAGATTGGAAACAAGGGGCAGAAAATGCCGATTGGGGTCAGAAAGCTGACGTCCATCCCAGTCCCCCCAGCGCAACGGGAGCTCACCCAGCCCGTGATGGAGCACGTCGCGTTAACAGCTTGGTGTTGCTGCATGTCACCCTGCAAGATGCATCCAGGGCTGGCAGTAGCTGATATGACCGAGACGTCAGCCTCCAATTTTAACCATCTACATTGGGATCTGCTTCTGCCTCAAGTCTTCTCTGTTATAACCTAGTCCAATATTTATATTTCAATATATGCACAATGCTTTTAATAACCACTGAAACCCTTTGTTTCATTGCAAACAAATAAAGCATCTTTGCTTTGCACCATTGCCCAAGCATCATTGTTAGACACCACGCTTAATAAAGGGCACTGCATTGCATGAGAACTCCCACATTTTAAGTCACGCATTTACTTTCTGGTTTAAAACCAAATTTTCAGGATTCCCCTACCTTAAGAGCCAGCACTTAGTGGTTCGCTTTGCTGGGCTCACGTAAGTTTAGAGACTCTTTGTTTTCCAGCATTTCGCAACATAAAAGAGAGTCACAACAATTCTTTGCGTGTGCAAGACCCGAAGGAGAAACAGCAGCTCCTACTTTTGATATGGAAAAATAGACATCCTGCTCTCTGCCTAATAAAAGGTGGATTTTCACATCAAGATACACCTTGTTTTGTATAAGCCTAGGGAAGAAAAGGTTGACAGGTAGGTAAGGTACAGCTCACATGAGTAAATAAATTCGAGGTTTGACTCGTCGTCTTGAAATACGGGCTACTAAACCCGATGCAAAGTTGGTAATGAAAAAAATCCCTTGAAAGCAAGAAAAGTGAATTGTGCACACCTGCACTCAAAGAAAACCGCCCAGCACTAATAACTCAACAGGGCAGGGCAGAGCCCGGTTGACCCCAACAACAGCAACTCTCGGTGCCCCACGTCCCCGTCCCCCAGAAGCCATCCCTGCCGAGCATGTGAGCAACGCCGCATCTGCCAACTATGAAAACATTTCGGGGAGGTCTTTTTAAGCTATTGCAAGGTGACAGTGTGGGAAACACCAATGACACCCGCCTTTAATTTTGGAGGGAATCACTCCTCTTTTCCGTTGTTGCATTTTATGGGAACGCACAAGCAGCAGGCTGTATGGATACCCACGCATCCTGCGATACAGCAAATGCACAAGCACCATGGAAAAGCGCAGCAGGAGACCGACGCGGACTGACAACATAAAATTTTGATTAGGAATAACCCAAGACGGCTTTCCCTCCAGTGAAATGCCTCGTGGGCTAACGGCCATAGCACCCACCGCCTCCTACGCTGCCAGCTGTTGCCATTACACATTCTCCCTTGAGACACCGAGAGCCACAGTCACAACAGCACAAAGATGTCCCGGATGATGTCCTGAGAGTGGAGAGCTCTCAGCCTTCAGTATTACCAGCCACCACAAAAACAGACCAGGCTTTTAAAGAGCCATGTTGTAAAAGACTGAGATTTCCTCTGATTTTCATGTTCCCAAAAAGAGAAAGGTGGTTTCACAGCTGGAGCTCTACCACATCAACTCATCTCCCAGACTGGGTTGAAATAATTTATTTTTGAATTTTAAGATGCCAGGGGACAACAGCATTACTCAGGGTAGTTTTGCAAAAATGAAGCACAGAAGCCAACGGCAGAAACTCTTGAAAGTGCTCAAAGAGATGTGCTCTGGGGTCGTGTGAGCATGCAAAGGGACCAAACAAGGGCTCTTTGACGGTAGCTGGGAAGCCACTGTCGGAGGAACATCATATTGGGACCCTTGGAGACTGAAGGGAGCCCCAAGTCCAGCACAAGCCTTGACCTACAGAGCCAGGTTTCACACTACGGCTGGTGCACAGTGAATCACGCAAAACCTTCACCTCCCACCCAGATGTCCTGGGACAGACATTGAGGTTATGCCTGGACAGCCTCAGAAGTCACCTTATGCCTTCGCAAATTCATAGATGCAGTTGTCTGGTCTGGTGTCACTGGGCAGAGTATGGACTACAGTTGTATAATGCACCAAAGCTTACTGGTGACAACAGGACAAGAACAGACTGCTTCCATTTCAGCACCAGCACTTAGTAAGAGTGGCCAACGTGTATAAGTTGACCCAAAAAGTCGTTAACACAAGCCCAGAATTACCCAGAAACTGAAAGCCTCTCTCTCAATCTACCAATGGAAACCTCTGCGAGACTCTACAGCAGCAAGATGCTCTGCATTGGGATCACAACCTGCCTTGCTCACCATTTTACATACTTCAAAGCAGCTTTTAAGCCTCGCTTCTCTTTTTAAGTAACAGCAAATATTTGAGATCAAAAATTACACCACAGCTCTGCATCCCCTGCTGCAAGTGAAAAGCCTCTTATTCAGGTGCCTTACATAGATTTTGCTGCAAATCCTGAGGAAAAAAACAACTTGGGATACATCCCAGGAGTTAACCATTGAAAAAATATAATGGATTCAAAGGACACAAGTGCTCCTGCCAAGACTCCATCCATATCAACCCATACTCACGCTTCATTTAAAAGACAGACCTTTATGCAAGTTTCGTACAATATTAACACAAGTTTCATACAATATTAACACACGATCTCCCCGCATCAGCTGGCATCTACCACGGCATGTGGTTCACTGCGGCTCTGTAGGCAGTTTCTACAAAATACACAGGCTTCTTCCACCATGGCTGACCTCCAGTAACAGCTCCTACTCACCAGCAGCAAGGACTCTAACAGCGCTGACCAGTGCAACACAAACTTCACGCATTTTACGCGGCAAGCCACTGCACAGCAGAGGTGACGAAGGCTGGTGTCTCATCCAAGGCACCACATCCCTGGAGATGGCATCACCAAAGCTGTGCACCACTGGGGAGACGCAGCCCTTCAAGCTCATATCCCCCTACCTCCTCCCACTGAGCAGGCATACACAACCTCATCGATGAAATGCATTTCTAACCCCACAATGTTCTCCTGATGCCATCAAACCCAGGCAGAGGCCACTGGCGCGTGAGGCTGTAGAAGTACTTACTTAGTCCAAGGTCCTTGAATTCTGGAAGACTCGCCGAGGCACAGAGCTGATAGAAGATGTGGTAGTTGCGCTCATCCTCTGCCTACGGGGAGAAAAAGCCGAGTTAACAAAAGCAAGAAGAGGTTACAGCAGTGGTCCCACTCTCAGCCCGGTGCCCACTGAGCCTGGGGCCACCCTGACCCCATCCCCTGCTTCCCAGTACCAAGACCACCTCAGTGCCACCAAGACGATGGGGACCTTGTGCCACCTGGGAGAAAGGAGGTGTCAAGCCGTGTCCTGACCAAAGTACATTGCCCATCTCGCAAAGGGAATAAATAACTTTATATTACCTTCCACACCTTATCCCACTCTGGGAGAAGTTAGCTAGCAAGCACCGCATTGCAAACCAACAGCAACATTAAAAGAGGCAGCCTACACTCGTGGCTTCCCATTGTTTGGTTCTAGGATTTTTGTAGGGGTTTGCGTGTGTGTGTGTGTAAGGACAAAAGCTTTGCAGGTGCTTCCTCCCTAGAACTCAAGCACAAACAGATAAAGCTTGTCCTAAGCCCTGCACAAGAAACCCAGGGGATGTGCCGTGGCAGAGACATCAGCCTCCTCAGCCCTTCTATCTTCAAAACAAAAGACTGTTGCTGCAATTTATTCTTCCTCGCTTTTTATGAGGTTCAGTGAAAATCTCAGCAGCTGCCCAGAGAAAGGCTTTCCATCCCTGCCCAGCAGCCACGCCAGGAGCAGCGATCTCTCCTCGGGGCTCCAGCCCCAGGCAGATGGAGGGAACAAACAGGGGCCAACTAATGAGTCTCCCAGCTACATATTCCTCCAGAAAGAGGTCACCAGGTTGGGACAATCAAGAACTGCAAAAGACTGAGCCCGAAAGACACATCTGTGGAAGCAGTGTCCACCAGGAAAGCTACTTCTAAAGCCATTTTTTTTAATGCAAAGAAAAGATCCAGACTATTAAATTCCTGGCATACAGCACCCAAAAGAAAGAAAAGAAGAAAAATAAAAGCACAGCTCCTCACCTGGAATACAACTCGTGATTTTTCCAACAGATACGTCCTCATGTTGGCACCAATGATGTGGTATCTTTTATCAAAGCAGATCTGAATGTATTTCCCGAAGCGACTGCTGTTGTCGTTCCTTGTTGTTTTAGCATTTCCAATTGCCTGCATAAAACAAGAGTAAACATTAATTTTTAATTTTTTTAAACATTTAGATTTGTAATCAGTGTTACATAAACAGTCATGGTAGAATGAGGAAAACACCTTCCTAGATGCAGAAGGCAGAGCACCAGGAGCTGATGAATGCAGAGCAGCAATGTAACTTTGGAGAGGACTGTTACTGCACACACACTCATTTCTATTCCTACGTGTTTTTCTTCCACAAAAATTCTGGAAACACCACATTTTCAGTAATCAGATCATTTACATCCCAACAGCCGCAGCATTCCTATTTTGACTTATAGGATGCCCCCGCCTTCGTTCACCAACAGTCAACATCAGCAGCTCTCCTGGAGGAGACGTGGGTGTTGAAGCCCTGTGAGAGGGAGGGAACCAGCTTCAGTCCATCTCCAGATGTTCGGGCTTCGGTCCATGGATTTGGTGACATGCCCAGAACCCCTCCATGTCTCTCCAGTGCCTACCTGTCATCTCCTGGGGAAGTAATGCTACCACACACAGCGGCAGAAGGGAGAGGAGAGAACCCAGCCCACGTGCAAACATCAGGGGTGCAGCACTGCAAACATGGGAATCCATCAAGCAGCCAAAGGAGCAACTCATGGTGATTCAAGAGGGCCAGAGAAAGACAATATTGCCATTCATGGCTACACTAGCCTTATTTTCTACTACCCTTCCCTCGTCCTGAGATGATGAGCCTCAAGCAGGCACAGGAGAAGTGACGAAAGGGAAGGGGCACATACAGGAAGGAGCCACTGTGCACCTCTCGAAGGTTGGCTGCCCTGCCCAGGCTCTCCTTGCAGAGCACCTCAGCAACCCCTGCTTTTTCATTCCTCCCTCTCTGCCATGTAGCAGAGCTCCCTACCCCATCCATCCACCACCAACCCAACTCCTCTGCTAGCTAGTGCACCTCCTTCCACCACAGCCCATTTATTTACCGCTTTACCGCAGCTCATCCACCACCACCGCCACCACCTCCCACCTCCAACATGCACTCCAGACCATATGTAAAAGCAGCAGGGCAGAGGCAGAGCACACACGCTCCGTTTCTGCCCAGAAAATAAGGAGTTCACAAAGTGCTACAGCAAATACTACCACCAGATGTTTTGCATGCTGAATTGAGCATCCAAAACACTATCATGATTTTCTCTCATGTGCTTCGATTCCTTGTCTATAAAGCAGATACCTGCCCCATCTCCCAGCAGGGACATACATCCCATACACCAAACACAGCGCACGTCAGCGCTAAGGACTATTTCATGACACACACATCCTTTTAGTCCATCTTCACACTTTAATTTTGTGGGGTTTTTTTGCAAACCCGGCAGTTCTATTTTATGGTTTTTGCATGGACAATGTTCTCAGCTCTTTCCAATAAAGACAGACAGGTTCCCTGGCCCCAGCACTTAGAAATCACATCCAGAACTGAACACAGGCAAGAAAATTAGAGCAATAAAACTGCAGGGACATACAGGAGAACAGTGTGCACTATCAATTTTTCCTTGGATGCTTTTAGGTGTTCCCAGGTATTGCAGCTACATTTCACAGAGGCACAGGAGGAGGAGGAAAACAGCTTGAAGCCCACACTGTGACAGATCATCGAGTGTCCTCTACCAGCCGTACACCTGCATGGCTTCTCTTCCTGCTCATCTGCACCATCACTTGTTTTACCCCTCCAGCTTGCACCC
Source organism: Phaethon aethereus (assembly GCF_964289735.1). Lineage (NCBI taxonomy): Eukaryota > Metazoa > Chordata > Aves > Phaethontiformes > Phaethontidae > Phaethon > Phaethon aethereus. The sequence goes on along the minus strand of NC_138581.1, from coordinate 3,595,807 downwards.
CACATTGGGCAGCACGATGCTAGACCATGCACGCTGCCTCTCGGGCTGGGGTGAGCTTGGGTTTCATCCTGGATCAGCCACCGCCTCCATGTCTACTAAACAATTTGGTCACGAGGCACTGTGGTGGGAAGCCTTCCTACAGGTTAAGCCAAGCCTAAGGTTAAGCACAGGATAACGCTATGCTCCACTACAGGGGCACTGCTATCTCCTGCCTTTAAAAGAAACTAATGCAAGTCTGAAGTGCTTAACTGACTTTGGGAAAGCCCAAATCTTGTCTTCACACTTTGGCAAATTAAGTTATTCAGACTCCAAAATCTGTCTCGAAAATGGGACTCAGGCAGTCAGATGTTTATTTTCACCATTTGGTCATGGTGCAATGAAACGAAGCAGCTTTCCCTTCCTTTTATACTTGTAAAAGGAAATTTTTTCCATTAGAGCAGGGATTTCCCTATAATGGGACTTGTTATCCTCCTGATGATTGATAGCAACAGAAAATTAACAAAAATAAAACTGCATTGAAATACCTCAAATAGATTATGTAGTCCTTAATTGTTTTTCTGTTTCATGGCTATGCAACTAAAGAATAGGAGGTACTGTGCAATGGCAAGGGGAGGAAGAAGACAAAGATGATAAAATACTAACAGTGCCGGCAGCACCACTTGAGAGCTCCACTCCGGAGCCCCGTCAAAGCCCAGCTCCTGGAGCCATGCTGGGGATTCAAGGGCTCAGCTTCAAGACCATCAAACGAAGGAATAATTGGTGTGGGCTAAACAGAGGTTATCACCATATTTCTTTATTTTCAGACCAGCTTGGGGTTGCTGTGAGGCTGCAGATCAGGTCTGGCTCACAAGACCCTATGGCTCACTCTGTTTTTGTGACTTCTAGAGAGACACAGTGATGGCTGCAAGCAGGACAAAAGAAGTTAGGCAGCTTTTACCTCCATAATTGGGCTTGATGCAAGGACTTTGGCTTCGATGTTAGCCTCACTGGCAGAACCACCGACGGTTGCAAAGAAGCGCATGGCATATTTGGCAGAGACCGTCTTTCCAGCACCCGACTCCCCACTCACAATGATGGACTGGTTCTTCTCATCCCTGTTGCAGCAGAGGAGAAAAGCTTTTATAAGTTAATCCATTTTCTTGTTAATAGTTTGTTCGCACCATGCAATGATCTTCCATCTTCGCAAGCCTCCATCTCCCTGCCTTGCTACCACCTACATTATAGATGCTCGATTTATTCTGGACTCTACCAACTAACAGTGAATAATATACAGTTGTGATACATCCCAACTAAAAGGCAAAGGACACTCTGAACATCTCCAGAACATCTCCAAGGGCTTAGAGAGACAGCTGGAGATGAACCCTTGCATGAAGTGCTGCTGCTTTCTTCACCTCTGGAACGCCCAGCATTGGGAAGCCTATTCCTTGTAACGTCGCAATAACAAACCTCTGCTGCCTGACGTTTATCTGGAGAACTATTAACAGGCATTGGCTGAATATCAGCTTCTAATATTATATATTTAATTCTTCCCTCCGACACCTTCACTCATATGCATATGAGATTTTGCTCAACAAAACACGGGCAATTAGTTGTGAAACTTGCTCGAGTCGCCTATTGCTGAGCTATTAAAACACAGATACCCAGAAACATTCCTCTACGCTCAAAATATGTTAAAAATATTTAAGTTGCATAATCAATCACCCTAAACTTAGGAGACAGCAGAAGCCATATGATTCCTTATGCAATTATATAAACATCAGTGTTTACAAACATATCCCACAAAGCATGTCTCTGACACCAGATTTACACCATCTATTCCATCCCCAAATCTTGCAAAATTGTAAGTCACTGCTCCAAAGCACAGAGGTACTTCTGGGACCGTGTGGGGAAGAAAAAGAGGATAAAGAGTGTAAAAACAGTCCCTGGTAGACATCACTAAGACAAGTTTGTTCAGCTCCTGAAGCTTTGCAAAACAAAGTAGTTTTTAAGAATGACTTTCTCATTACCAGAAGGCTCAGGCAGCCTTGCCCTCTCCAAGCACACACCAAATCTGCTTACCAAAGGGTACCAGCACCAGGATAACAAAACGCAAGCAAATACACACCAGACCTTTTTATTTGCATGTATGAAAATGCCTTGCGGGAGTGGGAAACGTTATCCCGGCACCAAGGGGCTGCTGCAAACCCTCCTCCAGCCACGATGGGAACAGCCACCGATGCCTCGTGCCCGGGCTGGTGCCGGGAGCAGCTCTGATGCCGTTAGAACCAGCACAGGCCACCAGACACCTACAAGGCACAGGATTCTGCACGAGGAATTTGAGGGCACATCACCTCATGTAGCTTTTGAGCACTGCACGGAGCACAAGACTCATCCGAATGCCTTTTTCTACTTGCAAAATGAATCATTCCCACACAAAAAAAACTTGCACAAGTCATTATGGCTGTATTAAAATACCCAGTCCTTCCCACCACGGGTGCACAACATGGTACCCACTAGATATGTCCCAATACAAAATCAGTTTAACGTGCTTGAGCTGCAAGGCAGAGAAAGGGCCAAGGCAATAAGAGGAGCTCATTTTTAGGAGAACTACATCCCTCCAGACAAAGATCTGCCGGCACCCAGAGCAAAAGCCTCTGCTGCAGTGGGATCCACTCCCCAGGGCATCGTCGGCACAGGGCAAACCCAGCACCTCTGCAATTTGGCCTCAGGCTTTGAGAGGAGAGTTTTCTCTGCAGGATTTGATATAAACTCCCAAAATACCAGAGCTACTGGGGTAAGCTGTAAGCATGTAATCGAGTGTGTTTTTAAATAAAATCAAATTAAACTTCCTGGACTCTGCTCGGCTTTCATGAATCACAGCTGAATGCAGGCACACAAAATCCTATATACGAGTGCAGCAGTAAGTTTACACCTTGCAGTTCTCTTGACATCAGGAAACCCCATAAAAATACATTTCAATTTAAGATACAGAGTTAAAGCTTATACCAGTGAGAGATGAGAACAGAAGCTACACGATTGCCATATATCATTTTTACACTTTCAACAAAAATACAAACATAACTGCAACGTGACACCATTACCATCTTCCACTATCAAGCATGTACGTCTCAATTCCTTCTAGGCTCAAGACAATTGGTTTGGAAAAAAACCCTCGGTCAAGTCAAATGTAACATTTGGTGCAAGCCACAACTTTCCAACTCTTCCAGCAGGAGAGAACTGGCAAGCTAATTTCCAGCTGTGTTTCTATTTTTCAGGCACCAACTCAAAGTACATCTTAATCCATCCCCTGGCCAGCTCCACTGTTCTCCTGGGCATCAACCAGCAGGATGGCTAGAGGAACCTCCAAGCCCTCCGGCTATCAGGCAGTTAATGCAGAAATACCGGCCATGAACCTAGCACAGCCTCACCCAGGCAGCCTACAACCCTGAGCCGGTGTTCCTGGTGAGTCATCCCGGGTGGGGACAGCCCCCACATCTCATCCAGGACTTGCTAAGTCACGGCTGTGTGCCCTCCGCACATCTTGGCAAAGCCACCGTGACTCTCCTGCAGGCAGCCAGCTGGCAGAATCTGGGCACGGGGCTGACAACGCGCCAGTCTCGCACCTTTAGACTTCCACAGGCGTGTGATAAAGCTCTTTTTGTAGCACAAGCCACCAGACACGTGAACCCAATGGAGAAAAAACACTGCCAGCTCCAAAGCGAGGAAGGAAGACTAAGCACCAAAACCAGAAGTATGTTGGATAAGCCCATAGCAGCGGTTCCCAGATGGTGACTGTGATTTACCACTGTTTATCTCTGGTTAAAGTAGGTGAGAAGTTTCACCTCTGCTTTGATCTCTTCATGGACAACCAGTTGCCGAGCTCCAGCTGTGGACGACCCACATTGACCACCAGTAGGATGCAATGCATAAAACTCATGTCAGCTATGGAGGACGGAGCAGACAGAGAGGCTTTGGCAGATGAATGGACTATTCTTCACCAGAGGTGGGGGGGGAGCAGAAGAAAGAGGTGACAACCAAGATCTCTGCCAACAAGTGCTGGGCCTGCAAAAGGAGCTCTGCAAATGCAAAGGTGGCTTGGCTTAGAGCCGCACTTGCATAAAAGTTGAGAATTATTGCTGCTTACCCTACTCAGCATAACAGGTACTGCCCAAGCAGCACGTTTCAGGAAACATTTCCCACCTTTTTTTTTTTTTTTTTGCTTAAGCCAGAAGATGAAAACTACACCAGTTTGGGAGAGACTCTTCAGTTGAATGAAGCCAAGAAAGCTCAAAAAAGAGAAATTATGCATTACTTGACGTCCAGTCAGCACTGCTACAAGGTAAATTTTGTAACCTGTTGTTTCCTATCTAAGATTCATAACTAAGACCTCTAATTACTGATTTTGATCTCTTTCATAACTTCTCCCTATCAGCTATTGGGGTGTGCCTGGCTGGAGGAAGCAGAGACCAACCCACCAGGAAGCCCATCCAAGGAGCTCTCCAGACCCACAGTCTCCACAGGCTTCAGGTCCCATCAGAAACTGCCTTTTATATTGCAACCCAAGCGGTTTTTCCTCCCTTTGGCTTGTCTTTTTAAAAGTACTATCATTCTCTAAAAGACATTGAACCTAGTGATAAAAAACCATGGCCAACACCATTTACTGCTATTGCAGCTGCTCTGCCAGGTCACGTTTTTCCAGAGTTTCTCAAAAATTTGCCCTAACAGCTGATGTGCTGCTACATGAAATGGGTCAGGTGGGTTCTCCATGGCACAAGAAAACTTCTGGAGTTGTATTATATAAATAAAATAAAATAAAAAGGAAAGCTGCTAGCTTCCAAGCAAAACAGCAAGGCCATGCCAGCTCCTGCACTTGCAGTAATGTGTCTCTTCTGTTGATGGTTTTTTGGTGGGAAATTCATGTTCAGACATTTCTTTTCCAACTTCAGTAATAAAAGCCTTCAGGAATAAAGGCCGCAAAGACTCTCCCTTCTTTGGTGTGCAAGTTAACCTGTTGCTGGTGCCAGCAGGGGAAGATAGATGAACACCATGGAGCGGCTGGTAGCAAACAGGCCACGCAGGGAGGAGAAACAGTTAAAACCAGGCAGGACCTGTTTGTATTCAGCATGGAATAAAAAAAGTACTGAAGCATTTGGGTGTTGTGCAGGTGCAGTATGCTACACAGCTGCTTGAAATACAGTCAATTTTAGCAGCATCAGAACAGAAGAAAATTATTATGGAAATAAAGCCCAGATGAAATGAAATGTTATGTGTGAATACGGGCTCTGCTGCAGCACAGCAATGCTGTCACCTCTCCTGCTGGGGTTTGGATGGTTCCTGTGGACCTTGGGGTTGCCACCACAGTTTGTTATGCTGCTACAACGGGCATCGGTGCTCTTCTCCCCGCTGCAAACACAGCTCATGCGACGCACACACGCCGGCATACGACGTGCTCACACTCATCCAGAAACACGAGGTGTGCAATGTGGATTAGGCTTCCACAATGGCTGAAGATGCTGCTCCCACCACATTCCACTGCTACAGCTCAAAACCAGGTATGAGGCGCTTAAAGATGCAACTTCCCAACTCCCACTCCCATAGGTCTGCAGTACTGTTGTTTCTTCATTTAGAGCTACTAGCCAGGAAGACCCACAACCTGGAAAACTAATATCATGATCTCAGCTATAGCCTCCATCCATCAGAGACACTTAAAAAACCACCAAGGCACAGAAGTCCAACCACAACAAAGTCCAGGAGTATTTCTTCAATGCACGGGGCAACAGCACCTCCAAAGTTGAGGGCTGCAAATGGTGGTGGTATCTGATACAGCCTACAGACTGCTGGCTGTCTGTGCAATCTGAATGTTTTGCTTCACTTCGCTATTTCGATGTGCCCTCTTCCAGCAGTAATATCTGTTCATAAGCTGCTATGCAGGTGAGTAACATCTTTTTTTGTTTACAGACATGTCATGTTGTGAGCAACACCCATCGAGGCTCTCAGCCTTGGCCACGCACACAGCATGAGACGGGCAAGGCATCCAGCCCAGCAAAATGAAGGTGGCAGTCACTGGAGTTTTCACAATATGTGAAAAACATAATGTTTTTTTTATTAAGGCAACATCTAAAGGTGCTGCCCGGGGGGGGGGGGGGGGGAGGAGGGGGAAGTCAGTTGTCTATGCAGAGAAAGGGCCCTTCAAACAGACACTTGCACCAATTAGGACTAGCTGCTAATTACCAGCCTTTGCATCAAGGAAACAGATTTCCCTGCTTGTTTAAGTGGTTGGTCCTGCACTCTGCGGCAATGCAGAGAATACCGCTACCCTCAGAGGTGCCTCCAAACAGCCTGGGAATGGTGTCTACAAACGTCCAATCTTCAAACCTACCCAGCTGGACACAGCTCTTCCAACTGTACTAAGAGCTGTGCACATTTTGGTTGCATCAAAGCAATTAGAGGTGAGGCACTGCTCAGTGTTTCCATACACAGGGAATGTCATTAGTCATTGTAATATATGATTTTTCCATCAGTTTACCTGGTTCAGTCAGGGCTGAAGATCCCTGAGTACTCCTCATTGCAGGAAAGGGAATGGTCAAACCATGGCAATGGCTCTGCAGAGGGATCTGGACAGGCTGGATCGATGGGCAGAGGTCAACTGTATGAGTTTTAATAAGGCCAAGTGCTGGGTCCTGCACTGGGGTCACAACAACCCCATGCAACGCTACAGGCTTGGGGAGGAGTGGCTGGAGAGCTGCCTGGCAGAAAAGGACCTGAGGGTGCTGGCTGACAGCCGGCTGAACATGAGCCAGCAGTGTGCCCAGGTGGCCAAGAAGGCCAACAGCGTCCTGACCTGTATCAGCAATGGCACGGCCAGCAGGAGCAGGGCAGGGATCGTGCCCCTGGACTCGGCACTGGTGAGGCCACACCTTGAATCCTGTGTTCAGTGTTGGGCCCCTCACTACAAGAAGTGCTACTACTACTGAGGTGCTTGAGTGTGTTCAGAGAAGGGCAGCGGAGCTGGTGAGGGGTCTGGAGCACAAGTCTGATGAGGAGCAGCTGAGGGAACTGGGGTTGTTCAGTCTGGAGAAGAGGAGGCTGAGGGGAGACCTTATCGCTCTCTACAACTACCTGAAAGGGGACTGTGGTGAGGTGGGTGTTGGTCTCTTCTCCCAAGTAACTAGTGATAGGATGAGAGGAAAGGGCCTCAAGTTGCGCCAGGGGAGGTTTAGATTGGATATTAGGAAAAATTTCTTCACCGAGAGGGTGGTCAAGCATTGGAACTGGCTGCCCAGGGAGGTGGTGGAGTCGCCATCTCTGGAAGTGTTCAAAAAACGTGTGGATGTGGTGCTTCAGGACATGGTTTAGGGGACACGGTGGCGCTGGATTAATGGTTGGACTTGATGATCTTAAAGGTCCTTTCCAACCTTAATGATTCTGTGACTCTGTGAATAGCAAAGGGGTTGAACCTAAGGAGAGTGATGGTTCCCACCACCCCTCTGTCTGTCAAGAAGAGGCAGGGGACATCTCAGTACACCTGTATACACCCAAGATCCTTAGTCTTCACCAACACTGCTTGAAAGCAGTATTTCATAACAAATAGACCCCAAATCTTCTCCAGAACTAAATCACAGTCAGAATTTTTCCAGTGTCAGCTTTCTTTCAAAGCAGTAAATATAAAGCCACAAGAAGGGACCTAGAACTTATAGGAGTTGTTTTCAGAGTCATCTCTTCACAAAATCATCACTGGCACCAGCAGCTTAAGCAAACCGGGGCACAACTTCACCTTGACCTCAGCGGGGAGCACAAAACCAGTTGCCCTAAAAACACGGCTCCTCTGAGAGGGGAAAAATATCCAAAGCAAAACAAGGGCAGAGCCAGAGCCTGTGAATAATTATCAGGGGTCACTCCAGCTCTAATCCCGGATCCGACACTAATTCTCCATGTCGTGGAACAAGTCAATGAGTCTCTCTGCATTTCCACCATGGAAATCATATTTAACCTACTTCTTTCAGGATGCTCAGAGGATTAGTGTTCATAAAGCAACGTGAAGATTAAAAATGCTTTAGGTCTTGTAGTTCGAATTCAGCCTGACCACAACAAGAACACCCATAAAGCCCCAATGTACAACAGGCTCAAATACACTTCTGTATTGACAGTGCTGTGAAGGCTAAAAATGAGCGTCGCTACTACATTGCGTTGTTAGTGATATATAAAAATGCAGTAATTTAACTACTGTTGGATTGCATCCCCCAAGTGCTAACAACAGCAATGAAAAACCAAGACTCTCTAACGCGGCCTTCAAATGAATAACCGGAAGTTGCACACCATGAAGATAAAACTCAGAGCATTGCAGCATTATGACAAGACCCACCTCTGAAACGACCTCCAAAGCCAGGAATCATTCCCATTTCAGTAGGGTAACTGGAATTTGGAGCAGTATCGCTGCCAAGAGCAGTGGCAGCTTGTTTCACTTATTGGCTTTAATTTGGGTTTTTAGAATACCACGCCTGGCGTCATCGGTCAACACAAACATAAAAACACAACTTTGGGGTATTTCCCCCAGAGAAACCCAAAAAGATACTATTTAGCATCCAGTCAAACAAGAGTGTTTAAGGACATGCCTTCTGTTTGTATTATCAAACATTTGCTCTAAATGCATGTTTTATGCTGCAGCTGCTGAAGCCAGTAGCAACATAAGGACAGCTTTTCACATGCTATATATTCATCTGGGTCTTTTTTTTACATCACACCTTTCCTAAATAGCATGGATTACCCTATACAGTTTGTTTTTTTTTTTTAATTTTTTTTTCATGCAGTAGCTTATACTGATGGGGAAGAAGAATGCAATTTTTTCACCAACAACCTACACCCATATGGGCCACAACACAGCTCCAAAATACATTTTGGCCAGAACCATCAAAAGTTTCTGTAGCCCTTCCACACGCTGGTACCATCACAACTGTAAAGATAACGTTGCACCTTAACGCAACAAACTAGAGAAAGAAAACAGCAATATCCCATTTCAGCAACGCCAAAGCCTGGCATAACACCACTCAGCTGTTGCGAGTCTCCGCGGGGGATGTTTGGTCATGCACAGCCTATCCAGGCTCTTACTCAAGAAGATGCATCGGGCACGATGTACCTGTTGGGGTTCATCCTGCACAGCTTTGGAGCCAATTTGCTCACACACACCTGGGTTTTACAGGCTTGAATCTCTCCGCTGCTGGGAAAAAGCCTAGAAGTACCAGTTTGTCCCTGAACGAGAAAGGATGAGCATGCCGTATGGCGCTTAAAGAACAGGCAACGTGCAAATCAACCTTATCTTCTGCAGCGGTCACCAGCGGCACAAAGCCTTACCTTCCCTCTGTACAACACTATTTAACAGGCATATCAATCCGACGTTTCTAACGCTGAGATCAAATATCACGGTGCAATTAAGATGTCTTTGCAGAGGTCAGAGCGCTTTTATGCGATGCTCCAGCAAACCAGTTACTCCTCCTGCAAGGGCACTGGGAGTCCCACTGGTCCTGGCTCATTAAACTACTTTCTCCCCGGACTGCTTTGTGCAGCCAGCTGGAAATGCCCCTTCAGTAGCAAGGAAAATCCTGCGTGCTCAATGTTTCTGCAAAATGCTGAGCTGTCTCCAGTCTTTCCATCAATTCCTGAGGGCAGGCAGGAAGGATGACCTTCTCCCAGGATTTATACTTTGCATACCCCGTTGGAGAAGAACACAAGCTCCTCGGCCACACTAAAACGAGGTCAGCAATTCTTTTGTGCGCTGTTTCTAATGAGAGCAACACATGCACCCAGCCAATTTTATCAGCTCTCTGGCACCCCGATGCTCTTTCCTGCGCTGGGATCTCACCACAGAACATCCCTGGCTCCAACTCAAGCCTCCCACGAGCAGTCGGCCCCTGTGGAGCACTGCAGCCCTGCAGACGGAGGAGGCCTTGTGCTGCATCCTCCTAAAAAGGATCACACGGGGGCAAGAATCACGCCGGCTTTCAGCTCCCCAAGCTTGCATGATGCTACCCCAATTAGTCAAGCTCTGCAGGCACCAGGACAAGTCAGTTGTTCTTCCACCCCATGGCAGTCCCAGAAAGAACATCCTTCTTACAGACTTCATCACCTCAACCATCATCCGCCATTGATGCTTGTAAAACTCCTACACTACAATCTAATTAATTACAGTTGATATACATTAGGAAAACCCCAGAAAGAGATTTTCAGAAATCAACGGGACCATTGACTTTTGGGTGCGTTCTCTGGGTTCTCCATCCTGAGGTCTCCAGAACCTCACTGAGGATGTGGGATGGCAAGCAGTGGCTGGGAGGCAGGCAAGGGCAATCGCAAGTCTTTGTGCTCTGATGTAATTATGACTCTCATTTTCACACCTCAGAGCTCAAACAGTTCTCCTGCATCACAGCAGTAGTTATGTGTCTGATGTAGCCTATTATGACTCCTTCCAAGTCGGTGGTATTTCACAGGCACAATCGTTACTCTTGGTCAGACACTGACCTTTCTGTACCTTAAGCTCTCCCATGCCAGTGCTGTCCCATTATGAGTATTTATGATTTTTCTATAAGGGATGTCTCATTTATGATTAAAGTTGCTAGCAAATAGCACCATTCTCATTCCAAATTGCCAAAAAAAAAGAAAAAGGGGG